>NW_011889185.1:1339902-1398364 GCF_000151845.1 Pteropus vampyrus | reverse complement strand
CTTAAAAGAGACACATTTTAAGCATTGGATAGAGGAAAGTTTAAAATAAAAGGACAGAAAAGATATATTATGAAAACAATAACCAAAAGAAATCAATGTAGCTATATTAATTTTAGAGAAAATAAACTAAGGCAAAAAACATTACTAGAGATCATTTCATCAAGATAAAAAGGTTCACTTCGACAGGAAGATATAACAATTCTATATTGGTAATAACCTAGCCTCAAAGTAAAGAAAATAACTGACAGAACTTCAGTGAGTAATACACAAATCAATATAATAGGGGGCTATTTTAACACACCTCTCTCATAATGATTGACAAACAGACAAAAAATTACTAGAGATATATAAGATTTGAGCAACATCAAAAACCTAGGAATAAGTGTAACAAAAGACATGCAAGACTCCAATGTAGTTTATAGTTTGTAAAACATTAATGAAAAACTTGAAAGAAGACTAAATAATGGGAGAAATATGCAATAGCCGTAGATGGAAGATACAGTATTGTAAAGATGTCAGTTCTCCCCAAACTGGTCTATGGATTCAATGCAATATAATTCAAAGTTCCAACAAGTTTTATTTTTGTTTTGTTTTGTTTTGTTTTGTTTGTGGCACTTGATAAACAGATTATAAAATCTACATGGAAATTCGAGGGACATAAAATAGTCAAGCAATCTTGAAGGAGAACAAGATGTAAGAACTTCCTCTAACAGCTTTCAAGCCTTACTATAAAGGTACAGTATGTAAACTAGTGTAGTACTGGCACAAGGATAGAAATATAGACCAATGGAATAAAATAGCCCAGAAACAGTCCCAGCATATTTAGACACTAGCAGAGTAATGGACAGTGCGGAAAAAAATGGTTTGTTTTTTTTTAATAAGTAATGTGAGGACAACTGGATAAACATGTGGAAAAAAATAAATCTTGATCCCTACTTTACATCATACACACAAATTAACTCTAGGCAGAATATAGATCTAAACGTGAAAGGTGAAACAATAAAGCTTCTAAAAAATAGTATCCTGGAGTATCTTCATGATTTAGGGTAGGAAAAAATGATTTAAACAGGACAAAAAAAAGCACAAACCATAAAGAAAGAGATTGATAAATTAGACTATTAAATTTAGGATCTTAAGAAGTAATTAAGACTATTTATCGAAATGCACTCTTAAGAGCTGAAAAAGGAAGCCACAGAATGGGAAAAAATATTGCGAAATTTGTGTCAAAAGGCTGGTTTTCTACAAATCAGTAAGATGGATAACTCAATGGAAAAATATGAGACTTGAACAGGTACTTCACAAAAGTAGGTATCCAACTAGCCAGTAAACATGAAAAAACTCTCATCATCACTAGTATTCAGGGAAATGTACATTAAAACCAAGATGCCACTATACGCTCAACACATTGGTGGTATCAGATAAGGATATGGTAAATCCAGTAAAGATATGGAACAATAGGGGCTTTATACACCAAGGAAGGGAATGTAAATTGGCAAATAGTTTAGCATTATCGATTAAAGTTAAAAATATGAACACCCCATGACCCAGTTGTTCCACTCCAAGATATATAGCCAACCAAAATGTACACACTTGTATACCAAGAGATATGCATAATATTAATAGCAGCATTATTCCTAAGAAACCCAAAATGAAAATAACCCAAACGTCCATCAGCAGTAGAATGAATAAATAAATTGTGGTACAGGTTCCCCCTGCTATCCAAAAGTAGAGCATGCCTATGAAAACTTTTGTAAGCTAAAATAGTATAAAGCAAAGAAGCAATTACCTTAGTGATATAGGGAAGAGGCATGAGAACTACATAAATTGACTAAATGTTAAACCAGAGCCTAAAACATGTGCTGCTGCCAGACAAGGAGGAAACCTACAGAACAAAGAAATATTTCTGCTGGGATTACTAACAAACTACTCATATCATGAAAGGAAAACAGTCTTCAAGTCGTGCCCTACACAAAATAAACCCAATCATTCATTCGCTATGACCTAACAATGGGGAACCTATAGAACGAAGGCTGAGATTACTAGCATGCCTTTCACACTGCATTCCCACACCATCAAAGGAAAATAGAGAGTACGAAGTCTTTAAACTGTAATTTATAGAAACTAAGAAATATATATAAACTGAATTCTTTGAACAATTGGGGTCCCTCTCAGTGTCTCTCAGTCTCTCTCATTCTCTGTCTCTGAGAGGAGATCATGCTCTATGGAGTGTTATTCCTTCTCTAATAAACTTTCCTTCTGTTTCTAACTCTGGAGTACACTTGAGTTCTTTCCTGCGTGCAGTCAAGAACCCTCACCCTCTCACTCGGGAGATTCGCCCAGTCCTGCATCATTAGGACACATCTTGCCAACAAGTACACAAAATAAATCAAGACAATACACAGATGTTCTCAGACACAGTTCAAAGCCATGGTGCTTGATGCTGAGATGCTGACTATAGTTCCAGGGGAAGGAGCTTGGTGGGGCCAAGTTCGTTGCCTCTGTAACGGTTCACTGCAAAACAGATGCTGAACGTTATTTCACTTTTTGCCTTTTTTGTAAAAGCAGAAATCCTCTTTGGATTTCTTTCAGTTAGTGAAAACAGGTACCGATGTACCTTTTGTAAAAATGAAGACGGCATAACGCAAACTTCCGAGAAGCGGGAAATACCTGTGTATTCATACAATGAAATACTATATAGCAAGAAAGATGAGCAAACTATAGCCACACAAAACAACATGGGTAAATCTCACAAAAATAATGTTGAATAAAAGAAGCCAGAGACAATCTATAGCCATGCCACCCTGAACAAGCCCGATGTCTGATCTCGGAAGGTAAGCAGGATTGGGCCTGGTTAGTACTTGGATAGGAGACCACCTAGGAAGACCAGGTGCTGTAGGCGTAAAATAATAATAAATAAAGTAAAGTAAAATAAAGCCAGGCACGAAAGACTAGATTCAGTGTAATTCCATTTATATAAACTTTGAAAACAAAACCGTAGTGTTCAAAGACGCACACTATAAATAAAGCTGGGAAGTAATTACCATAAAGGCCAGGCAAGTGCTGACCTCTAGAGGGGAGAAGTAGGGAGAGAAATTGGGAAGAACTCTAGGAAGATGTAGGTTTCTAGATTTGGGTAGTGGTTGCCTCGGTATTTTTGTGTGTGTGTGTGTGTGTGTGTGATAAATTGTTGAACTGTACATCTTTTCTGTGTGTTTCCCAATAGGAGAGGACCTATTACCTTTGGGCACTGCGCCAGTTAGTAAGTTATGGTCTCTCGGCTCCAAACCCACCCTTCTATACTCACTTTGTGAGCTAGAGCCTGGCGCTCCGCAAACCACGTTGGTTTTGCCAGCTGGTCTGTTAGGTTCTGCCAATAGGGGGTGCTAGAGGAAGCCAGGCAGGCTGGAGGAGGAGAAGGGCCTTCCTCAGGCCTGTTCGCTTCCTGCTCTTGTGAGCAGCACCCCAGCAATGCTTCTTCACCAGGGCAGCAGCACTGCTTTCTTGTAACAGCAGCTAAGTCCAGTTTCAGTTTCTCCAACACTTGCAGAACCAGTTTCATTGTGTCCCCTTCCTTCAGCAGTCTAGTGGCCCCTCCTTAGACGTCTATATTTTACCTCTATGGGGCTTGAAGGGGCCCAAAAATTGTGCCTTTTGGGATATGATTTTAAGCTGATAATTTGGGAACAGAAAGCTCAGAAAGAACTTTTCACCCTCCCTCCTTTCCTGCCCAAGAAATTCAGATTGAAAAACCTGCTTCAGGAAGGGAATTTTAGGATGTCAGCCTTAGCCCGAAGAGCCTAATTTGAATTAAGTATTGTAAATAGGAAGGCTTAAGGCTAGGGGCCTGTTAGCTAAATACCCCGTTGTTACTGAGTTGCTTAACAAGAGTTTTCCTGCCTTGTGTGTTCCGGTCTTTCTTCCTCAACTACATTCTCGCTTCTGAAATATAATACCCTGCTCCTTCTTTTCTCTTTTGTCCAAAATGTTTTATATACCCAATGTTGTCTCACTGGCTTTGAAATTTTCATACCTATGTGAATTCCCCATGCGCATGTATTAAAATTTAATTTTCTCCTGTTAATGTGTCTTCGTTCCTTTGATTATTAGCCCAACTAAAAGAACTTACAAGTAGGAGAAGTATTATTTTTTAGCCTCCACCATTCCTAATTGATCAGGTCATGATGGATAGTCATGCCTCAGGCATATAACTTGTTCAGTAAAAAGCTCATCTTTGCCTTAATCAAGCCCTGTCCATTGTTTCTGTGCATCTAGGATAACACACCTTCGAAATGCCTCTTTTCAGACCCCTCCTTCTAAAGTATGACCATCCTCAAGAGAGCACTTGATCTTGTTAACTATCCAGTAATCCGATCCCTGCCTTCCTTTCTCCCACCTTCGATGTAATCTTCCTTACATTCTCTCCTTAATTCCAAATGCGTAAAAGAAGCCGCAAACTGTCATTGATGCAAGCTGTCATTTCTTGGAAGCATTTTTCTCAGTTTATTGCAATTTTGCTTCCAGGTGCATTTTCTATTTGGTTCAGATAAATTATTATTAAAATTCTCTATAGGTTTAAATATTCTTATGTCAACATTGGGGCTCTGGCAGCCCTCTTGGATCATGAGATGACAGCGAGAATAGAAATACACACAGTTGAACAATAATACAGGAGGAATCTGAGTACTTAAGAGCTTTGTGAAGCAGAGCTGCCACACATGCTCCAGACTTTGAAGGGTAACCGAATATGTCACCCCACAATTCGCCTCTTTGCCATAAGGATTATTTTGGGCTGATTATTTTGAGAAACAACAAACAAAGGAGAAGCTCTGAAAACAAGCTACCCTTTTATGAGAGACATTTACATTTATAAAGGAAATCTCCATTTGTAAGGCTGTCTGCTGCTCTGTACCAGAAAGAGAAGGACAATTCTAAATCACAAGAGAATCTTATCAGTGGAAAAGGCAGGGACTTAAATCTGCATAACAACCTTACCCTTGTTTACTGTGCTTTTCCTGGTCACCTCCCCATAACTGTCTTTCCTTCCCCCATCCCTCTCCCCTTTATTTCTTTTGTCTTTAACTGAAGGTGGTATTTAAACTGATTAAGCAACCTCAGGGAGTTAGTTTCCCTGCTCCTCTCCCAAATATACAGGAGCTATACATGTTATTAAACTTATGGGGTTTTTTTTCTCTTGTTAATCTGTCTTTTATTACAGGGGTCTCAGCTGAGAACTCAGAAGGGTAGAGGGAACACTATTTTTTTTTTTTGCCCCCTGTAACTTTTTTCCCTGGGACTTTATCATGAGAGGGAAATAAACTTTTACCTTATTTAAGCCACTGATATTTGGGGGTTTATGTTACAGCTGAGCCCAGTCCTACTTGAGATTCAAGTGACGACTCACATTTCCTTGACTAGCACCAAGTGCTTCACGGCTATTTCTACTCTTCATTCCTCACAATAGCTGTTTGAGGTTAAAAAAAAAGAAAAAAAAAACACATTTTTCCAATGAAGAAATGGAAGCTTCGGCACTCAGTGGTGCAGTGAGACAAACGATACTGGTTTTGTCTTTCCAGAAGGCTGTTCCTGCCGTAGCCGTATTAATCACAGTGACGTCAGCCATGTGCCAGGGAAACCAGAAAGCACAAGTCGTTCTTGGTCAGCCATAACCTGAAATTAGCTAAGTGCTGTGGACGGTTCATCCATCTGGAGCCCAGAGGATGCTAGTTTACAAAGCTAAAGAACATGCCAGGGAAACACACAATGCCGCTTCTCAGCTTGAGATAGAAACATTTCAAACCCCCAGGGGGAGCTTTTGATATTCTCCGCATAATGGACAGCGTTCTGTTTTGCTGATGAATGTATTTTAAAACTAGAGAAAGCAAAAAATGTCAGTAAAGAAAATTACTAGTGGGGAGCAGGGGAAAGCCAAAAAATGTAACAATGTTCAATAATGAAAATTGTTTTCCTTATTAGTAAAATTTGTTTGCGAGATGAGGGGGATGGGGACCAGTACTGATATGGCACCATGCCAGGAATGCAAAGAGGACTTGAAACACCCTTCACCTTGAAAATCAAGAATTCAAATGTTAGCATCTTTTTTTATTGAAACTTTTACTGAGATAATTGTAGATTCACGTGCAGTTGTAAGAAATAATACAGAGAGATCTCATGTATGCTTTTCCTAGTTTCTCCTAATAGTAACATTTTACAAAGTTAGAGTACAATATCACAACTAGGGTATTGACATTTAATCAATCCATCCCACTGATATTATTCAGATTCCCCCAGTTTCACTTGTAATGTAGGGAGGAGGCATGAAAACTAAACGTTAAATCAAGCTATATCAGAGCCTGCTATGTGCTCATCAGCCCTACAGCCAGACCACAAAGAAACCTATAGAACAAAGAAAGATTCCTGCTGGATTACTAATAAAACATTTACCCATACTGTGAAGGAAAAACAGAGTCTTTAAGTTATACCCTACAGAAAATAAACCCAACTACTCATTTCCTATAGCCAAAAACATGGGGGACCTATGGAACAAAGGCCAAGATTGCTACCATACCATTCACAGCCACATACCCATGCTTTCACTCTGTATATCCATACCATAAAAGGAAAATAAGTAAACAAAATCTTTAAACTGTAATTCATAGAAACCAAGAATGATATATAAACTGAATTCCCCACTCAGGGGTCTTTTCTTTCTGTCTCTCTGTCCCTTTCAGTCTCTCTCAGCTCTCTCATTCTCTGTCTTTGAGAGGAGACCACTCTCTGTCTGTGGAACATTATTCCTTTTCTAATAAACTTTCCTTTTGTTTCTAACCCTGGTGTGTGCTTGAATTGTTTCCTCCGCATAGTCAAGAACCCTCACCAGCTCTCTTGGTGCAACATTTGACCCCCACTTGGAAGGATTTGCCCTGTCCTGCATCATTTGTACTCTATGCGGATGTGTGTTTACGTGTGTATTTAGCTCTGTACAATTTTGTCAACTGTGCAGGCTCATGTATCCATCACCACAGTCAACATACTGAGCAGTTCCATTACAAAGATCCCTCCTGTTGTCCTTTATAACCACACTCACCTTCCTCCCACCCCAGTCCTGACCCCCTGGCCACCACTAATCTGTTCTCAATTTCTAAAATGTTGTCATTTCAAAAATCTTATGTAAATGGAATCACACAGTATGCAATTTTGGGAATTGACTTTTTTCACTCAACATAATTCCCTAGAGAGTCATCCAAGTTGTGTGTATCAAGAGCTTATTCTTTTTATTCCTGAGTAGTATTCCATAGAATGGAGCTACCACAATTTATTTAATCAGTCAACCACTGAAGGATATCTGAGCCAGTTCCAGTTTTTAGCTAGTATGAATAAAGCTGTCATGAACATTCATGTACAAATTTTCATGTGAACATAAGTTTTCATTTACTGGGATGAATTGAGGCAGGATAGATAGCCCAGGGATGCCCACTCCCCTGTCAGGATATGGCTCCAGAAATTTTTTTCTATCTTCAGATCTCCCCCTGTTTTAGCCCCAGCAAGGAGAGATAAGCCAAAACTGGTCTTTTCCAGTTTAGATGTCATCATTGGCTAAGGCATGATCTTTGACTAATTATAATATGATTATAATTTCATCCGTATTGCAAATACTGTGGCTCCCATCATGCACCTGATGCCATGACAGTTCCAGAAACACCATATAAGGAAGAGAGAGAGAGCGAGAAACTGAGCTCCCTGCCTACTGTGAGGAGCCACAAAGGCTATATCAGTACCACGTTTCTGGGTTCTGCCTCCAAGAACAAAAGTTCATAAACCAGACATCCTTGTATGACTACCTCATTCTCTCTCTGTCTTTCTGTCTCTCTCTCTCTCTTTCTCTCCTCCTCGCCCAATCTTTCCACCCGTACCTTTGACTTTGCCCACATTCCCCTTGAGTGTGTACTTTCACTTTAATGAACCTTGCACTTTCTTGCTTGCCGTTCATCTTGCCCTTGAATTCTTTCTCGTGGCATAAGACAAGAATCTGGTCTCTGGAGCTCCAAGCTCTCTGCCAAAAAAAGAATGCCCAGGAGTACAAATGTTGAGTCATATGGTAGTTGCTTGTTTAATTTTGGAAAAAATTGCCAAACTTTTTCTAGGCTGTCTATATCTTTTTACATGCCCACCAGCAATGTATGAGTGATCCAGTTTCTCCCTATCCTTGTCAGTATTTGATGTAGTCACTATGTTTTAGCCATTCTCATAGGTGTGTGGTGTTATCACATTGAGGTTTTAATTTGCATTTTTCTGATGGCTAATGATGTTGAACATCTTTTCATGTGCTTATTTGCCATCTATATATCCTCTTCATTAAAATATCTGTTCATGTTTTGGGGCCCATTTTCTAATTACATTGTTTGTATTTTTACTGTTGGGATTTGAGATTTCTTTGTGGAATACGAGGTTTGCAAATATTTTCTCCCAGGCTATACCTTTTCTTTTCATCCTCTTCACATTGGCTTTTGCAAAACAAAATCTTTTATTGTGATGCGATAGAATTTGTCCATTTTTCCTTTTATGGATTGTCCTATTGGTGTCAAGTCTAAGAACTATTTGCCTAGTCCTAGGTCCCAAAGATTTTCTACTTTCGTTCTAAAAGATTTATAATTTTATATTTTATGTTTTATTCTAAGATGTATTTTGAGTTAATTTTTGTATAAGGCGTGAGGTTGAGGTTGAGGTTCATCTTTTTGCCTATGGCTATCCAATCGCTCAAGCACCATTTGTTCAAAAGGTTATCCTTTCTCTGTTAAAATGCTTCTGCATTTTTGTCAAAAATCAGCTGAGTCTATTTGGGCCTATTGCTGTGTTCTCCATTCTGTTCATTGATCTTTTTCTATGTTCCTATCTTCTTGACAATACTGTTTTGATTACTGTAGCTATATAGTAAGACTTAAATACCACATAATTATTACTCCTACTTCATTCTTCTTTGTCAAGATTGGTTTAGCTATTCTAAGGCCTATGCCTTTCTGCATAAATTTTAAAATAGGCTTATCTATGTCTTCAAATAATTTTGATGAGATTGTGATAGAAATCTTCAGTCCTTTCCTCTGAACGTCAGCTCTTAGTTCCAGAAGAGAAAAGTTCCCAGAAGTGAAAATTATCACATCACTATGTAGAGGCAGAAAAATTTACTCTGGGTCTGGAGCTTGGAGACCTGGATTCAAATCCTAATTTTGCCACTTACTAGCTGTGGACCTTTGGCAAGTCACGTAATTCTCTAAATACAAATTTCTACATCTGTAAAATAGAGGTAACAATGACTAAATGAGATGCTTAGATGTTTAGGCACTGAATATCTGAAATGTAATAGGTAGACGATAACGGTAATCATTTGAATTCCAGAGCAATAGGCATTTTGGAATAGAATTAGGAATATTTTAGAAAGACAGCTATATCTAGTATTAGGAACAGGGCACAGAAGTGATGTAACAGGGTTTATCCTAAATGATCACAATCTCTGTAATCATTTACCCTTTTTTTCATGTTATTGGATGATTTAATAATAGATATCACTGAGAGACACCAACAAGGTCATTCAAAGATGTTCTCATTATCAGTTATTAACTTAGTAAATGAAATAGCCATTAGTGGCTCTGTGGGCCTCTGCAGGAGCTCCAGACTCATTAGCCACCTGTGCTGCACACATGACTTCACCCTGCCTCTTCAGGCTGATCAAAGAACACCTTGATTCTACTTCTAATTGCCCAGGTGCTCTTCAAAATGCCCAATCTTGCTTCTTTTGATCTAACTAGGTCTTTAAACAAGATATAAATAAGACAAGTCCACTTTTTGGTGGTGATGCAAGAAAATTAATTGGCTGAGTAGAATAATCAGCAAATGAAATGGAGTCCTGTACTTGAGTTTAAACTCCACATTCTTTGAGAACAAACAAGGAATCGAACTGATCTATGACACTGGCTTTCAAATATCCACAGTCGTGATCCACAGTGAGAGATGTATTTTGTATGGTGATCCAGTACACACACACACACACACACACACACACACACACACACAACTGAAGTAAAAGTTAAACAAAATAATTTTATTTTTTACTATCTATGATGCATGCTAAAGTTTCCCATCTACTTTGACACTATTATTTTTTAATGCTGGTTGCTACTACTGATGCCATGACCCACTAATGGATTGTGAGGGAGGCCTCAGCCGTGAAGCTCAGAGAGAATTCTTACTAGGCTGCTGTAAACCACAGAGGTAAGCTCTCCACAGGCCTCCCTGTGGCTTAGTGTTTCACTCAGTCTGGCTCTGAACAAAAGCTCTCTTTTTCTCCTCTCAGGATCACAGTTGTAAAAGTCAGCAACATTTCAAGGAACTCCCCTGAAAATTACAAATGTTTGTCTGAGTGCTTCTAAATTTTCTCTGCCTGGAACACACAAATAGAAAGAATATGAGTAATATTCATTCAGCAACTGAAGTTGGCCAGGCATACCGTGGAGGGGACCATGTTTTATATCAGTCTTGTACCCCAGGCCGCAGGAAGACAGATGCTAAAGTGAGACAAGGGGCCTGCTAAGTATTCCTCAAATCAGTCCAGGCCGTGTGTGTGTGTGTGTGTGTGTGTGTGTGTGAGAGAGAGAGAGAGAGAGAGAGAGACAGAGAGACAGAGAGAGACAGAGAGAGACAGAGAGAGAGAGAGAGAGAGAGAGAGAGAGAGAGCAGAGATCCAGTTGTTATTGCTACTTAAAACATAAAAATACCACATCCCCTGGTATGACTCCTGTCCCCCGCCCCTCAGCCTTTCCTGACCACTAGCCACAAGGCCATACAAGATCCCTCCACCCATATCGCCCAGGAGAGCCAATAGGTACAGAGACACTTCCTGTCCAACAAAGTGAATGGGATGGAAATGGAGTTCTCAGACTTCTGTAACCCAGAAACCCAAGAAGTTTCTGCCGCCTGGGGAAGATACTTGGGTGGGCCTCCAAGAAAGACTATCTTCTGCTCTGTGAAGACATCAGACTTAGTAGCAAATAAAAAGGCAGGGCCCACCCCTCGCTCTTAGGGAGGAAACCTGAACACAGTCTCAGAGTATAGAGTGAAATGTCCTGTTTGATAACAGAAAAAGAAAATATCTTTCAAAACAACAAAAAAAATGATCATAACTGTAATACTTAAAAAGGGAGGGAAATCATTTTTTAAAAAAAAGAAGGGGAAATTTCTATATCTTTTATCAGTGCTGTGTCGCTCAGTCCCCCAAAATTTGGAGCTTTCTGGGGAGAAATGTTACTTGACTTTGTGAAACTTTAGGCTATCCGGTGTCCCCAGAACTATTGTTTGTTCTTTTGGAGCTCTGAGCAGCAGTTTTCAGGCAACATGTAGCTGGAACTAAGAAGGGACAGGAAAAGAAGCAGGCAAGCGGGCTGAGGATCTGGATTTGACTGGCTCCTCCAGCTCTGAGAGATCCCACTGTGGGACTGTGTGTGACATCGTATGGGGAATGCTGCAGAGAGCAGGACCAGCCTCTTTTCTGGTGTGGGGCTGGGAAGGTGGGTCTTAGACAGGGAGACAGGAAAAAGTCCTCCCTGAGAGTTTGGTATCAGAAACACAAGGAAATCTGGGCATTCCCGGTGCTTATGGGTTAGGGAGGGAATTAAACCATCCCAGGTGCAGAGGACCCTGAGGAGATTGGAGACTGAGAGTTCTTCTAACAGCTATATACAGCAGTAGACAGAGGGGCTACTTATTTCTCTTCCATTATACTGGAAGAGAATGGAAAAGTCTCCTTCACTTCTCAGCTGGTGTGCTCTTCTACACTGTGAGGGACCCAGGGGGAGGGCCTAAGCTGTCCATGGGCCAGAGGATCAAAAGAGAGAGTGGGGTCCCCTCCCTCGAAGTCGGGGTGAAGATGGCAAAGGGGACCAACAGCCAATGACAACTGTGTCCAGCAGACAGTGTCCTCTGGAGGGCAGCATTGTGGTGGCCTGACAAAGAGGTGGGTGGACAGGAGGGCTGTTGACTATCTTTGTGAAGCCACAGCCTAGCCTACAGGGAGACCTGTTAGAAACAGCTAGGGAGCTTTGTGAGAGGGAATTTTCCAAAGATCAAGCTTCTGAGGATTTGAGTCTTTCTTTGTGTGGAAAACATTTTTTACAGGGAAAAATAGGAACCTTTTGTCTCTACATTTTCTCTTCCCTTCCCTGAAAGAACCAATAGAATGAAGCCATTGCATTCCTACTGCCTTGAGTAAATATTGTGTTCAAAGGCCTAGGTGGGGTGCTGAGAGGAGAGAAACACTGGGGCTAGAGGCCTGCTCAAAAGATTTCCCCCTCAAGCCTCTATTTCCTCTGATGGTTCTGAAAAGTCCGGGCTACATTCTATCAGGCGAGGTGACTGGAGCCACTGATGCTTTGGAGCATTGATAGTGTTCACTGATATTCCCAGTTCTCTTCTCCTTCTGGGCACGTAGGAGAACTATACTTTCCTGCCTTGGTGAAGTTACGTGTGGCAGTGTGACATTTTGGCCAACAAAGTGTGAAAAGCAATATGTGTCACATCTGGGTGGAAGCATTTAAAGAGTGACGCATGATTCTCTCAAGCTTTCCTTCTCTGTTTTGGCAAACTCTAGTGCCCGTGTTTGGATAGTGTCCTAAAATGGTATCTCCTTCATCAACCTGGGTCCCCGAATGGCTCCAATGAACAGAGCTCCCTAATAAGCTCATATTGGCCATGTTACATAAGAGAGAAATAGCCCTCAGTAAGCCACTGAAGATTGGGGATTGTTTGTTACCACGGCATAACATAGTCCATCCTGACAGGTACACATAGTTTTGCTGAGCAGAATTCATAGTATCTTAATATTTCCCAGGGTACTAATTAGCCAGTGATGTAATGAGAAACGTAATGAACTCAAAACGGGGAACTCTCCACTTCCCATTCTCTCATGAGAGCTCACAATGGCCACAACTCACTGGGAACTCGTTCCAGGCAACTCTGGATCTGTTTGATGGTAAGTAACTCCCACATTCCCAGAATTCTATTAGGCTGGGTAGCTTTATAAAAATCTGTCTCCCCGGAGGCTGTTTTAGTGTTTATACTTGTTCAAAAACATTCAGCCAAACAAATGTTCCTTAAAAAGCTGGCCATCTAACCGCCCAGGCAGAACTGGAGCAGCATTTTGAGGCAAGCTCTTAGGAACCTGCTCCAAAAGAAAAGAAGGACTTTCCTCCCAAGGCGGCATCTTGTCCCTCAGTAATTCAGGCTCCATGTCTGCTGTGGGCTTCCGTGGTTACCCGAATGTGGAAATCTGGTCTCCACAAGTCTTGTGATCCTCACTCAGTTCCCATGGCCACACACACATGATTTGAACAAACATTTCTGACCTCATCTGGTTCTCACATTTGAAAAGTAAAACATTTGGAGAATGAATTCATTTTGAAACATTAAAATTAATTGACAGATTTAGAATTTTAAAGTATTGTGATCAAATGAACATAAGCCACGACCTAGGAACCTTATTTTCCACCCACAGGAGAAACAATGACTGCTTAAAAATCATTTGGACAATTGTTGAAATTTCAAGATAGAGTATATTTTAATAATAGTATTGCATCGATGACAAGGTTCCTGATTTTGATAATGATATCGTGGATAAGAGAATGTCTTTGTTCTTAGGAAATACATGATGAGGTATTTAGCAACGAAGGGTCATAATGTTTGCAACTAAATTCAAACTGTTAGTAAGAAATAACAATGACATGGAGAGAAAGAGAAAGTAAATACAGTAAAATGTTAACTGGAAAACCTAGGCAAATAGCCAAAGTGTTTATTCTACTATTCTTGCAACTTTTCTGTAGGTTTGAGAGTTTTCAAAAAATAGAAGTTTTTTTAAAAAAATCATGCGTTCTCTAGATTAGTGACTTTCGAATTTTTAATGCTAACCCACAATAAAATATAGATTTGTATGCAGCAATCCAGACATACACATACATACATATATAATTTGAACAAATGCATACAAATGAAATTAAAAGTTTTACAAAACAATACTTACTCTCATATTACATGTAATGCTCTATGACTTTTGTGTTTTATCTTTTTTTTTTAAATGCTCGTTGTGACCGATTAAATTGACTCGATGATCACTAATGGTCACAAACCGTTTGAACACTAGTTTTCAGTGGTGCTTTCTGCAACATTTCTAATACTTAGTATTTTCTAGAGACACAAAAGAAGTACTGTCACCATGAAGAACTGACAGCTCCGTGCACCCTGAATCTATGTGGGTTTTGAAAACTTACCTCTTCAAATACAGACAGAGGAACTCAGGACATTAAGATTAAGGATTTCCAGAATGTTGACAAATACAATCAAAATTACCTGTAGATAGATAACAGCTTGAGCAAGTATTTAGTAGATGTACAGCCTTTACTCTGACACAGGCCTGGGGATTTAAGAGTTGGCCAACTCGTGCCCTAAGAAATCTCTCAGCCCCCCTTTCCACCTACTGGCTGCCTCCTTTCCTCTTGGCCATTAATCAGCCCCAAAGTGTGCAACCCATGACAATTTTCACACCTAATGGGATCGTCTAAGCTAGAGACTCCCTGTCCTGCTAACATAGCATCTCTGTATCTTCCAAACACTCTTGCCACAAAACACTAAGAAAAGAGGATTTTGTGGCTTCCCCAGAGATTTCACAATATACGTTTGCATATGAAAGACTCTGAAAAGTCCTGCAGTAGAAAAACCTGTTTAACTATTTTTTTAATCTTAGGATTTTACAAATTTATTTGTCCACAGATACTTCCCCTCTTTTTTTCCTTGCCTTGCCCTAAAGTTCCTTTGCACCTAAGGCTACTTCTGGGAATAATTGTGGAGTAAATGAAATGGATCTTTGTTTTAACCACCTCCACCTTATATCTAAGTCCCTATCCCACCCCTCTACTCTCCTGTCCTGTACATCTTCCTGGACCCAAGTGTCCCCAGGCCCAGGGGGAGGAGGATTGTGGTAGAAAACAAAGGGATTGAGCCTAATGAGTTGCCCCACCAGGAGAATTGGCACAGTTCTTAATACTTAGCCAATGGACTGACTCTAATTCAGGCACTGTAGTCCCTGCTTCCTGGACGATGGGGGAAAGGGATGCCAGTAGAACACTGAGGCCCTAGGAGCTTCCAATTCCTAGCCTTCTCACTGGAGGGCCAATGTTCATTCTTGCTTCTCTTTTCCAGTTGACGCCCATGTAACATGAGCAGAAATCCATACCCCACCTCCAGCCACCGTGTGGCATTTCCCAGGGTTGTCCTCTTCCTAGGTCCATTTCTAGAGGCAAACTGTTTTTTCTACCATCTGCTGGCATTTTCAGGACCTGCCCTCATCCTGTTTCCCTCTGCCCCTACCACAAACACTCTCCAGCCCAGTTAACTAAATGTTCCCCCAATGGTTCAGGCGGTTTGGATCACCCCAGTGTGGCAGAGTGAGTCTGTCTGTAGGACAAACACCATGTGCTGGAAAACGCTGAGCAGGAGACTAGACCCGAGGAGAAACGGCGTGTTGTAGCCCGAGCTTCCCACCCCAGCAGAGGGAAGGCTGTCAGACAGCGAAACATTGGCTGGCTCCTCCGTGGAGTTGGCCGCCTCCCCCACTGGAGCCCTTGGGGCCAGCAACTTAGACAGGAGGCTACTGAACCTGCTCACAGTGGTGGCTGCTGGCTCTGGGGATGAACCTGGGCTGGATACAGTTAGGTTCAGTTCCTCAGGATCCACACAGAAGCCATTGGAAGAGCGCCCAAAGGCCACCTGACTGAGGTCCAGGCCGGCCACGGAACCTGGGGAAGCACACGGCACATCGACGACGTGCCCAGAGCTCTCCATCCAGTCCCGCAGCCACTCCAGGCCGCAGTCACAGTGCCACGGGTTGCGGAAGAGAAAGAGGCGACCCAGGAAGAAGCCGGGCTGGAAGGCGGCCCAGGTGAGCACGGTGAGGTGGTTGCTGTTGAGGTGCAGAGCAAGGAGGCCCGAGAGGTTCTGGAAGGCACCTTCTTCCACGAAGGCTATGCTGTTGCGGTCCAGGTAGAGCAGCTCGAGCTCGGCCAGATCGGCGAACCAGGCGCGTGCCACATGGCCCAGCGAGTTGCCACCCAAGTTGAGCGTGCGCAAGTGGCGCAGACCACGGAATGCGTCGGCTGGCAGCATGGCCAGCAGGTTGTCGTTGAGTAGCAGATGCTCCAGGGCACCACAGTCACGGAAGGCGTCAGCATGCACTGCACGGACGCGGTTGGCCTGCAGGCTGAGCGACCGCAGGCGCCGCAGGCCCTCCAGGGAGCTGGAAGCCACAGCCTCGATGCGGCAGCGCTCCAGGTGCGCGTGCGTCAGGTTGGCCAGGCCGCGCAGCGCACCAGGCACGCGGCGGAACAGGTTGTCGAAGGCGGCAAGCTCGCGCAGGGCAGGCAGCTCAGCCAGGAGGCGCTCGGGCACGCTGAAGAGGCGGCAGGCAGCTAGGTCAAGGCGACGCAGGCGGCCCAGCGCGGCAAAGGTGCGTGCGTGCAGGTAGCGCAGGTCGCCGTTGTGTGCCAGGCGCAGCTCAGCCAGACGTGGCAGGCCTTTGAAGGCGCCTGGTGTAATGAAGGACAGATTATTGTGGCGCAGCGACAGGCGGCGCAGCGACGGCAGCGTACCAAAGGCTCTCTCGCCCAAGAAACGCAGGCCATTTCGGTCCAGATCGATGGAAGCCGCCTCGCACGGGAACTCGGCTGGCACCCTTTGGAGGCCCGCGCGATCGCAGCGCACTGAGCAGCCTCGCTCCACGCTGCTGCAGGCACAGGCTGTGGGGCAGGTGCGTGTACAGGCCTCCTCAGCTGGAGCACTGGGTAGGCAGAGGACCACTGTTGGGGCAGGATTAGGGAAGGAGGAGAAAAGACAAAGGGAAAAACGGTCAGCCAGAGGGTCACTGCAGGTGACCTACCTGTCTGAGTGGCAGGATGCAGCCCCCCACAATCTCTCATATCTCCTGCATAGCCACGTCCTCCAAATGGCTCTTTCTGCTTCCCAGATTTTACACGGTATTCCCCACCCACTACGCCCTCCCCTTTGCTTCCCAGTTATCTTAATCCGCAAAACTCAGCGGGAATCCCAGCATCTGAGCCTATTCTAAACCCCCTCGTGCCTATATCATCACTTGTACTCTCCTAGAATGCAGCCGAGAGAGTGTGCTGTCTGCATGTGTAGGGGGCTCCACTATAGCCACTAGCCACATGTGGCTCTTGAGTACTTGAAATGTGGCTAGCCCGAACTGCTGTGCTGTAAGTGTAAAATACAAAACAGATCTCAAAGACTTAATACAAAAAAAGGACAAAATATCTCATCAATAACTTTTATATGATTATACGTCGAAATGATATTTTCGCTATATTGGGTTAACTAAATTATTAGAAATTAATGTCAACTGTTTCTTTTTACCTTTTTTAATGGGCTACTTGGAAATTTAAACATATGTGGCTTGCATTATATTTCTGTTGGTGCTGCTCTAGTCCCTCCCACCATAAGAATTCAATTCTCCAAGACCTCCGCTGAATAAATTAAGACTCATGAAGAAGGGAGAATTAGGGAACAGGAGGTTGGAAATGAAAGAAAAGTCTATCAATCTTTTTTTTTCTTTAACAGTCACTAAAATTAAGCCATAAGGACAGCATACTAAGTAAAGTATCAATGATCTTCTTATACATCTCAAAAGAATAATTGTGGACCCTATGTAGTTAATTTCCATTCACCAGCCCCTGCTCTCTAGAGACTTTTTTGTGTGCATCATCAAGGGAAAGAATGGTGCTTATAAATTAATTTTGTTCTGAGTGTTTGAGTGGGAATCAGATAGATTTCAAAAGCCCTCCAGTAGGCTTGCCACCTGTAGCAAAATAGAATGTCATGGCCTGCTTCCCTATGGTAGCCAGAGGTTCCAAGCCCCATTTTGAGTTCCAGTGGGAACGACGGCATGGAAGATGCACGAATTTTATTTTCTGGCCAGGATCAGCTCACGGGTAAATTGTGTATAATCTGAAATTCCTGCAGAGGAATAAAGATACCCAGATATAATAAACCTGACCACTGGCATTCGTAATTTCTACCTCTCCTTAGCAGTACTCCCTAAGTTCTAGCAAACACCTTTAGCCTACCATTCAGTCCCTTCCACCATGTACACATGACCCTGCCTTGCCTATCCAAGCCCTTGTGGGAAACTGAAGGTGTGGCCTCAGAAGGAGTGTGTAGAATACACTTGCTGCTGCCTCTTTAGATTTGCTCAGCTTCCAGTATCTTTTCAGTACATCTGTCGTGGACACTCCATGTTTTTTCAGATGTTGAGAGTGGGATTTAGCCCTTTCAGATGTGGCTGGAGAACACTTAAGCTTTTGAGCAACCCTTCAGTTGTTAACTATAGCTAGTTCGACATTCTGATATTGTGATATTCTGATCTTGGCTTATCATTTCTCTCCCCCTGAGAACTGTAAACTAGACACCAAGCTTTCAGCAAGATTCCTGGACCCTGTGCTGAGCTTGGCTGTAAACAGGGCCGCTGCAGGCCTGGAGAGACACCCTGTTAGATAGACAGGGCCAAGAATATAACCTTAAGTCCAGGTGTCAGCGGGACAGAGGCAGAACTTTTTCTGTTAACTCTCCTAACTGGGTCAAGTAGAAGGCATCAGATTTCCTTACAAATAGTCCTTAATGCTACTCTTGTCTCCTTTCTAATTAACAGAAGTGCACTCTCAACCATATGACTCATGTTTCTACTCTACAATAGCTAACGTTGCTCCGGACACACTATATGGCTTAGTAAATGTTTACAGAATTAAATGGAATTGATGCCTTCCTCTGTAACAATTTCTGCTGGAGGATGTCATTTACTGAGAAAAAAAAAAAACTCTTTATCAAGGAGTTCATGGGATTGTGACAGACAGGATAAAACCAATTTGCTTGTATAAGTCAAGAGATCAAAAATGTAGTTGCCAATTTTTAAAAAACACATGTGAGAGACATGAAGCTTTTTATCATATATCCTTTATACTTTTTAAATTTTGAACCTTGTGAATGCAACACTCAAGTTGTTGTCACTATCAGAAACCTATTTTCAGCCTCTGAAACTTTGATAACTAATTTACTAGAATTTTAGCGAAATTTTAAATTAAATCAAGTAAACTCAACAGACAGCGAAACTCCAGTATTGGCTTACCCAATATGAAGACTAAGGATATGCCTAATAATTCAGAAAAGCAAATTAAAAAATATATAACATATTTGGGTAAGTTCTGCTTAGCTGGGTAGCTTGTATCAGACTAGTATTCCTGTTGATAGCTAGTAGAAACTCTGGAAAAAATACTTTTTAAAAATAGTTTGAAGGCACTGGAGAGCAACCTAAACAGGTAACTAGAGTAGATACAACTCTTAAAAGAAGAAGTAAACTAGGCGAGAGCCACATTTAACTGGATTTTCCTCTCAGGCTGTTTTCAAGTCCACGCTGCACACGAGAATAGAGCTCAAGGAGAAAACGAGAGTCTTACTGGGCTTACAGATTAGAGGTCAGAGTGTACAGCTGCCACAGTAGCTGAAAATTGAGGAGGGAAAACATGGAAAAGAGGGAGCCACAAAATCGGCATACAGACTCCCCTTAGATCCTTGTTTGAGTCCTAAAGTGCATAGGTGTGGGGTGACTCCAAGGAGCCAAGAACTGAAGGCCAAAAGAGCTAAACAGAGATAACAGTAATTTCTCAGTAATGAGAGAAAGATCGAGTTCAAGGTCCGCCCAGTTAGAAGACCCCGTAAAACATCTGGAGCTTTCCATTGAAATCCCAGGGCACCACACCTTAGGAATGAAGACCATTTCCTAAGACAAAGGGCAAAACTGAATTAAGCCTACACCAATGAAGCCTAAAAGCAGGCCTCCCCAGTATCAAAGTGATCTGCCAGTAACTTAAATGCCAAAACAAAATTCAACATTCTTCGAAGGAAGATAAGAGAATCTAGAATTACTATAACTACTATCTACGATATCCGGTACACAGTCAAATAATACTAGATATATAGAGAAGCAGCAAAATATGACACTTATCAAAAGGAAAAAAAAATAGTCAACAGAAACAGACCCAGAGACAGCCCACATGTTGAAATTACCAAACAAGGATTTATTATACATATGTTAATGAATTTATAGGAAAAAATTGATATAATGGGTGAAGATATGGGGAATTTGAATTTTAGAAGAAGTGTGGAAACTCTAAAAATGAATAAGATAAATATCAAATTAGACACAGCAGAAGAAAAGATTCATGAACTTGAAGACAGGTCAATAGAAATTACCCAAAATGAAGCACAGAGAGAAAAAAGATTGGAAAAAAATATCAGAGCTTCAATGACTTATGGGATAATATTGCACAATTAGACCAACACTCATGTATTTGGAATCCCAGAGGAGAAAAGAGAGAGAATATGGAAGAAAAATAATTGAAGATCATTTCCAAAATTTGATTAAAAACAAGCTCAACAAACCCCAGCTAACATTACATACACACTCCTAGGCATGTCATAGTCAAACTGCTAAAAACCAAAGAGAAAATTCATTAAAGCATCCAAAGAAAAAAGACACATTACATAGAGTAAACAACAATAAAAAACAATGACTGGCTTCTTATCAGAAACAACAGAGGCCATAAGACAGTAGAATTATATCTTTTAAAATGTTGAAAGAAAAGTAAAATCTGGCAACCTAGAATTCAGTATCCGATGAAAACATCTTTACAAATGAAGTAAAATAGAGATAGTTTCAGGTTAGCAAAATCTAAGAAAATTTATCTCCAACAGATCTTCTGCACAACAAGAAATGAAGATATTCTTTAGCCTGAAGGAAAATGATCCTAGATAAAAATCAGATCTACAGAAAGAAATGAAGAGCAATGGAAATGGAAAATATGTCACTAAATATAAAAGATTTCTCTTTTCTCACTTTAATTGCTTAACAGACAAGAGACTGTTTAAAGCAAAAAATAACAGTGTATTGTGGAGTTTTTAATATATGTAAATGAAAATATGACAATAGCATAAAGGATGAAAAGGGAAGTAAACTGAATCGTACTCTTAGAAGGATGTTACATTATCCATGCAGCAGTATAAGATTAATTCAAGGTAAACCATGATAAATTAAAGATGCATATTGCAATCCTTAGAAAATAAAAAAGAATCTCACCCTTACCTCACATCATACATAAGAACTCATTTTAGATGGACTGTAAACCTAAATGTAAAAGTTAAAACTATAAAGCTTCTTGAAGATAACATAGGAGTTTTGTTACCTAGTGGTAGGCAAAGATTTCTTGGGACAAAAAATAAATAAATAAAAGACTAACTATAAAAGAAAAAAGTAATAAATTGGACTTCATAAAAATTAAAAACTTCTCTTTTAAAGACACTATTGAGAGAATGAACAGATAGGCCACAGACATCTCACAAAGGACTTATATCCAAAATATATAAAGAACTCAAAACTCAATAATAAGAGAACAGATAATCCAATTAATAAATGGGCAAAATATTTGAAGAAATACTTTACCAAAAAAGATATACAAAAGGCAATAAACATATGTAAAGATGGTCGACATCATTAGTTGTTAGAGAAATGCAAGTAAAATAGCCACCTATTAAAATTAGGAAGACTGTCCATACCAAGTATTAGAGAGCATATGGGACAACTGAGACTCTCTTACACTGCCGGTGGGAATGTAAAATGGTACAACCACTTGGAAACAATGTGGCAGTTTCTTTAAAAGTTAAACATACGTCTACCTTATGATCCATCTGTTCTGCTCCTAGGGAAATAAAAGCATATGCCCATACAAAAGACTTGGCGTGAATGTTCACAGCAGCTTTATTCATAATAACTCAAAACTGGAAACAACACGAATACTCAAGAGTTGAATGGGTAAACCAATTATGATATATCTGTACAATGGAATACTACTCAGTGATAAAAAGGAATGGGTTATTGCTACATGCAAAATGGATGAATCTCAAGATAATTTTGCTGAATGAAAGAAAACAGATAAAAAAGAGTACATACTATATGATTCATTCCACTTGCATATAATTTTAGAAACTGCAAATAAGTCTATAGTAACAGAAAGATCCATGGTTGCCTAGGAATGGGTGGGGAGGCAGGGTGGGGCAAGAAGGAGGCAATGAATCTTGAGGGTGATGAATACGTTCATTATCTTGATCGCGTTGATGGTTTCATGAGGGTACACTTTAAAAATGTTCAGTTTGTTATATGTTAATTATATCTTTATAAAGCTGTTTAAAAAATACTATTAAGAAAAGGAATACTATATGTATATGGTTTGTGTACAGAATAAGGAAAGACAAACACCTAAATAAAAATGGGTAAAAGACTTGAATACTTTACAAAGAATATATTAAGTAGCCATTAAACACACGAAAAGGTGCTCGGCGTTATTAGCCATTTAAGGAACTGCAAATTAAAGCTACAATGAGATTTCCTTACACAACCACTAGAATAACCAAAATTTAAAAGACTGACAATCCTAAGTGTTGGTGAGAATATAGAATAATTGGATTATTGGTGAGAGTGGAAAATATCTCAATAACTTTGGAAAACGTTGGCAGAGTCTATTAAAGCTAAACATATGTGCACCTCATGACTTGGCAATTTCACTCCTAGGCATTCAATCAAGAGAAATGAAAAACAATGTTCGCATAAAGACTGTACAAGAATATTCATAGTGGCTTATTCATAATAGATAAGCACTGCAAATTACCCACCAGCACAGCAGAGAATTACATTTATATAACAGAATACTGCTCAGCAAGCAAAAGAAACAAACTACTGATACGGTCAACAAAAATATTATGTTGAGCAAAGACACCTGACATAAAAGAGTACATACTATACAATTTACAGTTAAATGCAGTCCTAGAACAGACCTGCTGGCAGTGGCTCTGGGAACTCAACAGAACAAGGCTTCCAGATGGACTCCATTGCAAAAGACAGCAAATATCTACAGGACATAGTTTAGGAATGTTATCTGGGTGATATGAGCATGTATAACACTACTCAAATTAATCAAATTTCATAGGTTTCTTTTGCTCTTATAACAACCAACTTTTAATTAGTGTTTGCTGAGGGCTAAGCTTGCTATATACGTTATTTCATTTAATATGACGATACTGCAAAGCATTATTCCCTTCTCACAAAAGAGGAAACAGGTTTAGGGTGGTTAAGTGACACCAACCTTTGTTCTTTGTCTTGCCACTATACTATACTATACTATCCTCCATCCCACACACGTACCCTTTCTTTCTTTTAGTTTTTATTCTTCAGTTAGAGTTAATATTCAATATTATTTTATATTAGTTTCAGGTGTACAGCATAATGGTTAGACATTTAACACTTAGCCTTTCTGAGCTTCCACTTCTTTAACTGTAAAGTGAAGGGCATACACTTCCTGACCTTTCAGGGCCCTCCTGGCTCTCATTTTCCATGACTGTACAGCAGCTATCGCCAAGCATGCGTCTAAGAAAAACATCCTACTTAGAAACCCACGTGACTCTGCCACCTCCTCCCAGCCATAGCTGTTTGGGCTGCAGGTGAACATTTGACCTAAGCAGAGTCAATCAGATTCATTCCCTCCTCGTGGACATGGACCAGACAGTGAAATAATGTGGGCACCAAACTGTATGGCATTGGGGCTGGGATTTGTACCAAAGCCACATGGAAAGCAGGAGCCAAGGACAAGGTGAGGAACCTGGTATGCAGAGAGATGACTACGTCCAACGTGAGAATCACAGAGATGGAGATCAGGGAGAGTGAGAAGCTGCTGGCCAGCTCTGTAGTTCCCATACGGGCCTGCTATAGCTGTTTCTCTGACATTTTCCTGTTTCCATTTCAGAAACCCCCTCAAACCATCTGCATGGATGAGTGGACTTCTGTTCCTTGCAACCAAGCCACCTCTGATAGTAGTGGACATTTAACACTGTTTCTGGCTCCCTGGCACCCTTTAAGCACTCTTTCTACATTTAGGGAATTTCCTACATTATAAGTCCTGCCTCCACAAGACTGAAACCAAAAACTCTCTTTCCCAACTTCCCTTGCAGTTAGGGCCAAAGCACATGACCTAGCTTTGTAGAGCACACACACCCAGAGAGACTTGGATTCAGAAGTAGGTGCCAGGCAGAAACCATTTTCTGGCCAGGATGGTGGCACAGGCATCTGGCTTTTAGGCTCCCACGGTGAAATTTCTGGCACCCAGCACCCAGCACGATTCCCATGAGCTTCAAGGTATATCGCCAGTGGTGGTGGCCACGGGATCTTTGCTGGAACTACCCCACTATCTGGTTTAGGCATTGCTTTAGGCGGTGGGCCTCCAATCTGGAGGCCAAGGAACACCTGACATCCCTGAATAACTCCCTTCTTGGCTTCAAAGACCTCTAGTGAGTTCTACGGTTTGCAACAAGATCCCTGAGCAACATCCTGAGTGAGACAGTTTCCCTTAATCTCTCAAATATCATCTCTTTCTGGGCCTTGCCCCTTTCCCCAAAGAACCACGTGAACTCTTCGCCTTGAAAGAGAAAACGACTCAAATTTGGAGCCAGGCTGTGCCCCTCACCCAAAAGTAAGCTCCTTATCACTCATTGCCAGGAAATAGAGAAAATTGAATTAAAAATTATTTAGGCCATCCCTGATTTTCCCAAATCCAAATGAAAAGTGGCCTCTCCTGGAATAAACAATGATCATTCCAAAAACAAATCTCGCAAGCTGTCCAGAGTTGAGTTCCACAGGAATATTTGGCCAGAAAAACATCTACCAAATTAAAATAAAGATCACAGTTTGTGAGAAGAGAAGGTCAAACGCATTGGCAGTCGCTTAGTAATTTCTCTTCTCACACTAGTACTTTTGGGAAGGATCCATATGGAAATCTGAAAAGGCTTCAGTGCTTTCATTCCCAGTCTGAGGTAGGGAGGGAAAGATGAGAAACTCAGCAGCACTGGCCCCGGCTCAGCCAGCCTCTGTCATAGTTCAGGATTCATATGTGGGGCTTTCCAGAGCATTCGGTCTGGAAACATTCATCCTGAGGGTGCGGCCTCTCACTCTAGTTCTCTCATAAACTCTGATGACACCGCCTTTCATCCTTGCTCTTGCATACCGCTTTTTTTGTTTTGGTTTGTTTTGGTTTGGTTTTTCTTTAACCTCAGGCAACCTTTCTGCATCTGTTTCCTCATCTGTAACAGGCGGACAATTATGAGGAAGAGATAAGTTGGAATGCTTGAAACAGCTGTGAAAGCATTGGGCAAAGCTCGGGGCAGACTCCATGAGCCACTGTTGTCACAAGATTCAATCTCACCAAAAGACCAGTACTTCAAGGACTATGTGGAAATCTGTCTCAGAGGGGAAAGCAAGGCATCAAATGTCAGAATATTGAAGTTATTACTATAAGTAGACTTCAAGGAAGAGTCTAAAATAGTTCTCTACCTGGGCTGCACATTAGAATCACCTGAGGAACTTTTAACTCACCCACAGCTTACAATTTCCAGGCCATACACCATACCAATTACATCAGAATCTTCAGAGGTAGAACAAGGCATTGGTCCAGCTAAAGCTTCATAGGTGATTCCAATATACAGCCCACGTCAAAAAAACAAGGGTTTAGGTGGACCGACTTTATAAACATGGAATTCATCTGTGTGATATAAAATGTTATAAGGTGTAAGATAGAGTTACCATATGCCAAAGCAACACCACTCCTACATATATACCCAAAGGACCTGAAAGAAGGTATTCTAACAAATACCTGTACACGAATGTTCATAGCAACATTATTCACAATAGCCCAACTATGCAGACAACAGATGTTTATCAACAAATGAATGGATAAACAAAATATGGTGTATACACAGTGGAATATTATTCTGCCATAAAAAAAAAAATGAAGTGCTGACACATGCTACTACATGGTTGGACCTCAAAAACATTATGTTAGCTGTAAGCAGCCAGCCAGACATCCAAAAATACATATTGTGTGATTCCATTTATATGAAATGTCCACAGAGGCAAATCCATAGACAGAAAGTAGATTAGTGGATTAGGGAAGACTGAGGTATGACTGCTAAATAGGTATAGGATTTCTTTTCACATTGATAAAAATATCTTGGAACTAGATAGAGGTGATGGTTGTACAACATTGTAAGTATACCGAATGTTGCTGAATTGTACACTTTAAAATAGTTAATGGTTCATTTTATGTGAATTTTACTTCAATAAAAAAAATTTTTTTACAAGGTGTCCCTGAATTCGGGCAAACAACAGAAATGAGTCCCTGCTTTTGTGTTCTGGTCGGTGTCCTGGCCAGCACCCCCTCGCACCCCAACCCTGAGCTGCAGTGAGGTAGCGACGGCTGGGCTCACACACCCCACAGAATGATGTCTTAATGCAGACCAGCTGAGGAATTTCTCCTTCATAAGCCCTCAGCTTTTCGAATATGTGCTTTTCTCCCTTGAGGTTTACTAGAAGAGTTACTCATGGAGTTTCCAACCACAAATTGAGTTTGAAGTGTTTCTTCATTCTCATTGTTTTCAAAGAACTTGTACCTCATGAAACCAAAATAGCAAGGGAAAATATGGTCAATTTTCTGTTTCAGCAAAATCTATTCAGCCCCTTTGGCTCTAGAAGTCATTCCTCTCCCACTTCTGGCAAATTCTACCCCGATTGCTCCATAGGCCAAGACCCAGTGCTGGATTTTCAAAACAAAATGGGCTGGGGAAAACTGAAATGCAGCAGGGGAGGCCCTCCTATGGCCTCTGACCTCACAGTGACCCCAGAACCTGTTTCTCACACTTTTTGTGACAGAAAAGAAAGCATCATGGATTCATACTCTAGGTTTGCTGGCTAATGTGAGTCATGGGGGAGAGAAAAGGCAGTCTGTCTCCAGAAGGGTGATCTGCTAACGGCCTCGAAGTTCCTGCGGATCTTGAGGTGGAGAGCTGTCTCATCTGCAGAGTAGAACACTAGGCCCCAGAAAGACTTTGGGGCCTAAATATTGATGATTGTCCCCAAACTAGAAACAACTTACTTGCTCAGCAATAGGAGAACGAATAAACAAATGAGTACAATCATACGAGGGAAGACTATATGGCAATCAAAAGGAAGGAACCACTGATTTATATGATGACATCAATGAATCACACACACACTACCCAACATTCCACAGTGCCTGACTCTCAGTAATGAGGGATTTGTTCTTCCTAGGGTGCAGCTGCTCTCTCTCTACAGCTTTCCTTTTTCCTTTTAAATCAAGTTGATTGACACATAATTTGCTTACAGTAAAATGTACCCATTTGAAGTGTACAGTTCCATCAGTATAACAAATGTATATATCCATGTAACCACCACCCCAATCCCAATTTATAACATTTTTACCACCTAGTAAGTTTCCTCAGGTCCCTTTGATAGTTGTCCCCTTCCCATCCTTGGCTCCGGGCAACCAACTGATCTGCTTTCTGAACTATAGATTAGTTCTGTCTGTTCTAGAACTTCATATAAATAGAAGCAAATGGGTCTACAGCCATGCTACCCTGAACATGTCCGATCCCATCTGATCTCAGAAGCTAAGCAGGGTTAGGCCTGGTTAGTACTTGGATGGGAGACCACCTAGGAATACCAGGTGCTGTGGGCACAAAATAAATTTAAAAAAAAACAATAAACAAACAAACAAACAAACAAACAAATAAATGGAAGCAAATGGTTCTTTCAGTCAACATTATGTTGACTGAACATAATTCATCTATATTGTTCCGAATATCAGTTGATTGTTTCTTTTTATTGCTGAGCAGCATTCCATTGTACTAATACAGCTCGATTTGTATATTCAGTCACCTGTTGATGGACATTTGGATTGTTTCCAGTTTTCACCTATTATGACTAAAGCTGATGTAAGGACCTGTGTGCAAGTCTTTCTGCGGACATGTGTTTTCATTTCTCATTTAGGAGTGGGATTGCTGGGTTAAATGGTAAGTAAATGTTGAACTTTAGAAGAAAATGTTTTCTAAAGTGGCTGGACATTTTGCATTCCCGCCAGCAGCATGTGAGAGTCCCAGTTGCTCCACATCCTCACCAACACTTGCTACCGTCTGCCTTTTTGATTCTATCCATCTTAGTGGGTGTGAAGTGGCATCTCATTGTGGTTTTCATTTGCATTTCCCTAATGATTAATGATGTTGAGCATCTTGTCATGTGCTTATTAGGCACTTGTATATCTTCTTTGATGAAATAGCTTTTCGAATTTGTGTGGTTTTAAAAATTAGGTAATCTTATTGTTAGGTTTTAAGAGTTTTAAAATATATATATTATTTATGTATTCTCATATATATTCTCATTTATATTCTGCATGCAAGGCTTTTATCAGTTATTGTAACAGTTCTAATCTGGGTGGCTTTACCCATTCAACAACCAAATCCTTATTAAGCAGCTAATATGTCTCAGACTCTAGAAACTATGAGGTGAATAAAACAGAAACCCTTGCCCTTTTTAAAGACTCACAGTTTAGAGCAAGCCACTGGTGAAGGACCCTATAAAGCAAGTTAAGGAATTGAGACATTATTCTGTGAGAAACATAAAGATGGCCCTGAAGAGGTGGACATGGGGGAAGGATGAGAGTTGAGGCCAGGAGACCTCCTGTCCAGAGAACTTCTTTTTCCATTTTGCTCCAGATTTACTCTGCTGTGAGCCACTTCTGCTTCTTTTTGCAGGGCTCACTTAGTCATTTTTCTCTAGTTGAGGTAGAGAAAGCTCTAGCTCTGCCTGCTTCTGGAGAACATGTCATCAGTAATATTTGTGACTCGTAGTCAAAGGAATATTGTCTGTGCGGCTGAGTGTGTTTTAAATTCAAGTGCCAGGGGATATGGAGCTGGTCATTAATTTTAAGTGCATCTATTGTTAGCAAATGATGTCACCACTAAGCTCTCCAACTTGTCACAAGAAGTCTGGATGTATTTTGGGTTCCTGCAGCAGGGACAGTTCCTGTTTTGCAGCAAGCAGGCTATGAATACTGTCTGCATTCTGTAAGGAATGGGAGAGCTTTTGGTGGACATTTAAAATAATACTGGTTCTTGGAAGCAAACATTCTGGACCGATGAGTCAATCAAACTTCATATCATTTCTAGGTAGGGGAAATGACAAAGAGCTGGCTGTTTGTAATTATATAAATGTCAACCTCTGTCCTTTGCAAGCTCCTCGAGGTAGGCACTCATGTCCTATTGATCATGGCGTTCCCTGCTCCTTGTTTCAATTTTTTTCTCATTTATTTGTTTGGTCTCCCATAGAAGAATATAACTTTCTCAAAGACGAAGTCTATGCAATCATATCTCTCATAATATCCCCTGAGTGTATTGAAGGTACAGTGTGTACCCGTTGCTTCATTGAATAGAGCAAGTTCTCCTTTTCGAAAAGGTAGAATAAAGAGTAAGAACATTCTAACAGTACCATCTTAGAATTATCTGGTAGATTTTTCTCTGTCAGCATTGCAGACAAAGGTCTATTACATCGGTAGTTAAAAATTCAAATAATTACATTCACCTGAGGGTCAGAAAAACAGATCGCTTGTTTAGAATCATTTACTGTAGAACTTAAGGGATTTTTTTCCCTGGGCTATCTCAGTTAGATTTGAGCATCTAGGACTGTAGAGCTGTGGGAAAAATTTGTGATGAGTCTTTGTGTTATATTAAAACCCTTAGAACAACAAGAACAAAGCTTAGGAAAAAAATTTTCAACATCCATAATCACACAATTCCAACAAGGTAGTTTTCATGTTTTCTTCTTCTTTAGGAATATAATTTCTTTAAGGGATTTTTTTTTAAAGTAAGTGAGCTTAAAATAATGTGACTAGAAAACCACTGTAGTTTTTGGTGATTACACCAATGAATTCATAACTGAAATTAGAATTTAAAAATCACCAAAATGGTTTTTTCATGTATTTGGCCCAGGAGTTCTGTTTTTAAATAAATGAAAAACCCCATCACCTACTTTTTTCTCTCATTCTCCATTCTCTCCCCCACGATCATACATTCAGTGAAACCTAATCCAAAGAACGAGTGTCCAGGTACGGCTTTCATGGAAGCCACTTGAAGAACATGCTCCTTGGGTTTCCAAGTATCTTCTGGCATCTTCTCTGGACTTCCCAGCCCCTGCAGCTACTGGCAACTGACTGCTAGGAGACAGAAGGAGGGGGCCTTGTAACTCACCATGCAGCAACAGGACCAGCATTCCGTGACCTTTCACGAATCTAGTGGCTTAGAACCACCCAGCTGTGAGATCCCTACCAGAGGGGAGAGAACACAGGTCACTAGGTGCCCAAGAGCAGTCCCTGGAGAACCAGGACACTCAGTCCCCTCCTCACACCTCCATACTTCCTCCAGACTGCCCTGCTTTTTCCCTCTTTTTCACACTCACTTCTCTTCATCAATCTTGCTGTTGGGTTTAAATTAAGAAAACCAGTAACAACGGTCAGTCAGAAGCTCCCCGCAAACTGACAGCTCGGATCTATTTGGAAATGCTTCATCAGACTAAAACTTTGACAGCAACCCAGATGGACTTACCAACAACCCAGCAAGAAAATGGACAGACAAGAAATCTCGTCAGAGAAGCCTTAATGAATAGTTCCCAAATGTTGCTTACCGTCCTGGGGGTATGCTCGGTCCCATTCCTCCTCTGAGGTGCCCTTTAGCTCCCCCAACCCAGTCATCTCCAAAGTCAGGCAGCCACAGACGCTAAATCATCCAACAAAAAAGTAAGGTGGGGGATGGTGAGCAGGGGGCAAAGAGTTGCTTGTGCAGGTTCGAGCGCTTATTTTTCTTTCTCCAGATTTAATGGCAGAAAAATCCTGTATCGGATGAGGATTACCAGAGATGAAAGAATGTGTCTGCCTTTTGAATCACCAAAGCCAGTGACAGATTTTGCTGACACACCAATCGGCTTTATCCCCAGGCTTTGGCCTCTCCATCTGCCAGGCCCCTTTCTCTTCTTAAAACCTTTACAGATCCCACCTCCTGCCCTGACCCCAGCCCCAGCCCCAACCAATATGCAGCCAAAAATTGGCTTCCTGCCACCCAAATAGCATTATCAGCATTTTCAACAAGGACATGTTATATAACTTGGAGAGGTGGAAAAGGACAGGACAGCTTAAAATAATGTTTTCCCAAAATGCAGGCTGCTGATTTACTTTCTTTGGAGTGGTTGATGGTGGATGATCCAAAACCAGACTGGAAAGAAGGCCCTTCACGACAATCAGGCTAGAGTCCCAGCTTTGGAGTTGAGGTTGTGCTGGCCACCACCCAAGGCAACAAGTCCATGGGCCATTTTTAGAATCTGGCTGGGCTTTCTCAAATCCATCAGGACTCAGGCCCTCACTACTCAGAGTGCGGCCCTTGACCAGCAGCGGTCGTATGGGGAGCTAGTTAGGAATTTGAAATATCAGTACTCCCCACCTCCACCCTAGACCTCTGGAATCAACATCTGCATTTGAACAAGATTCCTACACTCAGGAAAGTTCAGAAAGCCCCAATTTAGGGAAGCAGTGGAGGGGATATGCTCAAGGTAATGGCGGCAGTTCAGGTGTCTCCATATTTTTCTGGTGCCAGCAGATCCATCAGGTCTGGCTGCAGGGTCTGGCTCTCTGTTCTGCTGAGACCAAGCTCCCAGGTATCGATGGAAACCTGCTACGTCCTGGCTATCCTGGCTACGCTGGCCTTGGTGTACTTAGGCTGATGGGCAGAGGCCTGGAGTCCCTTCAACAAGGACTCTGGGTATGAATCTAAGCATCTGAGGCTGCTGTAACCTGGGTAATTTTTGTTTTCTCCCATTTGGACCTTGAAAGCCAAAGTATGGCTAAACTGGTCATAACCTCTGCTAGGAAGAAAACCATATGGAAGATGGGGTAGGAATGTGGACAGAGGAAGCCCCCCAAATGAAGTTGCTGTCCCCAGGGGTGGGCTTGCCCGACCTAGCGGGGAGCAGTGGGCAACACTCCCCTTGTGACCAATAGTATTGAAGGTGTCTTTGAAGTCTTCATCGCAAACCTTGGCCCAAGGAAACCTCTACTCCCCCAGCAGCAGGCCAGAGGCTGAAACGCGGCTGTGCAAGCAACCTGTCTGCAACTTCAACCCTCGTTCGCAGCTTCTAGAGGTGCCTTTGCTTTCCGTTGCTCTGGGCCAAGGACATTTCTGAGGAAGACCATCTCTGCCTGTGAAATCGGACATTTCTCTTGAGTGGAAAGTAAGGAACAATCAGAGACTCTCAAGGGAAACAAGAAGAGGCCCATCCACCTGGTGACTCCAACTGGGGGACAAGCAGCCTTGGAATCAAAAACTTTTCCCAAGGGGGAAAAAAGCAAGGGGGGACAAGTTGTCACAAGAAGTGCAATTGACTGAAATGCTCCCAAGGAGAAACTTCAGATAGGATCCTGTTATCCAAAGATCAAGATAGCGTGACCTCCCAGCCACTCAAGGGCTGGGGAGGAGGGTAGTTTGCACTCAGACTGGTTCTCTGTCACAATGCAGTTGGCAGCTGATAAAAAAGGGAAGGGAAGGGGAGGAGGGCTGTGCTAAGTGAGCACGTGAAATAAAGGTGGCCCAGGATGCAATATTTGGCCTTTGCAGCACTTTGGCCTTCTAGAAAAGCTTCCTAGTGTTTCTTTGTAATTGCTGTTGCATTGGTGGGGGATAGCCAGCAGGAACTCGGCAAGGGGCCTTTAATAAAAGGAGAAGACAGAATTCTTCCTTCCAAGTTCAGGATTTCAAACATTCAGCAGTCTTCTAAGGGAGCTTGTGGAGGGGACTTGAATACTAAACCAGATTCCTTCTATTTCTCTGCCTGACTCCTCCTGGTTGCACACATGTACGCACACCACAAGAGACAAGACCATTCTGTAAGTGCAGAGGGCGCAGGCAGATTTAGCCTGGCACCAAGTGAAACAAAGCCAGGTGCCATTTTGTCTGATACAAGGCAGATGTGGCAAACTCTGCAATCACTTCCTTCCGACATCTTTATTTACAGATGAGGAACCTTGGGTACAACTGCAACATAAAATGTTCTTACACTTCGTTCAGGTTCCCCCCAGAAACGGATTCAGAGACAAGGATATGAATGGAAGTACTTGATTTGGGAGGTGATTGCAGAAAGCACCAGCAGGGAAGGTAGAAATCAATGGTGTTATCAAGCAAGTTGGCACAACAGGCAAGTAAAATCTAATCTGTGGTGAACTCTGGGCGACAGTATAGAGCATACATCTCAGAAATACTTCAACTTCAGGGTAGGGAGCTGGAGCATTAATCCACCAACTCCTGCCCTCAGTAGAGGGCTGCTCCCAGAGATGAGAGTTTTTCATTTTCCAGCAGCCTCTGGCTACCTGGCATAAAAGATGCAATGCTCTCACTGATTCCTAAAGAAAACTTCTTTCTAGGTTACAAATTTGAAATATCAGCACCTCCACCCCTACCCTAAACCTCTGAAATCAACATTTGCATTTAAACAAGATTCCTACACCCAAGAAAGTTCAGAAAGCCCCAATTTAGGGGAGTGGTGGAGGGGATCTGCTCAAGGTAATGGCAGCAGTTCAGATGTCCCCACATTTTTCTGACCCCAGCAGATCCATCAGGTCTAGCTGCAGGGTCTGGCCCTCTGTTCTGCTGAGACCAAGCTCCTGGGTATCCATGGAAACCTGCTACATCCTGGCTGTCCTGGCCACGCTGGCCTTGGTGTGCCTAGGCTGATGCACTCACCAATCTCTAAAGAAAACTTTTTTCCAGAGTCATCTCTCTCCGCAAATCAAATGGCAAAATTCCTTCTGAAAGCTGGGAGTAACTAAGCTTCCTCAGTTTAGAGTTGGTAAAGAAGTGCTGATGACCAAGGACACATGGTATGGGAGGGGTGTTGGGCCTTTTGCCCAACGTAGAGCCGCCCTGGGATGGGCTGTAGGGTCTCATCCTGCTCTGATACATGAGGCTGCCCCTCACCAGCTCCACAGCTGGTGGCACCACCCTACATTGTGTAGCAATACTGGAGACTTTAGTTGTTATTCAGAGGACACATATTAGCCTCCAGCCTTTCTGCACTCTGATCACAATTTATAGACACTCTGACCCTGGATGACTGGTCTCCTGGTCTTTGCTCCTTTCTTTCTCCACTTCACCTGCTGAAAGCCCACCCTTCCCGGTGGACTCAGTACAAGTGCTACCTTCTTTAAGAAATAAGCCCCTTCCAGATGCCCTCCCTCCTCACCTGCAGGCATCAGCCTTGCCATTGATAGTGTTTGGATGGGCCGGGGCTGTACTTGACCCAAGTGCACACTCCCACAAACACCTGGCCACTACCACCACACAGTGGGCAAGATGGAGGACAAGGAGTCATGGGGCCAAGGAACATCTCCACCCAGTTTCTGGGTACCTAGGACCTCAGAACTCCCTGCCCAACAGATTCTGAACCTTCTTTTCTTAGTCCACCCTCCTGAGGGTAGACTGTGCCACTCACCACTGTGCCCCCCCTTAAGGTTCAGCTGATTGCAAGTGAGGACATGTGTGGAAAAGGGCCTTTATGGTGTGGAATGGACCCTGGCTGGGAAGAGAGGGATGCTGCACTACAAGCCTTGAGCTGGGGCCACTCTCTGCACCATCATGTTCCATCTCAGAACTGGTAAAGAAGCACCAATACAAAATTGCCAAACTTGAATCTGGCCTCCCAGATCATTATGAAGGTAACTTTGACAAGGTAAGAGGATAGAACACATTTTATTTAACAGTTTGTCAGCTTGATTTATAACTTTTAAATATTTTGAATATGGTATGTGGCCACCATGTGTACTCTTGCCCTCCCTCCTCCCCATCCCACAAACATTAGGGCGAGCCTATGTTAAGCGCACAGCCAGTGGTGCACAAATGTTTGCTAATGAATCTCCTGTGAGAATGTATAGAAGAGCTAGAGAAAGAGGACTGGGTGAGTGACAGCCTTGGCCCCTGACTCTGCCTTTTTCTGACTTACTAGAGGAATCTCAGGACAGACACCTTCACTTCTCGTGCCTTACTGTACTTGAAACAAATTCCATAATCTAGTCCAGGGGTCCCCACCCCCCAGGCCGCGGACCAATACTGGTCTGTGGCCTGTTAGGAACTGGCCCACACAGCAGGAGGTGAGCAGCAGGTGAACAAAGTTTCATCCGTATTTGCAGCCAGTCCCCAGCACTAGCATCGCCACCTCAGCTCCACCACAGATCTTCAGGCATTAGATTCTCACAGGAGTACCGGTCCTTGCTGCCAAAAAGGTTGGGGACCACGAATTCTAGTTCATACTATCGTCATTCTTCGAGTGAGGAAATTGAGGCCCACATAAGTTAAAAGACCTGCTCCCCAAGGTGACAGTTAGGTGGAGGTGGAGCTAGGACCCAGTCCTCCTGCCTCCCAGCCCCTGGGTTTTTATGGGACCCTAGCAAGACAGGAACATAAAGGATCCCCATCCTTGTGGCCACGCCGCTGCCTACATGAGAAGGAGGATGGGGGATGCCAGGCACCACTAAACGAACTACCTTGACTGAATCCATCCGGTGCCAAAAGCACCTAACTCCTTTGTTCTCTTTTAGCAAACCACTCGACTTCTCCACTCGTTTCCCTTTCGACCTTCCAATCGAAACCCAGCTCTGTATGGGCTGGTTAGATCGGCTTGGGGTCAGGGGCCTCGGTTCTGCAATTCCGGGTAGGGGAGGAGCAGAGAAAACACTGCCTTCGTTTCGCTTTCGCCCGGTGGAGTGATGTCGCCCCAGCTGCAGACCGGAACACAGTCGGTATGCGGGCTTGCCACCGTGGTAATGGAGAGGCAGTCGACAGCCAGTCACAAGTCTGGACGTTTCAGCCCAGCCTCACCCACCGTCACTTCCCCGGGCGTCGGAGAACTAGTTCAGCTCGCTAACCCCGGTTGGCAACCCCCGTGACACAGTGGTTTTTTCCGCTTAAGGTCGTGTCCTTGCGAAACCTCTACAGCCTCTGCTTGCATCCACCCGCCCACTCCCACCCCGGGGGCGAAAAGGTGAGGCAGTCGGGCGCAAAGCTCCGCCCTAGGGGTTAGACCGCCAGGGGGAGCCGAGGTTCAGGAGCCTGGGCGGGGCAGCTCCTTCGCCCGTTCCCGCCCCCGCCACCCCATTCTCACCAGCTAGGCGGGGCGAGGCTGAGGCCAGGGAAAGTCCCAGGGCGTGTCTGTGCCGGAAACGTTAGTCACGCACCTGGAGCCTCATAGTGTCCGGCTGGGAGGAATGCCAGGGAGAGGGCCTGACTTGCCAAAGGTCGCACCCTGGTGAGGGTCTCCCAGTGTCCTGCCCTCCTGACCCCGCCACATAGTTCTTACGGTGGCTGACACCCTGTTTGCTCATCTGTAAATGAAGCGCTGGCCCAGGGTCCCTTCCTGCCATTTCTCTTAAAAAGCTGCCTGCTGCCCAAAGATACACTTCCTTGGAATCTCTTGAAATCATCACTCTTTGCATTGCCTCGAAAGTAGGTCTCTCTTCATTTCCCAGTAAAAAGAACCATCGCTCCTTGAAGAAAAGGCTGCTTCCAGGTCTGGAGCAGGCAAAATAAAACACGACCCTGAAACATTATATTATTTCAGAAGACAAGCCATTAAAGATATTTGGGACAAGTGTCAAGATGAATAGTGACTAGTGAATCGAAATACATCAAATAAAATAAATATATTTGTTCAATCCATGAGTTTATAATGACACTTAAGAAAGAAAAACTCTTATCAGTAGACTTTGGAGATAACTAGGGCATTATTCTGAAAGGTGATAACTAAAGGGAAAGAATCAAGCATTTATCTTGCCTTTTCTTCACGGACTGTGTTTCAGGATAATTAAATACTAAATACATTAGTTGATGAGGGAAAGGTTTTCTTTATAAAAGAATCACAGGTAATAAAGGCAGATGTGATAGAATGAGGAAATCACTAGATTGCAATGATATCATGGATCCTACTGATCATTCTTAACATTTCCTCAAAATGGCACAACTAGGCATAATAGAAAGTACACAACACTACCACTGATGTACTCAAAGCCAAAAGAGAAAAAGAACTTGAAGCTAATCAAGTCTCCAGACCTAGTTGCTATTTAAAGAAATTTGAAAATACGAAGGGTGGAGAGATAGGTTAAAAGTCACCAAAGATACAATCAGTTAAATACATGAACTGTGGAAAATTTTACAAGGCAAATGATCCAGTTTTTCCAACAAATGAATGGAATGGGAGAGGAGGGGGAATAAGGGAAATCTGGTAAGTAAACGAGACTTAGCAAACATTGATCAAAGCAATTTTGGGACAATTTTAAAACAATCAGTAGAAATGACACATAGATTAATTATTAGATAATATACAGAATTGGTTTTCTGTTGGGTGTGATCATGACATTATGGTTCTATTTTTAAGGTTCTTCTGCAGTTCGAAAAAATATAGAAATATTTATGGTGAAATGATATGATGTCTGGGATTTGCTTTAGAATACTCCCACAAAACAAGTGGCGGGGTGAATTGAAACAAAACTAGCAGAGAGAGCATAACTGAAAACTGGGTGATGAATAAATGGAGTCTCTTTACTTTTTTTGTGAGTTTGAAATTTTTTCATAGTAGCTTTTAAAAAGTATTCCCCTTGTTCGGCCTCTTTTAGATATACAGTTAGATATATTCCATGGGAAAAAAAATTTTCATTTTTCTCTACATTTACTGCTGTGCATTCTTATCAACTTTCCTGTATTTCCTTCATTTGAAAATAAAAAAATAACCTATTAAAAGTGAAATAATTAGCAATCGTCTCTTCTTTTTTTAAAAAAAATCTAGAACAGTTCTATACATAATTTAGAACTCAATTCAAAATGGTTAAAGACAAAACTGAAAATAAGAACGTCTGAGTTTTACGACCCATTGGACGTATCTTTTTTTTGATTTGTTTAGATAACCATAAGAGGTGGTTTATAATAAGCATTAATGCATTAATTTCTTATGGACCCCCAAAATGTGCTGTTTTGTCTCAGGTGTCTACTGTGTCAAGGTATGAAACAAATGTGTGCTCTTTATTTAAAACTCGTGAATGTCAATTCTTGGTTGAAGCAAAGGAGGACGGTTAAGCTCATTCTGAGTTGTGGGGAGGCAGCTTCATTCTACTAAAATCCTTCCCCCAAACAGGCCCCATCTCTTGTGTTTCACTTTTCTCTTTTGTAAAATGAGGCTGTTTTACTTTTTCCTAGCAGAGTTCTAAGGGCTAATTAAAACCTGTGAAAGCACTTTTAAAGAAGATCCTAAGATCTACCATGCTTGAGAAGTGAAAACTATCATTAATATATTTTAATCATCACATTAAATACCCACATAGACACACCCACCTCTTCTCCATTCAGGCAGATTTTTGCAAAGAAGTAATTAAGAGTGATGATGTCATAACCACAGATCTCTGCTTTCATCCTGAAAGCTGCTGTTTCCAAGCGCTTAATAACTCCTCCTTAAACTTTTAAAACATATTAAATAAGTACAGATTCTTCATATCTGAGTGAAACATTTTTCTTTGTAAGCCGAGTAAATGAATATGAAAAGTAGTGGTCATTTAGATAAGTTGCCAAAACCCAGAGGGCAGCACCAATAAATAAATAAATTTTAGCAGTAAAATGCTGAGATTGCACGTTTGGTAAAAAGATCTCCCTGAGACCTGTACTTGCCTTTTAGGTCCTCACCAGGGCGTGAGGAGCTACCAGATTCCTGTCTCCTGGCACCTAGAAAGGAACGATGGCAACTTCTCAGACATTAAATGCGAAGGCCTCTGGAAAATAGCTGATAGTGAGTGCATTGGTAATAGAGACACCAGCTACAGTAATGTAGCTCTTTGAAATTCTAATACAATAGCCTCAAATTCCCTTGCGGTGGGAAACCCTGTGTCTTTTTCCAATATCTACGGGGAAGCACCAGATAGTGGGGTGGAGCAGGAGAATGGAATGTTTTACCTAGTGACTGTTTTTTTGCTTGCTCAGAATTCTGTCACATTTCACTTCTTGTTTTCTGTCCACTCCATGTCAACCTTAACATGTAATAAAGCTTCTTTTCCTCAATTTCCCCAAAACACCATTCATCAAGGCTGCTGTGAATGTGTAGCAAATGTTTCCTGGGGATTTGGGAAGCAATGGGGTGCTACTTCACAGAAATGCACAGAGGCGCATTTAAGACAGAATAGTAGTCAGCTCTCAGCCATTCTTCTCTCCCTCATTCCAACCCCCTTTCCCTACCAGGACCCTTCCCCTAGGCATCTCTCCAACTCAGCTTTACCTCCAGCTATTTTGTGGGCCATGTCTCCTTTGTTTTTCTCCCTATCAGACTCACCCCAAATACCCCAAATTCTCATTCTTTTCTTCTGCTGAGAAGTCTGACTTTCTCTTTGTCTCATTCATTCCCAGGTGGCCCCAGCTTTGTTATCTTTCTACAATCACAATGGCTCATGAGTTTGCTTTTCTAAATAAAGACAGTTCTGCCGCAAGAATTCTGTTATCACTCAGGAATGCTTTGCCGAAATTAGCCATTTCTGCAGCAATTAACAGAAAAATGCATCTAGTAATGACTTACATCAGCAGCTCTCAAACTGTTTTGGTTTCAGAACTCCTTTACACTCTTAAAAATTATAAAAGATCCCAAAAAGGCTTTGTTTATGTTATATCTATTAATATTTACTGTATAAAAATTAAAGCTGAGAAAAATTTTAAATTTGTATTTATTAATTTGAAAATAATAAGCTCATTACATGTTAACAAAATAGAACATATTTATGAAAAATAGCTCTCTATTTTCCAAGAGAAATGAGTGAGAATGACACTGTTTCACATCTTTGCAAATCTCTTTTTTGTCTGACTTAATAGAGACAGCTGGATTCTCTATCTGCTTCGCCTTTCAGTCTGTTGTGATATCAAAACATCATGTAACCTCTAGGAAACTCCACTGTATGCTCATGAGAGAATAAGGATGAAAAGGGCAAATAACATCTTATTGTCATCATGAAAATTGTTTTTTTCCTTGTGGGGCTTCTAAAAGGGTCTTGGGGATTCCCAGAGATCCCCACAACACACTTTAAGAACCGCAATCTTAAAACATAAAGATATATATTGTTTACTTAATAAGAGGTCTGTGGTAGGTGGGTTCAGGGTTGATTGAGCAGGTAATGTCAGAAGTCCCTGGTGCTTTCCTACCTTCCATTCCACCACCATTGCATGTTGGCTTCTCATGTTCAGGCTTGTTGCAAGAAGGCGGATACTGACTTCATGTACATTAAAGGAAGAAAGCAGGGGGTGCATCTAGGGAGGCCACCAACTTCTCCTCCTCTCTCTGTTTCTTACAAGCAAGAGAAAATTTTTTCCAGAAGCCATCCAGCAGATTTCTCTTTGAACCTTATTGGTATTGATGAGTGACATGAGTACTCTTAAATACAAAAGAAAATGGAAAAGTGAGTCTCTAGAGAAGGGAAACAAGACTGCTATTATAAGTTGAACCCAAGCCTCCTTGTCCCCTGGAGCCGGGCACATGGCTACCCAAACAAAATCAGGGTTCTGTTAGCAATGTAGATAGGGATTGGCTGCATGGTAAGCAACAGTGCTACCATCGGCTCTTAAATTAATGAATATTTCTCCTGCTATACCTTTATCCACAGTAAGGAAGCAAAATGTACAATTGACCCAATACTATTGGCAAAGCCTCAACTATGAGGCTTGGATTTCTAGTAAAAATGGTCTTGAGCCACCAAGTTGGGTGAAAGTGCAGGACAGTTGTGTTATTTTTCAAACATTAAGATGAACATTAAATTGAACATGGAAATCTTCATTGTATAGATATCCCAGACCATCTCTAAGGGTCATCTTAAGAGTATCAGATCAGAAAAGAGTTCTCTGTGGCTTCCTTGGATATAAGATCTTTGTGGAAATAATAGAGCTCTAAAGATTATCATAAAGATTTTAAAGTATTATTTCACCTACATGGATTATCAAGCAAAGCTATGGCCCCACATAATTCTAGCTCAGTGAGTGTCTACAAGTGATGAGCCACAAATTTGAAGATGCCTAGCCAATTTTTCCAGAAATATTCATTGAGCAGGCTTGGAATATATACATAAGAATATTGTTTGTTTTATTTGAAACTTATCTCATTCTAAAAAAGAATTCTAGTAGCATACAACACAAAAATAAAATATATTGAGTATCTACAATAAGAATTTTTCTAATCAATTTTTTTCTAACCAAAATGAAGAAATCGGACAGGAAGGAAAACAGGACAGGAAAAATAGCATGAAGCTAAGGTTAATGTCTAAAATTCATGACGTAAGGTTACACACTGTTTTTAGAGATGACTTTCAAATTTGCCAGCAGCCTATTCAAAGATAGAAATGCAGGGAGGAAAACGTGGCATAGATGATAGAGGCTCTGTTTATCCCTCTGGCGACCAAGTCAAAGTTGTGACAGAAACAAGGAGTAAACAGTAAGGAAAATCGCCTGGGATCTAGATGAACAAGCCATGCAACTACAGAGAAATCTAAGAAAGCACCCTGCAACAGCAGAAGGTAGGATGGGGCGAGGACGCGAGGCTGCCCAGTCCCGAGGGGCTGAGTGGGACGGAGGTCATAGCAGCAATAGCTGCAGACGCTTCTTAAAGGGACCATGTCCGCAAGCGGACTTTTGCAGTGACGGACCTGCTCCCTCTGAGCACCAGCGCCGGTTTGGCTGTGCAAGGGGCACCAGGGACTTACAAGGGGACACTGAGTTGTCGAAGTGAGGGCCGAGGCAAGACTTCCTCTGTACAAAAATGCCAGAGGTATCCTTTATTCCTCTGTTGAGCTCTACCTCTCCCAGTGCATGGAGGCAGTGGTGCCATAGCCGTGACATCATCAAACTGGATAACAGAGGTCACTCTGCCCAGAGGATTCCCTGAAACTCTGCTTCCCTTAACTCGCAGCCCCACCTAAGCCACATACAGGTGTGTCCTCACTTAGTCAGGTTCCCCTTGGCGAGCAGCGCCTAGACTGGTGGAAGCTGGCCTCAGTTTCTGGTGTGGCTTTTTGAGGCAACTATAAGCACAGCATCTGTGGATTGCTTGCTGAATCTTAACAGGTGGCTTCTGAGGGGCACAAGCTGAGGGGCACAAGCTGAACCCCTCTCAGGACCGTGCCACTGGACACCTACCACACAAAGCCATACTAATAAGACGAGGAGACATAAGAGCTTTGCTTAGTACATAGAAACAGACAGAAAGACAGCCAAAATGGGATGACAAAGAAGCAGAAACCATATGAGGGAACAGAACAGAGATCCAGAAATAATGAAGTCAAGCAATCTAACAAAACACTGGTTATAAAGATGCTCAATGAACTTAGAAGAGTAGGTGAACTCAGTGAGATCTTCAACAAAGAGATAAAAAAAACCATAAAACTGGAAATGGAAATTATAAAATGAAACCAGTCTGAAATGAAGAACACACTATCTGAGATGAGAAGTATATTAAATGGAATAAACTACGTGAATAAAGAAGAGGATCGAATGACCTATGTAGAGGATGGGAAAGCCAAGGACACTCAATCAGAATGGCAAGAAAAAAGAAGCCAAGACTAGTCTACGGCCATGCCACCCTGAACGTGCCTGATCTTGTCTGATCTCAGAAGCTAAGCAGGGTTGGGCCTGGTTAGTACTTGGATGGGAGACCGCCTAGGAATATCAGGTGCTGTAGGTGTTTAAAAAAAAGAAGCCAAGACTATAATAATAATTTAAGGAGCCTATGGGACACTATGAACTGTAAAAATATCCGTGTCACAGGGGTACTGGGAAAAAAACAAGATGTTGAAGAGCTATTTGAGAAAATAATGATGGAAAACTTCCCTAACCCAGTGAAGGAAATAAATATAAAACCCCAGGAAGTTCAGAGAGTCCCAAAAAACAGGAACTCAAAGAGGCCCACACCAAGACATAACATAATTAAAATGCCAAAGGTTAAATACAAAGAGAGCATCTTAAAAGCAGCAAGAGAAAAGCAGTTAGTTACCTACAAGGGAGCACCCATAAGGCTGGCAGGTGATTTCTCAAAAGAAACCATGCAGGGCAGAAGAGTTTGGCACAAAATATCAAAAAATGTGAATAAAGAATGGTAATAACTACATTCTTATCAACAAGTACCTCAAATGGAAAAGAATTAAGTGCTCCAATCAAAAGATAAAGTGGCTGAATGGATAAGAAAACAAGACCCCTACATATGCTGCCTACAAGAGACTCACTTCAGATTAAAAGACACAGACAGACTAAAAGGAAGGGGATGGAAAAAGATATTGCCTTGATGGACCTAGAGGGTATTGTGCTGAATGAAATGGGTTGGATAGAGAAAGACAAATATCGCATGATTTCACATACGTGTGGAATCTAAAGAACACAATCAACAACAACAAAAGTGGAAATAAACTCTTAGATACAGAGAATATTTAAAGGAATATTAGATGAGAGAGGGGTACGGGTTGAATTTTAATAAGAATATCTACCAACCATAGATGATTTGGGGGTTGGAGGGCAAAGAACAGAGAATAAATTTTTTTAAACTGGATTTTTAAGGTGCAGAAAGTCGGCCTGAGCCACCACCACTACTGCCACCTCAGCAACTGCCACCGCCTTGATTCCCCACCCTTGCCATGGCTGAGGACCTCTCCTCAGCCACTGCCTACACCGAAGATAACTTCTACTGCCCCATCTGTCAGGAGGTGCTCAAAACACCCATGCGGACCACGGCCTGTTAGCATGTTTGCTGTAAAAAAATGTTTCCTGACTTCAGTGAGAGAAAGTGGAATACATTGTCCCTTCTGTCCTGGAAATGTGACTAGAAAGAGCATGTCCTGAATGGGCCTTAGACCTTGAAACTATCATGAGGAAGTTTTCTAGTAGCTGGAGATACTGTGCAAAACAGATCAAATTCTATCACATAAAACATCATTACAAATCTTGTAAGAAGTATCAAGATAAATATGGTGTTTCTGCTATCATTCCAAACTTTCAGATCTTTCAAGATTCAATAGGGAACAGTAACAGGAGTGAAACATCCACAGCTGATAACATAGAAACTTATCAAGAGACTACAATTTCTTCTGAGTGTCCCACCTTCAAGTGTCTCTTGTGTCAAGAATCAAATTTTACCAGATAGCGTTTACTGGATCACTGTAATAGTAATTATCTATTTCAGAAGGTTCCCATGACCTGTTCTTTTTGTGTGTCTCTTTTCTGGAGAGATCCTAGCTAGATTACTAGAAATTTCATTAGTCATCTAAATCAAAGACATCAGTTTGAGTGAATAGGACAGTTTTAGGGTCACTCGACTTTCATCTCGAAATTTCAGTCTACAGGCTCTGTCCTTGGAGGTCAGGGTAGGTTAAATGAGTCCTCCCTGTGTTAGATGAGTCTCGCTGCAAAGACATCAGTTTGATTATGGAGAATATGTGAACTTTCAGCTAGACGAAGAAGCCCAATATCAAACTGCTGTTAAAGAATCTTTTCAAGTAAACATCTGAAGGCTGTAGCCATGTCTGCATCTTTCTCCTTGCACGTGCCATCTTTAAGGAGAAAACTACATGAAGTCACCATTTCAATAACTCGATGTGTGTATTAATAAAATTAATTCAGTCTATTGGTTTAGTTTTTAATTTAAAAATAAAGGCGGGCCATTTAAAATTTTCATCCTCTTGATAAATTCAAAAATGAAAGTTAGAACATTATTTTTAAAAGTATTAAAAAGATTACATTTTATCAATGTAATGGTGAAAGGAAATCCCTAATGTACTTTATCTTTTTTATATTATGTATTCTTGAATTTTTCCTTATGTTGCTTTTGTAATTTGATGCAGCTTCTCCGATTTTTGTTATCGTACACAGGTAACACACAGTAACAAATCTGAAATATGTGATTGACATAAACCTAAGAAATCTAAGCCAGTTATCAGAGTTGCAGAACGGAGACTTGAAGTGCTAATGAAGCGATCCAAAGGAAATGTTTTTTAAACAAATTCTTGCTGAAGAATTCAACGATAAGAACATGGTATTTATATAATATCTTGTATTCCTAAAGACTAGTGAGCTTTCTTTACTAATTTTAACTGTTTACAAAGTAAAAGCTAAATGTAAAGGTATTCCTTTTTTTGCCATTAAAAGGAAATATCAAGAGAAAAATTTATTTTGCAGGCAATTGATAATTTCAAATCTTGTTTGGCTGAATAATTTGTAAGCCTAAATTATATTAAGCCAAGTTATAGCTCTTTGGCCTCAAAAGTATTTCTGATTAGCTAAGATGAAACTTTTATTAGAAACTTTCAGTTGGTGATTCAGTGGGATATTCTACATATATATTTAAATGAGAAGTTCGGCTTCATTTCAGTTGAGAAATTTAGTCAAAGCTAACAGTGTGTGTATATATACCTACACTTTTGCATGTGTGTATACACACACAAGCATGTTGTTTGTCAAGTTTTATACAGAATTTTTATTAAGATTTTTTAAATTGATAAGCAATAAGGGATTGAAGTATTTTATTATTTGATTAAAATTTTGTACATCGCCCAATTTTTAAAAAGTTACAATCAAATGTTAAGTACTCTAGTTGGCTGCTATTACAACTTAAAAATTGAGTTTATACACACACACTCAATTACTATTTATATGGTGCTCATTTGTTCTCAAAGATAATGCATGACTATGAAGTAATGAAACACATTCTACCAGCCACTCTATTTCACTTTTTAGTCAAACTGGGTTTGTTCTTAGCATTCATTAATAAGAATCATAAAATAACTTGTACAAGAAGGCTCATATCACAGAATAAAAGAGATTAGTTGACATTCCATACTAATATACATTGTTTATGCTTTCTTTAAAATAAGTAACTAAACGAACAACAAAAAAAAACTAGACTTAATAGTCCTACATAAGAATTCAATGTATCCCAGGTTAATAATAGAAGTAAATACTAGAACTAGACAGTTGTGAAAAAGCCTAATACATTGAAAATGTTAGAAAAACTGATGAGGTAAAGTTATCTTCTGATATTCAAAGAGAAACAAAAAGTTTAAAGTGCCCTGCATTAAGCCCATAAATTGAAAGAAAGAGAAAAAATTAAAATTAAAATTAATTTAAAAGGAAATAAGATAGGGTAACATTTCATCAATTAAAGTACTTAATGTAAACAGGCTGAACTCTCCTATAAAAAAAAAAAAGCAGCTCATTAACTGTGAAAAGAACAAAATCTACTGATTTGTTGCCTATAAGACACACAAACCAAAAAAATCAACAGAATAGCGGTGTTAGAGGATTTTCCTATGTGAACAGAAGAAAAGCCAGGATTACTATTTTAGAAGCAGATAAAGCAGATGTCACAGCAAAAGGCAGTACAAGAAATAAATAAGGTCATTACATAATGGCCAAATGTACATTAAACCATGAAAATAAAAAAACTCATGGATGTATGCGTTATAAAAACCACTGCAACAAAGTCCAGAAAAGAATATGGACAAAAAGGCAAGAAGAAATAACAACAAATATTCTTTTAATTGGAACCCTAAACATTCCATTTTGGGAAATAAAAGACAAAGATTTAATTAAAAATACTATATGATTAAGCAACTCATTCAGTAAAAATTTTGGGGTGGTTACTAGTTCCAGGGCTTGTGCTACATGCTAGAAGACAATCTCATAATCAGTAATACATTTAACAGATATGTGGAATAACTAAAGATGAGACAAGTTGAGACAGTCTCTTTTCAAGTTTACATCGATCATACCAACCAACATATGAAAAACTATATTTCTATATTGAACCACAAAGACTCATTCTTTCATTAATTTAATACACATTAACAGGTTTATTCAATTTGTTAGGTTTGGCATTCGCAGAAAAGCAGAAATACCATCCACCAACTGGTCAAACCACAAGGCATTACAATTTTAAAAAAATAAAAACAAAATACCAATCACATAAGAATGTTTTTGAAACATTTAAATGCTCTCTTTAGTAGTGCTTGGGTTACACAGGAAATCCAGAACATATGCAGTGGACATCTGTTGTTTTTGCCTGGCTCCATTTCTTCTGTGTTACCAGAAGTGTAGCAGAGCTCATCTCATTCTTTGGGGAACTTTCCCTCCTGATTCTGGTAGAACTGCCAATCCCCTTGTTCTATGGTAAGGAGGTGACCCATATGGCCAAAGTTACTCATCCTCCTGAAGGCAGTGAATATCCTAGAATGGGCATGTGATCCAAACAGGCCAATCAAAGCCCTTTTCAAACACTAATTTGGACACTGGGGAGAGAGTCATGGTAAATTCTCCTGGAATCTGAGGATTAAGGAAGACATAAACCTAGTGACACTGGTAACCTTATCTATTGCCATATGGAGAGAATTTACCTGAGACTGAAACCCATACAAAGAAAAGAACTAAGATATGGGAGTGAGACAGCCAGAGTCTTAATGATATTGCCTGGACCCCTGGATCCAGCCATTCCTGAAGTAAAAGATTCAGTTGCTAGAGCCAAGAAATTCTTCCCCCCTTTTTAAAAAATTGTGGTAAAATATATAGAATATAAAATTTACCATTTTAACCCTTTTTAAGAGTACAATTCAGTGGCATTAAGTATACTCACATTGTTTTACAACTATCCCCACTATTCTCTGGAACTTTTCCATCATCCCAAACTTAAACTCTGTACCCATTAAATAACAACTCCCCTTTCCCCCTCCCACTAAGAAAATCCCTTTGAGACTTAAACTGTTTTGTATTTGATTTCTGTACCTCGTAATAGAGTCAACTAATACAACTTTGTAAGACAATATTCTTTAAACAATGAAAACAATACAAAATATATGATTACCATAAACAACAAGAACGATAAAAGTATTCATACTCTTTGACACAATAATTTTATTCTGGGGAGTTTAACCCAAAGACCTCCTCCTCGTACACACACACAAGCCTAAATTAAACAAAAGCATTCAGGTGATTGATAATAATGAATTACAAAAACAAAATGATAAACAGCAATATGGGTGACAACTAAGCAAAAATTTTAATGACATTATGTGGACGATATAAGAACATGAAAATGTTCATATAAAGTGAAAACAGTAAGAAAAATAACAGGCACACATTGATAGGTGTATAGGGATGAAAGACCTGAATACACACTTTACAAAAGCCCATGTAAAGTTGGTCCATTTCATTAATTACCAGAGAATTACAAATTAAAACCATAATGAATCACCACTTCACACCCACCAGTATGGCTCAAAAGAAAAGACAATACCAAATGTTGGTGAGAATATAGAATAGCTGGAACTCTCATATACTGTTGCTGGGAGTGTAAATTGGTACAATCGTATTGAAAAACTGTTTGGCAGTAATCTATTCCGCTCCCGGGTATACACCCAGGAGAAATTCGTGTACTTGAATATTCAGAGTAGCACCATTTGTAACAGCCCCAAAGTGAAAACTACTTGAATGCACATCAGCAGGAGAATGGATCAATAAATTGTGGATATTGACACAATTGTAGATATTCACACAATGGAATACTACATGCGGGAGTCTACAATCTATGGCCTGTTGCCTGCCTGTTTTTGTTATTGGAACACAGTCACGCTCATTTGTTTACATATTATGTATGGCAACTTTCATGCTGCAATGGTAGAGTTGAGTAGTTGTGACAGAAACCATCAGCAAGCCTAAAGCATTTACTACCTGGCCCTGTACAGAAAAAGTTTGCTGACCCCTGCAATACAGCAACAAGAATGAACAAACTACAAGTACATGCAACAAATGAATGAATCTGTCAACTGAAAAATAAGATCGACTAGGTATTTCAAAAACAAACAGGATTTATTTGGAATAAAAAAAAGGATTGCAATCTAGTGCATGCAGACATGGCAAGCCATGTGTACACACTTTGGCCTGCGTGCCAAGATGCAGGGATATTTATGTAAGGGAAAACAGAAGTTAAGGGAAGGGCAAGTTAGAACCATAGTGCTTTATTATAAACATAGAGTTCTTCATGTAGATTCATTCTTCCTGTTCATTCTCTGGATAATGTAGAGTGCCAGAACTCCTCCCATAAGTCTTAGTTCTTCCCATAGACCCTCCTGATTGATTATGTTCCCTTAAAGTTCCATTTAGTCTTTTATCAAATCTCACAAACAGATCCTTGGGTGGAAAGCCAGACACAAAAGAGCACAAGTTGTATGATTTCTTTTATGTAGAATAAAAAAGTAAAAAAGCAGGCAAAATTCTTCTATGGTGTTAGAAGGCAGGATGGTGGGTTCTTTTAGGCACGTAGTAGAAAAACTGGGGAAATCCAAACAGCTTATAGTTCAATTCCTTCATTTTGGTTCCTTCATTTTGGCTAATGTACTATGTACATTATGCAAGATGCTTACATTAGGGGAAGCTTGTTGAGGGATGCACAGGAAGTTTGTACTGGCTTTACAATTTTTCTATAAATCTAAAGTTTTTATAAAATTAAAAGTTTTTTTAACTTTAGAGCTAGCAGTGGTTCACAAATATTTGATCTCAGAACCCCTTTACACTCTTAAAAATTACTGAGGACCCCCAAGGAACTTTTGTTTGTGTGAGTTATAGCTATCAATATTTATAGCATTAGAAATTAAAACTGAAAAATTTTTAAGTGTGTATTTGTTAATTTAAATAAGTAGGAATTACTTTGAGCATTTAAAATAAGATAAGGAACTTATCACATATTAACATAAATCAAATGCTTCTATGAAAAAATAACTATTTTTTCCCAAAAAAAAAAAGCCAGAAGTGTGGCGTTGTTTTGCATTTTTGCGTATCTCTCATGCATGGCTTAATAGAAGACAGCTGTTTTCTCCAAGTGCTTCCCCTTTCCATCTTTGTGTCAGCAAACATATAGAGCCCTTGGAAAATGCCACTGTACACTCATGAGAGAATGACAGTGAAAAAGGCAAACTATATCTTAGTGTTATTATGAGAGCAGTTTCAACCTCGTGAGACTCCTGAACTACACTATACAGGAATCAATTGTTTCTCATTTGATTCTTTGTTCAATAAAATTGCTGAAAGTAGATGATTTTTTAAATGTTAAAAACAAAACAAAGTCTTCTGCAGGCAGCTAATTAAGCATCACTGCCAAGAGGCTAGCAGCTCCTGTTCTAGCTTGTGTTTCTGCAACCCCCTGCAACAGAACAAGGCTCCTGCCCTCATGGCCAAAGACACCCTGTCCCCACTAGAAAGCCCTGATCACCACTCAGGGATCCAGCAGATGTTCATGCAAGGGTTTTAAACACAAGCAATAAGGCTGACCCTGAGGTCATGCCTGGGAGTGGAATGTAGCCTGCTCAGGTTTTATTCAGGGGCTCACACAAGGGTACTGGGCGCTGGCTTCAGGGCATGAATGTGCCCAGGCCTGCACTCAAGGAGATATTGCCAACAGGGCACCACTACCGAGATAGCCTGTCTAGTGCCACTAGCACTACCTGGCCAAGCCCCACCTTCTTTCTATTTCTTAGTTCTTTATATCAACTAGATTTGACTTAGAACTTTTTATTGAAGTGTAACCTATATACGAAAATGTGCATATATGATAAAACACTGCTCCATGAATTTCCACAAATTGAGCATAACCGTGTGGCCCTTACCCTAGGAGCCCCCATGTAGCCATTCCCAGTCAAACTCCATCCAACTGGTTAGATGACCATTATCCTGACTTCTAACACCATAAATTAGTTTTGCCAGTTTCTATACTTCACATAAGCAGAATAAACAGTACATATTCTTTTGTGTGAGGCTCCTTTTGCTCAATGTCATATTTGTATGAGTATCCATGTTGTTACATTTAACATAGTTCATTAATTCTCATCGCCGGACAGTAAGTATTCCACTGTATGACTATAGCAGAATTTCTTTATCAATCTCCCATGGACATCTGGGCTATTTCCAGTGTGGGGCTACTATGAATAAGGCTTCCATGAACATTCTTGTAGAAATCTTTTTGAGGAAACATTAGCTAGTTTTAAATTTAAACTTACTGTGGTCATGGTATTTTTAATCCAACAATACAGACTATAATGTGAAAAGCAGAAATTGCCTTCCCCATCTCTGCCTCCTTTCAGCACCTTCATTGTAAGCCATATTAAATTTCTCATGAATCCTTCCAGAAGTTTCTTAAGCATATGAACACACACGCATACAAATGAGATCACTCTTTTTGTACTTAGGTTTTGTTTTGTTTTGTTTTCATTTAACAATTCTCTTGGAGATTGTATTAGTAATGATAGGCTAGAATACACTGAGGTAATAAAAAGCATTCACAATCTCGGGGGTTTAAATGTTTCTTTCCCACTCCTACTACATGTCTAACCTGGGTAGATAAGAGGGCTACACTCATCATTGTCACTTGGAGACACAGGCCCCATCTCAACGTTTGTATCGGCAATCATTGGGACAGGGAGAAAGGAATGTCATGCACCGGCACGTAAGGTGTTCACCCAAAAGGGATATAGGTCACTTCTGTTCAGATCTCATTGGCCACAACCTTGTGGCCACACTTATCTTCAAAGAGAGTGGGAAAGTGCAATTCTACCCTGTGTGGGGAGGGAAAAAAGAGGCCGAACATTTGAAAACATCTTTAATGACAATCACAGACTTCTTTCTACCTCAGTATTCATAGATCTACTACATTCTACAACGGAAACGATAGATTGCAAATTACTTAACCAGTTCCTATCATTGGACAATACAAGCAGTGCGATAGTGAACATTCCTTCATATTTACCTTTACCTGTTTGTTTCAGTATATCTGTAGGATAAATTCCTTGAAGTAGAATTGTTGAGTCAAAGAGTTTGTGTACCTTTAAACTATGCTAAATATTGCCAGATTGCTAGGCATTATGAAATTGTTTCCTGAGGGAGTTGCTAATTTGCACGCATACCACGATAGAATGAGAATTTCTATTTCTACCATATGTTGGTTCTATCTAACTTTTAAATCTCTGATCATTAGGTAAGCTATATTGTCGTTTTATTTTTATTTTATTATTTTTGTTTTTTTAATCAAATTTATGGGGTAATATTGGTTATTATAACATTGTTGTTTTAACTTGCATTTCTTTAAGTAGGAATTACTTTGAGCATCTTTTTTAAAATTTTTAAACATTTTATTTATTTCCCCCCACTTCCCCCTACCCTCTCCCTTCTGCTAACCACTAATCCATTGTTCGTTCTGTTCATTTCTTCCTTTTAGGTTTATATCCCACATATAAGTGATATCATATGGTTTTCAACTTTTTCTGTCTGGTTTATTTCTCTTAGCATGATTATTTCAAGGTTCATTCATGTTATTGCAAATGGCAGTATTTCACCTCTTTTTATGGCTGAGTAATATTCCATTGTATTTATGTACCACTGCTTCTTTAGCCAATCATCTATCGTGGGACACTTCGGTTGCTTCCATATCCTGGCCACTGTGAATAATGCTGCTATGAACATCAGTATACAAATATTTTTTCAGATGTAGATTTTCAAGTCTTTGGGGTAAATACCCAGTAGAGGAATTGCTGGATCATAGGGTAGATCAATTCTTAGTTTTTCGAGGAACCTCCATACTGTTTTTCATAGTGGCTGTACCAATTTACAGTCCCACCAGCAGTGGACGAGGGTTCCTATTTCCCCACATCCTCTCCAACATGTTATTACTTGTCTTGTTGATTATAGTTATTCTAACAGGTGTGAGATGGTATCTCAATGTGGTTTTGATTTGCATTTCCCTAATAGCTAGCGATGTTGAGTATTTTTTATATATTTCTTGGCCATTTGTATGTCCTCAAAGGAGAAGTGTCTGTTCAGGTCTTCTGCCCATTGTTTGATTGGATCGTTTGTTTTGTTGTTGTTCTTGAATTATATGAGTTCTTTGTCTATTTTGGATATTAGGCCCTTATTGGAGGTGTTGCTTGCAAATATATTTTCCCATTCGGATGGTTGTCTCTTTATCTTGCTGACGGTTTCTTTTGCTGAGCAGAAGCTTCTTAGTTTGTTGTAGTCCCATTCATTTATTTTTGCTTTTACTTCCTTTGCTTTGTCTTTAAGTCCAAGGTCCTTGAGTTTAGTTCTCATGTTTTCTTCTACGTATTTTATTGTTTCAGGTCTTATATTCAGGTCCTTAATCCATTTTGAGTTAATTTTGGTGTGCGGTGATAGACAACAGTCTAATTTCATTCTTTTGCAGGTGGCTTTCCCATTTTCCCAGCACCATTTATTGAAGAGGCTTTCCTTTCTCCACTGTATGTTTTGGCTTTTTTGTTGAAAATTATTTGTCCATATAAATATGTGTTTACTTCTGGACTGTCGATTCTGTTCCATGGGTCAGTGTGTCTGTTTTTCTGCCAATATCATGCTGTTTTGATTACTGTCACTTTGTAGTATAATTTGAAGTCGGGCAGAGTGATGCCTCCAGCCTCATTCTTTTTTTCTCACATTGAGCATCTTAACACATGCTTATGAGACATTTATATTTCTTTTTCTGTAAACTACCTTTTCCTCACCTTTGTCCATTTTCTGTTGGGATACTGGTCTTTGTTCTCATTGATTAGTAAGATCTCTTTGTATATTCAGGAAATTATTTGATAGTATGCCATCTGTATTTCAAATATATTTTGGGAGAGAGTCTCTATCTTTTGTCTTCTGTTATGGTATTTTTATTTGCACAGACATTTTAAATTTTATATAATTAAACTACCTATTTTTTGTTTTGTGGGTTCTGGGTTTGAAAACTTGTTTTTAAAGGCTTTTTTCCCAACAAAAATTCTTTTTTAAATCACCCATGTTTATTTCTAAAGCTTTTATATTCCTTTACTCTTGGAGGAGCTCCCTTTCTTCAAAGGACAGGTTGGTGTTACCAAAAATTCATTTCTTACAGAAAGGGGTAGATAAACATTGAACCGAACTCACACATTTTGCATTTCAACTGCCTCTCCCCACTCCCCACCCCCTCCCCAGACACATCCTTAAAACTCTTTTTCCAAATTCACTCAATTCTTTCTCCAGGAAAATATCATGACTGGCCTAATTACAGATATTTCACTTGGAAAAAATTGATCTGGGTCAGCAGGAGCTGTTTCTGCCTCCCTTCCAAGTCTTGTTTCCTGCACACAAACCTTATAATTATAGGTGGACGGAGTTGAGCTGATGGAACAACCACAAAACTGGCAAGATAAAAAGATCAAGAAAACTGAGGATAGCTACTTTGTATTCCCTTTTTCCTAGGAATGAGAACTTCGGAAATCCACAAACTAAAAGCTTGTGATACCTAAACTTAAGGAAAAGAAGCAAGAGGGGGATGGAACTGTATATTCTCACATGTACATAAAAAGGACACCACTTCCTGGCTTAAACTTATAAGTATATAAGTGCTCCAAACTAGAGACACCTCAACTCTTCATCAACAGCAGAAGAGGTAAATAAATTATGTAATATTTGTGAATATTACAGTTAGAGTGAACCAACTAGAGCTACATGCCAGAGCATAGAATGTTTAGTACCCCCCACACAAAAAATGCATACAGAATAATTGATTTCTCTAAAGTTCAAACATAGACATAGTACAACCATATATATATATATATATATATATATATATATATATATATATGTGTGTGTGTATATATATATATATATATATATATATGTGTGTGTGTGTGTGTATATATATATATATATATATATATGTGTGTGTGTGTGTGTGTATTTTTTTTTTACAGAAAAATAAACACCTTTATTACATGAGCTAAGATAGGAAGGAGGAGGATTTATTTGCCTTTCCAGGCCTTAATTTTCCTCAGACGAACTCCAGCTCCTTGCCCTCTAGCACATAGCCATCTTCTCAGCCACGCTGGCCTAGTGTTGAAGCATGCATGCAAGAAGCTTGCCTTGCTGGAACTGCTCTTCTAACTCAGGGGTCCCCAACCCAGAGCCACAAACCGGTACCAGTCCGTGGCCTGTTAGGAACTGGGCCACACAGCAGGAGGCTTGTGAGCAAAGCTTCATCTGTATTTGCAGCCACTCCCCAGTGCCAGCATCCCCGCCTCAGCTCCACCTCAGATCATCAGGCATTAGATTCTCATAGGAGCACCAGTCCCTGCTGCCAAAAAGGTTGGGGACCACTGCTCTAGAAGTCTGCCGATTTTGGCATTCCTTTTTCTTTCATCATATTTCTTCTGAATTTTCTTTGATCGTTTTTTGTTTAAAATCTCTTCTTCCTCCGGAGTCAACTTGGCTCCCTTCTTGTGGCCCAGGGCAGTGCATAGTGGCACCCGTACGAGTGTCCGTCTGGTGTGCTGTCAACGAGCACGATACAATTATTTACTAGGGTCTTTGTGCGGACCAGTTTGTTGTTGCATGCATTGTAGACAACATCAATAATCCTTATTTTGCATATACAACACTTGGGGCCCCAGGAGAAGTTTCCCACATTCAGTCACAAGGCGCAGTACTTGCTGCCTCCCTGCACTCAGACTGTGTGCACATGGCGGGAGTCAATCTTAGCGCTGGCAGCAGAGCATCCCAGCACATATTTTCCGTCTTGTGGTAGGGCTTTCTCTTGACCCCAGTCTTACAGCACTTGTGCCAGTTGTCCTGAGAGATGCCTATGGCTCAGCGCCAGCTGGAAAAAGCTAAACCTTATTGTTTTAGAATACAAATATGAATAGTCAAAATTTAAGGAAAAGCAAGAAAATAATTACTATAAAAGTCAGGAGAGGGATTATTTCTTGAGGACAGAAGAGGACTATAATTGGGTGGAATACCTAGAAACTTCAAGGGTGGAGGCGATGTCCTAGTTCTTGATCTGGGTGCTGTTGACATGGGTGTTCACTTTATAAGCATTTGTTAAATCACACGTGTAAGTTTTAGGCACTTTTCTGGGTTTTTTTACTTCACAATAAGAAAAGTGTTTTAAAACCTTAGCAGGTTACACGAAGTTGAAGTACAGTAAAAATTCACAGCAGATTAGAGTGGTTGTGGGCAAGTCTCCTTACATTTGAAGAATTCACATAGAGTTGCCAGATAAAGTAGAGGATGGCTGTCCAGTAAATTTAAATTTCAGGTAAACACTGCATAGGTTTTAGTATATTTCGAATATCTCATAAAACATGATCATCCTGAAAAATATATTTGTTTATCTGAAATTCAAATTTTACTTGGCTTCTGTATTTTTATTTGCTAAATCTGGCCACCCAAAACAGTCCAGGACAAGAATACTGGGGTCAAAGACCAAATATTAGAACAAAAGATGCTCCTAGTGTTATCGCTTAGGAAATTACAAGGGTTTTGGGATCTTTGCACCAAGAACCAGTGCAAAGACCAATATATATCTTTATTTTCTTACAAGATGTAATTTACATTAAAATTGTACACATTTTAGATATATTTACATCACATTTTTTAATTGAAGTAAGTGGTAAAAATCAAAATTTTAAAGCATCTGTATATATTTCAAAAATATTTTTCTTCTAAAATATTCAAAATTTTGTATTAAAATTAAAGACATTGATTGCCAAAGGCTGGGGCAGGGGAGGAATGGAAAGTTAGTGTTTAATGGGTACAGAGTTTCAGTTTTGCAAGATGAAAAGAGTTCTAGAAAGAGATAGTGATGATGGTTGCACAACAATATAAATGTACTTAATACCGCTGAAATGTACAGTTAAAAATTATTAAGGTAGCAAATTTTATGTATATTTTACCCAATAAGAATATTTTTAATTAATGACAAATATAATCAACAGGTGTCTAATTTTTACCCAAATTATTTAAATAAAGGCAGTTTAAGTTTTTGAAAATTTAATTAATTCTTATTAAATATTTTGTAACAGTAAAACAATATAAAAAACTGGCATCAAAACTATATAAGGGTCTAACCAATGTACTGTATACTTGAAACTAATAAAAAAACTGGCATCATATTTCACATATTTGGTTAAGACCTACATATATGTACCAAATTAAGAGTAATATAAATTGTTTTGTATATTGTTATGTGTTCTTAAATATTGAACAATATTTTGCCAGTGTTCCTCAGCTGCTATGTTCTGAAAATTACTTTAATGAATAAGAACCTGTCTACGGCCATGCCACCCTGAACAAGCCCAATCCCGTCTGATCTCGGAAGCTAAGCAGGGTCGGGCTTAGTACTTGGATGGGAGATCACCTAGGAAGACCAGGTGCTGTAGGTGTAAAAAATAAAAAAATAAGGGATTGTAAACTGACAAAGTCCTTGCAATCTGTGAGGTCAACCAAGGGTTACGTCGCCTAAAAATAATAATAATAATAATAATAATGAATAAGAACCTTCAGAACCATAAATTGGGATTCTAAGAGAATCAAGAAAATGGACACTCAGAACCACTGGGGGAACTTTTTATTCACGTGTTCTAAGAGAAAGGAGTTGACAAATTCGATGATGATGTCTTTTCTCTTATGGAGTACTTCAATCCCTCAAACCCAACTCCTCACTCTCTGAAATGCTCTTCACCTCTGGGGTCTTCAGCAGCACAACCCACAAATCTCCACAGCATGTGACCATGGTTACCTTTTGTTTGAAGGACACAGCATGCCTGAACATACCGTCAGTAATGGGAGTGGATGTTCAAGGTCACAGCCCAGGCTGTGCCAATGCTGACCAGCCTATCCTCAGCCAAGAGGTGCCCATGTGTTAATAAATGTATTTTGTGACCTGCAAGGGTCTTTGAAATGTGGGGCATAGGGTAAGGCCCCTCTCGCCCAGATCTAAGGATGATACTGGTTAGATCAAAACCAATTTGAGAAGCAAGGAACCATTCAGAACTTTGGCAAGAGAAAGTTTTACAAATTTTCCTCCAGTTCTACAAACATGAGGAAACAACAGTGCTTTTGTAAGAAGTTCCATCAGGGCTAAAGTTAAACGTCAATGAAGAAAACAACAATGCTGGTTTGGCCACACCACACCTAAAACCTGCAGGTAGGTAGCAAAGAGCCCCTCATTGAGGCCTTCCCTATTTCCTTCTTACTACCAAATAAAGACAGAGTGGAGCTGTTCCTTCTACCGTCCCTAACCCCAATCTGACTGCGGACACCGTTTTCCACCCTCCAACGGAAGTGAACTTCTCTCTTCAATTTGAGACTAATTTACAAAATATCTAAGTTTTGAACACCCAGGCTAGGGGCTTAGCAGCTGGCGGGGAAGAGGCATGAGGCCTGAACTGAACTTTGTTCTTCCTGTTAATTGAGTGTCTCCACCCTGCCCGCCCCTTTCAGCAGCTGGCAACTTCTGGCTTCATCAGAGTGTGCCCCATAA
>NW_011889185.1:1329545-1339852 GCF_000151845.1 Pteropus vampyrus | reverse complement strand
TAATTAATGACAAATATAATCAACAGGTGTCTAATTTTTACCCAAATTATTTAAATAAAGGCAGTTTAAGTTTTTGAAAATTTAATTAATTCTTATTAAATATTTTGTAACAGTAAAACAATATAAAAAACTGGCATCAAAACTATATAAGGGTCTAACCAATGTACTGTATACTTGAAACTAATAAAAAAAACTGGCATCATATTTCACATATTTGGTTAAGACCTACATATATGTACCAAATTAAGAGTAATATAAATTGTTTTGTATATTGTTATGTGTTCTTAAATATTGAACAATATTTTGCCAGTGTTCCTCAGCTGCTATGTTGTGAAAATTACTTTAATGAATAAGAACCTGTCTACGGCCATGCCACCCTGAACAAGCCCAATCCCGTCTGATCTCGGAAGCTAAGCAGGGTCGGGCTTAGTACTTGGATGGGAGATCACCTAGGAAGACCAGGTGCTGTAGGTGTAAAAAATAAAAAAATAAGGGATTGTAAACTGACAAAGTCCTTGCAATCTGTGAGGTCAACCAAGGGTTACGTCGCCTAAAAATAATAATAATAATAATAATAATGAATAAGAACCTTCAGAACCATAAATTGGGATTCTAAGAGAATCAAGAAAATGGACACTCAGAACCACTGGGGGAACTTTTTATTCACGTGTTCTAAGAGAAAGGAGTTGACAAATTCGATGATGATGTCTTTTCTCTTATGGAGTACTTCAATCCCTCAAACCCAACTCCTCACTCTCTGAAATGCTCTTCACCTCTGGGGTCTTCAGCAGCACAACCCACAAATCTCCACAGCATGTGACCATGGTTACCTTTTGTTTGAAGGACACAGCATGCCTGAACATACCGTCAGTAATGGGAGTGGATGTTCAAGGTCACAGCCCAGGCTGTGCCAATGCTGACCAGCCTATCCTCAGCCAAGAGGTGCCCATGTGTTAATAAATGTATTTTGTGACCTGCAAGGGTCTTTGAAATGTGGGGCATAGGGTAAGGCCCCTCTCGCCCAGATCTAAGGATGATACTGGTTAGATCAAAACCAATTTGAGAAGCAAGGAACCATTCAGAACTTTGGCAAGAGAAAGTTTTACAAATTTTCCTCCAGTTCTACAAACATGAGGAAACAACAGTGCTTTTGTAAGAAGTTCCATCAGGGCTAAAGTTAAACGTCAATGAAGAAAACAACAATGCTGGTTTGGCCACACCACACCTAAAACCTGCAGGTAGGTAGCAAAGAGCCCCTCATTGAGGCCTTCCCTATTTCCTTCTTACTACCAAATAAAGACAGAGTGGAGCTGTTCCTTCTACCGTCCCTAACCCCAATCTGACTGCGGACACCGTTTTCCACCCTCCAACGGAAGTGAACTTCTCTCTTCAATTTGAGACTAATTTACAAAATATCTAAGTTTTGAACACCCAGGCTAGGGGCTTAGCAGCTGGCGGGGAAGAGGCATGAGGCCTGAACTGAACTTTGTTCTTCCTGTTAATTGAGTGTCTCCACCCTGCCCGCCCCTTTCAGCAGCTGGCAACTTCTGGCTTCATCAGAGTGTGCCCCATAATACCTTTTCCCCACCCGCACTGCAGAAGATTATAGAACTCTCTCTGCTATTCCTTTGAGCAAGAAGCTGAAATCACTGACCATTACAAAAACTTCAGGGGACTTCTCACCTACAGAGGTGGCTGCTGGTCTTCTACCCTGTGACTCCATGATGAGGCTGATTACAATTATTAATCATTCTCATTGAGGCTTTTTAAAATGTATCTTTAAACATAAGTATTTGTATATCACAAAAATCCATCTGAAAATGACTCTATTTCATTATAATAACTACTAATTATCTATTTAAAATGGGGTTTGTTGCATAAGCTTGTGTACAGAATATTGAAATCATTTCATAGGTAGCAAGACTTATGTATAAGACAAAATAAACGAATCTCAAATCAGTTCAGAGCTAAGGTTACCTCCTGTTCCTACCTCTTCCCATCTTCAACTATCGTCCACTTGGTTTTATCCTACAGTTCTCTGTGGGTTTTTTAGGAGAGAACTTTAAATGCTTTATTTCAGAAAGTGAAAGCTTTGCTGATATACCCCCAGCTCTTGGAATGGTGCTTGGCATCTTGTAGGTGCTCGGTCGATAGTCGCTGAATGGCTGAATCGATTCTTTTAAAATTTATTGGGGTTTATATGAATCAGATGTCTGATCAAGAAAAGTTATATCCTGCTCAACAACAGAAGTTTGCCAGGTTTTTTTTTCTTTATATTTTTTTTTTCAGATTATAAAAGTAATTTGGAAAACTTGAAAATTTAGAAAAGTAGAGAATTTGGAAGCAACAGAAAATATGAAGAGAAGAAATCCTGATGTCTTATTACTCCAGGCTACCACAAACAGTTGAAGGTTTTTAGGATTGTAATTAATCAAGTAATCTGTATTCATAATTGAAATATTAAAAATAGAGACAAAAGGGAAAAAAGAAGAAATAGTGGCATTCTCAAAGGAGAATGGCTCAAGCCTGGAGCTTTAAAGAAAGCAGTTTTCAATTAGCGAGGGCAGCTGTGACATTGCTCTGAGCTACTGTATAGCTTGGAGCCCAAGGATGAGGTCTGGCCTGGCCTCCACATTTGCAAGGCCCCATATCACATGTCTAACTATTTTAAATGTATACATCAAAATTTAAAGTCCATATGATTTAAATCATGGTGAGCTTTTATTAATTTGAAATTTTAATTAAATCTTGTTAAATGTTTTTCTAAATATATAACTTTTTGCATCATTAGTGGTCAACGTCCATCTGGGTTCCATTGTAGAGAACTGATAACTTGCTTCCTGCATATTATAAGTGTGGATGTGTCTGTTTGTATGTATATGATACATATGTATAAATTTAGGAGTAATATGAATTCTTTACTGCCTCACAGTGTTTCTTAGCCACCATATGATACCTCCAGAATCATAATTTGGAACACAGAGAAGCAAAAATAAGGACACCCAGCATCAGTGGGAAATGATACTTGGTTTCATGTGAATCTCTTATATTCATGGTATCTGGAAGGAAGGGTTTGACAAGTTAATCTGTCTTTTCCTTCACTTAAGCCTTCTGCAGCTCAAATCCTCCTCACTCTACCAAGTAGTGGCCATCTCCAAAATCAGAGGAGGCACAGCCCACAAACCTTCATGGAATCCATAAATAATGTCTTCAGTTTTGAGAACACAGAGTGAGCAGTAGACAGAAGTATTTCCCTGGAGCCTGAACAGTGGTAGTCACATAAGTAGCTGTCCTGAGAAGGGCAAAGCTCAGGGCTCAGGGCTATGCAAGCACTGACCACTGGATCTCAAGGTGTAGGTAACCATGCAATCTCTACAATGCAGATTCTTGTGGTATGTGGCACAAGGATTAGGAGCTCCCTTTGCTGCCTGGGGCAGCCCAGCCCATGTGATAGGCCCACCCAGGACAGGGCAGTAAGGAGCTGCAACAAAGAATGCTTCTAAGTAATCACCTGTGCTTCATGGGACACAGGCTCACTTTTGAAGCTGTTTGCAAGAGGCATTACCACTGACAGAGATTGCCTGACCTGCTGCAATGCTGTTTTGCTAGAAGATAGGCCCCATCACAGGCAGGTTCTACAGTATCCTTTGTGAAGAGAAGTTGGCTGTTTCCCCCACGACCTCGTTGCAACCAGCCAGAACTGGGAATGAAGCCAGGAGACTGTGGCTGTGTGTGAGATCCCCTAGCCCTAGGATTAGGCACTGGGAGGAGTTCCATGAGGGAAACTGGGAGCCCAATGAACTAGGCTGAGGAAGCAAGTGCCACCACAGCCATAAGGAGCACCATATGCACAAGCCCCATTCACAAGATTTCTGGGAAAAGATCATGGATGAGCTGGTGAGGTGGTCACATTTGCCATTCCTTCCTTCCACAGCCCAAATCTCCTCTGATGAAGGGCAAAAGAACATGGTGAACAGAGCCAAGAGTATGAATGGGCAATGCCCAAACTGCAGAAAACTCTACAGGACAAAACAGTTCAGGCCCTTCAACAGATAAATTGTAAGGAAAAGAAAGGGATAGAAGGGGGAAAATAGGTTAAAAGTGACTGAGAAAATAATTAAAAGTTTTTGAAGGGCAGGCTAAACTATGGTATGTAAGGATGCACAATTGGGTGATAAAACTATTGGTTTTTTTGAGATTAGCATAGAAGTAAGGATCACAGTTACTTATAAAGGAGGGAGGGGGCTATGATTTGGATGAGAAAATATGAAAAGATTTCTAGGATGTCCGACAAAGCTCTATTTCCTGACCTGGATGATGGTTACAAGGATGTTTGGCTTAAAATAATTCATTAAGTCGTACACTTGTCTGCTATGTCTGTGTTTTATTTTATAGTAAAAATGGTTGGTTTTTTTTTTTACTCTCTCCTGGAATATCAGTTTTCTGTATAATCCACAAAGACTTCATTTTGTTGTTCTTAGGACCCAGAAACCCTCAGTTTAGTTCTTAAAATTTCCAATTCTCTGGTATCTGTTGTGGCCACACCATTCATGTAGATGTTTTCCAGATGTTGATCATATGTTCTGGTTATTCTGGGGCAGTCTTGAATTTAAATAGTCTATTTGCTTGTCGTTACAAAGTATCATTTTCCCTTAAATTCCAGGATCTAGATATCTAAATGAACTAAAATATTAAGCATTTTTTGAGATCATAAGGCTGAAAAAAATCAAAACACCACTTTACAACTATTCACAAAGTTGAGTTCACAATGATCCGTATTTTGTTGAGAGAAGACTGTGTATGCAGCATATTCTGGTCAGAATGCCTTGGAGCAAGGGGCCAGGAAGAACAAGAGAAGAGTGGTGAATATTTCTAGACCTTCTTCCCTGAGCAATGTTGACCTCCTTGAAGTGCAGAGTGTGATACCCCAGTGGACCAAAAATAGTACACGTATTTCTACTGAAGTACAGAGAGCTAGAGGGTGGGCCTGTTTTAACAACCACTGGGGCCAAGGATGGGAAAGTAAGGTTAGCAGGCAAGTCTCCAAGTTAGAAGCAGAGATAGAAACATGGGGCGAGACCAGGGGTCAGGAGATGGACAGAGGACAGGACTAGGCATGTGTGTGGAAGTGGTGGCATTCTTTGCTAGTCATCCATTCTATAGGGGATGGTAAGATGACCTGGTTTAAGGGCAGGCCCCATCCCTCTGCCCTCTCCCACCTAGGCAGTTGGGCAGGGAAAGGCAGAATCGGGACTGCTCCAAATTCATCTGAGGAAAGATCTTTGCCTTTTCCTGAAAAGGAAGGCAGGTTTTCTCAGGTGCTTTGGCCCCACCTCCTCTTCCTACAGTACATATTAGCTAGAGCTAGCCAGAGTCACTGCTACAACCCAGTAACTCCTCCCTGCATTCTCTTGCTTCCCATCTCTAGCAGTGGGGCTCTTGTGGCAGAAGATATGGTAATCCCCAGAACCTGTGAATGTCACCTTATGTGGCAAAAAGGACTTTGCAGACGTGATCAAGTTAAGGATCTCAAGATGGGGAGATCAGTGTAGATTATTATCCAGGGCCAATGTGATCACAAGAGTCCTTCTAAGAGGGAGTCAGGAGGGTCAGAATCAGAGAAGGCAATGTGATGAGATCAGAGAGGGAAAGAGAGAGAGACAGATTGGAAGATTCTACACTGAAGGCTTTGAAGGCCATGAGCCGAAGAATGCAGGCAGCCTATAGCTGGAAAAGGCAAGGAAACGCTTTCTCCCCTGGAGCCTGCTAAAGGAATACAGCCAACACCTTGATGTTTGGACCTCTAACCTTCCAAACTGTAAGATGATCCAATGTTGTTTTAAGTCGCTAAGTTTCTGGTAATTTGTTACATCAGCAAAGGAAAACTAACACAGGAAGGAATGCAGTAGGCTCTTGATGAGCCAGACCAGACAGGGAGTGGTAAAAGATGCTGTTGATTCCCCGGACAGGGGTCATTGATAGTAGAATTCCATGGAAATGAGAAAGCCTGTGAGCTTGCATGGGCCAAGAAAGTGGACTTCACATTTTCAACAGGGAATTGCATGGGCCAAGAAAGTGGACTTCACATTTTTAACAGGGAAAGCTGAAACAGTGGGATGGGGGTGAGGGAGAGTCTTGGGTTGTTTTCTCTGATTGTGTCCCTTAGAGTCCAATGTCTGTCAGTCCATGCCATATACCCCTCTTTCCCAAATTGTAGGTTACCCTATTGGCCGCCCCTAAATCTGACAGGGGCTGTGCTGTGTCCTACTGGGACAAGGAGAAGTCTTGCTAGATATTAATAGGCAGTTGACATTAGGATGGGGCTCAGGGACAGTAGGAATGAAAGCTCTAGTGACCAAGAAATAGAATGTTCTGGATAGGGGAAGGCAAATTTCCAGATTATCTGTTACCCAGATGACGAGTTAGTGTGGGGCCACATGATTTATTCAGACTAGCTGTGGGGCATGAACTAGAAAGCTGTGGTAACTGTTGCCCAGTGACAGAAACTCTGGAAGCTTCAATTGCATCATCTGTGAAATGGGCTGAACATAGTACCTACCTCCCAAGGTTGTAACTAGTCTTAAGGAAATAATCACTGTGACACACTTAGTGCAATGCTTGGCACATAAAAAAGAGCTCAGTGAAGGCTATCATTATGTAAAACTGCAGCCTCAATTGGAAATTAGGTAGAGGGTGGCCTGAGGAGATGGTAAGGCTCTTTGATAAACAGGGCAGATGGAGGTCTGTCAGGTGTTGGTAGTGAGGTGTCAGACCACACTGTGACACTGGGATGCTGCAGGTCCATCAGGAAGTCTAGCAGGTGGCTCCCTATAATGCTCAGTGGTCAGGAGCAGATATCCACGCTTGTCTTTATCTAGGGCACATATATGCAAGGGGGTGATAGTGCACATCCCCAAAGATCTTGGAATCCATCAACCACCTCATCCCTGTTCCTGTAACATGGGGCATGTCTCTGCCCTGGAGAAAAGTATCCAGGCAGTCAAGTGCTGGGAGTTTCATCCTGGGACTAAGCCAGAGCAGGACACCTGCAGGACACAGGCGGAGCAGAGAGATCTGAGGGCAAGGTCAAGCACAATGAGCACCAGGCCTGAGGTAGCCAAGATCATTTGAGGATTCCAAAGGGTAAGAACAGGACTGGACCTGAAAGAGAAAATCCAGCATCAGGAGCTGGAGTGCAGAGGGGCAAAGTCCAGTGGGAGAATAGGAAACATTGGGCGACTCCTCACCAACTGAAGACCTGGGAACCCATGGAACTCTCCATGGCATCCATGGAAGGGTATGCCTGAATCAGTTGGGCTAAATTTGTCAACAGTTCCAGGCTGTTTGAAGAGTTTGAGGAAGTTGATGTTGAACCATTAGTACTCAGTGGAAAGTGGCATAAATGTTTTTAATAGTGGGAAGTCTGACTTCACAAGCACACCCAAAGAACCATCAGTTTCCTACCAGTTCCGCAGCTCCTATTGTATTTGCGAAGAAAATTTTCATGAAATTATTCTATGAAAATGAAAAATAATTTTATAGTCAGACAAACAGTTCTCTTTTAAAAGGATCATCTCATTACCTAATATGGCCATGATTTCAGATTGTACTAAACATGAATTTTCACATAGTTAAAACCGACATATTCATCAGCACCAAGAAAAAGTGTAACAATTGTGGAAAAGTTTTATTCCAAAGCCTCATAAGAATTAACTAGTGGTATTGGGTGAGACTTTATCTCTTTGATAGTTTTATCTCTGATGGTAATGTTTCTATCATTACTAAAATATTTTATGATTATTCTAATTTTAATAGGGAAAATCTGGGATAATCTCAAAAACGCATGGAAACTTTTTAAAACCCCTCTTACTTCTATATCACAGCGTGGCCTCATCTTTCTATTATTTCTCAATTAGAAGAGTAGTCAAAACTCTCCAAATCAGGAATAGTGGAATGTACCTAAAGATGTTCGACATGAAAAAAAAACAAGAAAGTCGGTCCTTTTAATTCTAGGGAAGTGAGATTGTTTTATTGGTTATCTAGTTTGAGGGATCTGAAAAGTAATTGACTATTGATACCATTTGCAATGACATGGATGGACCTAGAGGTTATTATGCTGAGTGAAATAAGTCAGACAGAAAAAGATAAATACCATATGATTTCACTTATATGCGGAATCTAAGGGAAAAAAAGAACAAACTAATGAAAAACATACTCACAAATATAGAGGACAATTTGATGATGGACAGAGGGGAGTAGGGCTAGAGGGCTGGGAGAATTAGGTGAAGGGTTAAAGAAGTACAAATTAGTAGTTGATAGATAGTCACGGAGATGGAGAGCACAACATAGGTAATACAGTTAGCATTAATATATTGGCTAACCAGAGGAGAGAAGGAGCAATTAGGGGGATCTTTTTATAAAATATATAAATGTCTAACCAAAGTACTGTATACTTGAAACTAGTAAAAAATAATACAAAAAGAAATGAAAAGTAATTGACCATTGAAACTGTAAAACCTCTCCTAAGAATTCAAACAAATTACTCAGAGGCAGGCCAAGAACTGCTGAGTTCTTCAAACAAGGACATGTAGACCCACCAATCGATGTTCCAGCCTGTATGATCTTGTCATTTGCAGAAAAAACATCCTAACAGGCATGAGCTGTTGGTTGGCTACAGATTCTCAACCTCCTTTTCCATAATATAGGGTAAAAATGCTACATACTTGCTTTCCCAGATTCCCTTGTAGCTGAGAGTCATGTGACCTAGTTCTGACCCAAGAAATATAGAAGGAAGTCTACTTGGAGCTTTAGGAAAGGAATTACCTGCCTTCTTTCCCAATCAAAATAAAAGAGAGAAGCATAAGAGAAGAATTTTCTTTCTCTTATCAAATAATGTAGTGTGAAAATATAACTCTTGAAAATGTGTCAACCAGCTTGTGACTGTTAAGAGCAAAACCGAATATGAGAACAGGATACAGGATAGCAGAGTAGAAAGAAGGGAGGGACTGGGTTCTGATGACATTGCCAAGCCTCTGAATCTACCCTTGGCCTGCCCACTTCACATTCACTAAGAAAGCAAGAAAGAGCCTGATGGTTTAACCCACTGTTAGTGAGATGGGTTTTCTCTTACCTGCAGTTTAAGATATCCTTACTGACATACCCACATTTACAGAACTGTAGGGTAAGAAAGGAAATGTGACTGTGCAGCATGATCTCGTTCAGCAGTGAGCATTTGCATGGTCGCTAGTAATATAACTACTGACTTGTTTTAACCAAAAAAATTAAAATAACCCTGTTGGGGGAATAGAAGGAGGGAAAAATGGGATCAGGTTATGTAAAAAGGTCCAGTCTTCATCGCCATGACAGGAAGTCATCGATAATGTCTAAACTTAAAAAATAAAACATAGTGATTTAAGTGCACTAATTAGAAATATAGAGGTATGTATCAGGAGAAAGAGAGAATAGGGCTAAAAGTATCTGCTTTGGAAGAGAAGTGAAAGTGATAGGGAAGGCGGAAGGCAGAGTGATTGCCTTGATTATGAGCCTTTCAGTTCCATTTGACTTTAAAAAATGAAGATGTATTCTGTGGTAAAATCTTAAATTGATTTCAAACCAAATAAAATAGAAAATGTTACAGATTTGGAGACAAATTTCACTAATTAAATTATGTCAAAGAGAAACAAATTAACCAAAAATGAGTGATTACATGAGAGATTACTCGTTGACATGTTCTAATGTCATTTAATAATTATAAAAAATGAGTAGAAATTACAAAGACAAGGCTATTTGAGGTGGATGGTGACGAGTATTTATAATGAACATAGGAAATGTGGAGACAAAGTTCAAGGCAAAACTTTACTAGTTTTGTGCATATCACATGCTTAGTCTTATACTTGAATTTCTTTCTTTGGATCTCTGCAATAAAGAAACTCAACATCCCAGCTAGGGGGCTAAGAGTAATCAACAATCACAAAGCATAGCACAGCACAAAAAAAGAGTCAAGAGGAGTCAATGATTGGGCACTGATATGGTCAGATGCGGCCCTCTAGGCAATGTGAGTTTGACCTGGGCTATAAATAATGAATAATGTTTCAAGAGGCTGCAAGAAAGAGGGTGGGGTTCCAGGTTAAATAAATAAGACAAATAAAGTCATTACGGTAGGAAATATCCTTAACACATAAAGAGCTCTTCTAGTAAAAGAAAAAGACCAAGAACCCAGTAGAAAAAGGGGCAAAGGACATAAGCAAGTATCATTCACACTCACACATACACACACACACAAAACAACGCAATAAAAATGGATGTTA
>NW_011889185.1:1292045-1324545 GCF_000151845.1 Pteropus vampyrus | reverse complement strand
CTCCTAAATTTCTACCTATAGCCTTATTCTCGCTTCTTGGCCTAATTCCAGCCAGAATAGAATTTTCTGTCCAGGCTATACAGCACCGGAGGACGATCCTGGATGGCTACACTTCTGTTCCCTCTATCTCACCGTGCTGTACCTTAAAGACATTCTCACGTGGTCGCCAAGTGTGTGTGTTGCGGGGGAGCAGTATGAAACACACTTTCTTCTCAGGGTCCCAAATGTGAGTTTAACCAAGGCCTCTGGCTTCCCTTTCGACTTCAACTTTCCACCCTTTCTCTGGCCATATGCCCAGAAAAGTAACCTTGGGATCCACTGCCACACCTCTCCTGGCCCTGCCTCCATGTTTCTATCCACACTTCCTAGGGAACAGAGGGGCAAACATTGGGCTTTCACTTCCTCTAGGTTATACGTTCTTCAAGGCAACAAGCCTTGCAGCCTGATCAATGTTGAAAGAAAGGGTATCGTCTTTCCATCATGGAAGAACAATTATGATGTGAATTCTCCAAGATTTATTTTTTTTATTATTGAGGTATAATAGACATAAACCATTATATTAGTTTCAGGTGTACAACATAATGATTCAATGTTTGTATATATTGTGAAATGATCATTACAATAAGTCTAGTTAACATCTGTCACCATACATAGTTATAAAGTTTTTTCCTCCTGATAAAAACTTTTAAGAGCTACTCTCCTAGCAACTTTCAAATATACAGTACAGTATTATTAACTATAGTCACCATGCTGTACATTACACCCCCAGGATTTATTTATTTTATAACTGAAAGTTTGTTCCTTCCAACCCCCTTCACCCATTTCTCTCATCACCTCCCACCCCCTGTCTCTGGCAACTACCAATCTGTTCTCTGTATCTATGAACTTGATTTTGTGGGGGGTTTTGTGGGTTTTTTCCTTTTCTTTTTTTTTTTTTATATATTCCACATATAAGTGACATCATATAGTATTTGTCTTTCTCTGTCTGACTTTTCGCTTACCTTAATGCCCTCTAGGTCCATCCATGCTGTTGTTGCAAATGGCAAAATTTCATTCTTTTTATGCCTGAATTCAGTCATAAAAAAATAAAATTTTTCCATATCATGGCTATTGTAAATAATGCTGCAATGAACATAGGGGTGCAGATATCTTTTCAAATTAGTGTTTTCATTGTCTTTGGATAAATACCCAGAAGTGGAATTGCTGAATCATATGGTAGTTCTATTTTTAATTTTTTGAGGAACCTCCGTACTGTTTTCCATAGAGGTTGCACCAGTTTACTTTCTCACCAATAGTGCACAAGGGTTTCCTTTTCTCCACATCCTCACCAACACTTGTTTTTTCGTTTTCTGTTTTTTGTTTTTTAACAGCCATTCTAACAGGCATAAGGTGATATCTCCTTGTGGTTTTGATTTGCATTTCCCTGATGATTAATGATGTTGAGCATCTTTTTGTGTACCTGTTGGCCATCTGTATGGGTTTTGTTTTTTGGTTTTTGTTTTTGTTTTTGTTTTTGTTTTTGTTTTTTTGGAAATGTATCTATTCAGATCTGCCCACTTTTTAATCAAATTCTTTGTGGGTTTTTTTTTTTGTTTTTGTTTTTTTTGCTATTAAATTGTAAAAGTTCTTTGTATATTTTGGATATTAGCCCCTTATCAAATATATGATTTACAAATAATTTCTCCCATTTAGTAGGTTGCTTTTTTATTTTATTAATGGATTCATTTGCTTGATGTCCCGTTTTTGCTTATTTTTACTCAGGAATGATTTTTTAATTCACTTAAGAATTAAATTTGGTAAAACCTTCCCCAGTTCCAAGCAAATGGCTCCTCAGGCTGCCCAAGAAGAAGGTGGCCTATACAGAAATGCAAGAGAAAAGCTCTTTCATATTCTTCAGTGTTCCCTCTGTTTCACATGAATTTTCTGTTACTCGTCATGACAACCTATGAGATAGTTACTATTGTTATTTGAACTTTACTGTTGGGAAGATTAAAGCGCAGAGAGATATCATACGGCATAGCCAATAGTGGTAGAACCGGGATTTAAACCAGGTCTTGGTCTCACTCCGGAAGCAGCCATTTTTCCTCCTTTCATGCCCACGATCATGTAGGCTTCTCTCTGATTCTTCTCTTTTTTTCATTCTCCATTAGCCAATCTCATACCAATGTCCTCTTTAAACTCTGATTTTGATCTTTCTTCTTTCGTCTCCCATCAAGCCACTGGCCCAGACCCTCACCATCTTATTTCTAGATTTCTGCCTGAACTGCTCAATTGGCCTTTTACTGCCAGTCTTTGTTTACAATACATTTTTACATACATGCAAGGCTATTCCTCCTAAAATTCTGCTCTTTTCATGTCACTATAATTGTCTTTGGTTCCACATCCCTTACCACAATGTGTCCTGGCATTCATAGAAGACCCCAGCCCACTCATCCAAACCCGTCCTCCTCAATTCCCCCACTTTCACCTTCCAGGTCAGTATGAGCAGACCCAAACCACTCCTGGCACATGCCATGCTCATTCCCACCTCTGAGTCTCGGCCAGGCTCATTCTCCTACCTGAAATGTGTCCTTTCTGTCTGCGTAATCCTGTCCATCCTCCAAGACTCAGCTCAGTTCCCGCACCCCTCCCAGGCTACCTTTACTCACACTGTCCTCTCTTCCAAACTTCTTATGTACTCTCCTCTAGTACAGGGTCACATGGTTTGACTCTGAATTGTCCCCTAAGAGATTCCTGTGTTTCTCCAGTGTGACTGAACTCCTCAGGGACAAGAGTGATGTCATATACTTCCTTATAAACCACTCCCTCCCCAAGTTTACGGTACTTTACTAAAAAGGCAGGTGTCCAGGTCTCATCTCAAACTTGTTAAACCAGAATCTCTGAGGGAAGGTAGGCCCAGGCATATGTATTTTTTTTGTAATAGCTTAACGGAGATATAATTCACATGCCATAAAATTCACTCCTTTAAAGTGTACAAGTCAATGGTTTTTAGTATATTCACAGTTTTGAAACTATCACCACTAGCTAATTTTAGAACATTTTCATCACCCCAAAGGAAATTCCATACCCAGTAGCAGTCGCTCCCTATTCCCACCTCCTCCAGCCCCTGACAACCACTAATCTACTTTCTGTCTCTATGGATTTGCCTATTCTGGACATTTCATACAAATAGAATTATACAATATGTGGTCCATTGTGTCTCGCTTCTTCACTCAGCAGAATGATTTCAAGGTTCAGCCATGTTGTAGTATGTATCAGTACTTCATTCCTTTCAATTATTGAATAATATTTCACTGTATGGGTAGATCACATTTTGTTTATCCATTCATCAGTTAGTGGACTGCTTCTATTTTTTTGGCTGTTATGAATAATGCTGCTACAAATATTCATGTACAAGTTTTTGTGTGGACATATATGCTCACTTGTCTTGGGTAGATACCCAAGAGTGAAATTCCTGGGTGATAGGGTAATTCTATGTTTAACCTTTTGAGGAACTGCCAAACTGTTTTCCTCGGCAGCTGCACTATTTAACAATCTCACCAGCAATGAATGAGGATTTCTCCACACCCTTGACATATGTGTTTTTAACATGCTCCACAGGTGTGACAAAGTTTAAGCATTCCTATGCTAAGTTCTGGAATCCCTACTTGTCTACCATCATGAAAATTACCTGGGACTACTCAGAGATGTTGGGCAGCCTTGGGTTAGATCGCCTTCCACAGAGAGCCCAAGTTTGAGGATGGTGGAAATGATGTGCTTACCAGTGTGAGCATTGCCAAGGAATTCATCATGGTAGCCTAGGTGGGAAAACTAAAGGACCAAGAAACTGAGTGCTTGGAGATATTCAGAAAGAAGCAGCTGGCATGGGGGGAGGGCCAAGACCAAGCCAGGTCCTGACTCAGGCTTTGTGTTGCTATTTGACATTTAACTTCCCAGGACAACTCTAATCAGTTTAAAAAAAAAAATGAAGATTATATCTGCTCCCCTCCCTCACCCCCACTCCAGAAGGTTGCTGTGAAGTTAAAATTAGCTAATCGAAAGCATCTGGTGCCAGTAGGTAACTCCTATGCATTATTATGGTATTATCGCTGTCTTGTCCTCAGGTGGTTACAGAAGGGCGTGGCTGATAGGACAGGAGTGATCTAGCAGTTCTGATTTTTCCCAGTAGGACAGACTTGGTTTAAATCCCCGCCCTGGCAGCTTTAAGGGACTAAACTAAACAGGAAGTTTCCATTTCACCCAGAGCTCTCCAAATCTTGGGCAGCCTGTGACTTTTGCTGTCCAGTTGTTATCTCTCTGGAAGGACCTTCCAGGCTGAGGTGTGGCTATGTTTGTACTTACAGCAAAGCTTCATCTTTTTTTTTTTTTTTTGGCTAAATAACTTCCCTTTCAGAAGTAATTACAGTCCCCGCCCCCCGCCCACACACACACACACACACACACGCACACGCACACGCACACGCACACGCACACGCACACGCACACGCACTTTTATAACATGGAGAGGACATGTGCTGAAATCAGAGGGTTAGAATTCATATCTAAGCCCAACCTCAATGATCTTGTCGTAAATGGAGACAAAGCTATTTGTGTGGGCAGAAGTGAACAGTTGTTACTCAGAAGCTCAGTTCTGGGGAACAACAGGAAGAGGGGTTTTTTTGAACCAAGTGAAACCTCAGTCCCTTGAGCAACTCGAGGCTGTTTGTTTTCTTGCCTGGCCTGGTGTAGGTCAGTGCTGAGACCTGGCTTTTCTTTGTCCCTGGGCTTGTCATCAAGTTCTAGAGAGGACTGAGCTACGGTCACCGTGTATCAGTCAAAAACTACACAAGTGACAGAGTGAATGCTGTACACAGGAATTAGGGGCTTATTTCATTTCTCCCATGTAAAACACAGCAAATCCTTGAAATGGGTCTACATGGAAGTAGTTACTGAGAATAAACAACTGTTCATGATCGACTGTCATCATATATCAGCCACGCAGGCCTCCCTTCTCCTGCTTCCTGGAATTGTACTCCTTGGCTGAGAGATGAGCAGATGGTGTAAGTTCATTTGTGGCTTTGGAATGAAAGCTTTTTTTTTTTTTTTTTTAAATAGAAAACTAATGGGTTCCTCATGGGCTGCTGCCTGAGACTTTGCTAAATTTTGTCAAGCCCTTTTATGTTTCTCATGTCACCCCCTCATCCAGATCTCGGTCATAAATAATAAGCCCATCGGAACCTCTGATCCTTTCTTTCCCAGAAATAGGATGAGTCACCCAGCTCCTCAGCCTCCCACTCTCAGGAGCCAGTGAGAGTGTGGCTACAGGGGACTCTGCCCTGAGGGAAAACCAGGGAAGGCTCTGCTTCATCCCTGCCCTGCAGTCCATTGACTTTCCAGAAAGGAGTTCCAATCCCAGGAGGGGATGGGGAAGCTCTGTTACTGACTGGAAGAGTAAAGAGAACTTCTAAGAGGGCCAAGAAACTTCCCAGAGCTCTGAGGACCAGTGTACAAAAGGTGTCCTTGCCCCAGTTGAGCCTACTGGGTCACCCTTGAAGAATAGAGGCCATGCAGGTGCTCAGGCTATGTCCCTAGAGCTGTTTCCTAGATATAGAGTCTATTTAAGTAAGGATTTTGAACTTGAGGAAAAAATCCACAGAAGAGCTCAGGGTGCACCTTCTATTTGCTCTAGTTTGCTTAGGGTCAGCCCTCAAACCTCACCTAGCCCCAGTCTGGGATTGGGGAGCAGTGAGAATTGGATTTGAGTGCACCCACACTGATCTCCTGGAAGCTTCAGCTTGAGCTCATTCTAAGGCTTCCTCTTTTGCAGCACCAATGGATTGGGCCTGCCTTTTCCTCACCAGATGCCCTGCCCACCCAGTTTGACAGTTCATGGGCCACTCCCTCCCCAGGGGTGGTTTCTAGCCTGGCACTAGCATCCTCTCGCCTGGGACTGACAAACTTCAGACTCCAGGGCATTGTCCAGAATGTTGATGGTTAGGAGATGGCTCAGGAAAATAACTAGAATTTAAAAAGAAAAAAGAACCAGTGCCCCCCAACCCTGCCACCTCAGCTTCCTGCCCAGCAATGTGGAAAGGGGAACAGAGTTCATTTTCTAGGAAGTTAACGCATTAGTTAATGATACAAGCTTAAGATGGAGGATGCTGAGAAGGCTGCCGAGGGTCTCTCAGCCATCCCTCTGCCATCAAGGCGGTGCCATTCTGACCCTGAGGAGGCACTGGATACCCTCCAGGTCTCAGTCTCTCAGGCTGATATTCCTCAGTGGTGATGAGGCAAATAAAGACTTTGTTGTCCTGAGGTTTTCATGAAGATAAAAGGAGATAATGTGGGGGAACTCTCTGGATTGCTGTAATGTCTTATAGTTTAATCTAGGTGTTGGTTACCTGGGTGTATACATGTGGCAAAACTCATTGAGCTGGTCACTTAGGATGTATGCACATTGTTATATGTAAATAGTATCTCAATAAAATACTGCTGGCATGAAAAATGAGATGTGCAAAAGCACTTTGGACCCTGTAAACCATTTGTTAGCATGGATTTTAAAAAAACTTTTACTAGCATGAATTCATTTTGCCTTTTTCAAACTTCATATAAATGGAATCATATAGTATAGACTCATGTTTGTTTGCTTTTTTGCTCAGCATTATGAGAATCATCTGTGTTGTATCGATAGCTTGTTCTTTCTCGTTGCTGTATAGTACTCCATTGTGTGAATGCACCATTTATTTCTCTATTCCCCGTTGGTAGAGGGCATTCGGGTAGTTTCTGGTTTAGGGCTATTACGATGAGTGCTGTTATGAACATTTTTATCTTTGAGTAAACATAGCTTTGCATTTCCATTGGATATGTACTAGAAATGGAACTGCTGGATCAGTAAATGCATCTATCGGTTTGGGTAGATACATTTGGTTGATTACTAAAGGGTAATTCCACAGAGTTACCATTGCCAGAATAATTAAATGTACAAAGCTCTAAATGAGCCCATATATCAATTTCACATAGAAAACAGTCTCATCTCATCCCAGCACCATTTCGGAGCTCAGCATTTTTTGCCACTGTCATGGGCTTCCATGTATAGCCTACATCCCCACTGCTGTAGCTGAAAGACACCAGAGCAGCTGTGTGACAGAATGAGAACTTTTTCATCTGCCCTAGTTTTATGGGTTGGGCCCTTCACCCCCAAGACCCCTGAATCTGGAGCCTTTACCATAGTTTCCAGAATCTCTGACCCTTCAGACCCTCTGAAGCCAAGAGTGATGAACCATACCCTTAGAACTGGGGCCAGGCAAGGGCAATTGTCACCTCACGGGGTGTATTAGTCAGCTAGGGATTGCTATTATAGAATACCTTAGACTGAGTGGCTTAGATAACAGAAATTTTCTCCTAGTTCCGGAGGCTGGCAGTCAAGATCAGTGTACCAGCATGATCGGGTTCTTGTAAGAGGTCTCTTCCTGACTTGCAGCCTTCTCATCACACCCTTACATGACAGAAAGAGAAAGCAAGCTCTTCTTATAGGAACACTAATCCCATCATGGGGCGTCCCATCCTCATGACCTCATCTAACTTTAATTACCTTTCAAAGATGCCATCTCCATATACCATCACACTGGGGGTTAAGGCTTCAACATATGAGTTTTGAGGGGGCACGGTTCAGTCCACAGCAAGGAACTAAAAACCCTGTCTATTTCTGTGCTGGGTCTGAGTCCTGGAGGAGACAGATGGGATGTCTCAGGGGCAGACCACCAGAGCCTGGCCTGGGTAGGGCATGGGACAGTGAGGAGCTTTCCAGTGGCAGGAAAAGCTGTTACCTCCTACTTCCATCGACTGCTGGCTAATTCACCACTGTGTCCACAGTGTCTGTAAGCAAAGGGTCTGACATGCCATGTGTGCTCCATAGTTGCTGATTTGAAACCTATTTTTATGGGAATTCTCAAACATACAAAATCTGTAGACTAGTATAATGAGCCCCTATATTCTCATCACCCAGTTTTAATAATTATCAACATGTTGCCCATCTAATTTCACTTACCACTTGTAAGAGTTAACATTCAAAGGACAAGGAACAGCATGTAAAGGCACAGAGGCATGAAGACTACATGGCTTGTTCAGACTCTGAAGGGTTGGAGGGCAGTAAGATTCAAGAACAGAATCCTGGACAGAAAGAGGATCGTCCCTGTGACAATTCCAACTCTGGCCTACAAGACTTCAATTTCATCTCTTCCCACAACATGCACTGAGCACTTACTGTGGGCCATCCCTGAACAGGGGGTCACAGGATGAATGAGACACAGCTCCACTTCTCATGGAGTTGAGTGTCTAGGGAGAGACACCGATAAGTGAACAAGCAACATGGATGACAGCATTCTGACAGAAGGCTATGGGCACCTAGCCAGGCATAAGGGTCAGAAAAGGATTCTTATAGAAAGTGATATCTTGTGATGGCTATTCTTCATTTGCCCCCAAATTTATTCTTTGTCTTTCTATGCCCTTGAAGGCTGACTTTTAACAGACTTCATCAACCAGGCTCCTTTGCCTCTCTGGCTTCCAGCTGGGTCCAGCTAATCAGGACAGGCAGCAGACTGAGAGGTGGGAAGAAAAAGAAATCAGAGTCTTTGTTCCTCTTACTTTCTGCTCAGCTGTGGTTCTGGCAGTATTAGAAACTTCCATGACCGCAGGTCCTGTCAAGTGGCCCCTTTTCATGGCACCAGCTCTTCTCAGGCTTCAGTAATATCATTTCCTCCACCTACCCCTTTGGACTTATGGGTGTTAATGGCTTCCTGCTATTGCTATTTCCTGGATACCTCCAAATCCTGTTAATTCTCATAATCCTGACAACATCTTTGTAAATAGTCTCTTCAATAAAAAGTCTCCCCAAAAAGTTCTGCATAAGGAAAATAAGGACATTTTTACAAAATGATAGGAGCATGTTGAAAGGACACAAGAGCTAACCTGAAGGGCTTCCAATGGCCAAAATAGAACAATTTGAGCAACAAAATAAATAATGACAGCATTGGATTATAACTCATAAAATAAAATAAATATCCGGGAATCCATACTGATATTAATAAATAACTGAATAAATAAATAAATGAGGGAGAAGGGACAGCTCTTCCTTGCAGAAGAATTTCATTTAATAAATGTGGAAAGAATGAGAGAAATACAAACAACCCAGTAGTTACTGATGCAAGCAACAAATCAGTGGGCAAAAGAGAAACAGGATATATACATAGTTTCAAAGTATGTTCTCTAAGATATTTACTAGTAACAAATGGGAAATAGTAATTTTGCAGTGGAGAAACTAACCACCTTAACCAATGATCAGGGTTAACATCACCAGTAATAAGACACATTAGTATCCTGTAACTCCCAATATGATGAGAGGGGCAGAACATCATTCCTGTGGTATTCCTGCCCAAAATGATAACCTCAATCTACTCATGAGAAAACATCAGACAAACCCATCAAGAGACACTCCACAAATATATGGCCAGTACACTTCAAGAGTGTCAACAAAAGACAAGAGATGACTGAAGAACTGTCAGAGATTGGGGGAAACTAAGGAAACATAACAACTAAATGCAATGTAGAATCCTGGGTTGGATCCTGAAACAGAAAAACTTTTGTGAAAAAAACTGCTGACATTTGAATTAGGTCAATAGTTTACTGAATAGCATCATACCAAGGTTAAATTTCTGGTTTTGATCATTGGACTATTAACACCACTCTCCGCCCTATTGCAAGCCTTTCCCCCTCCAGCTGAAGCAAAATCCAAGAAATTTAAAGGGCCAGCACCCTTTTCTTCCTCCCTTTCCCTTCATTCTTCTCTCTTTCTCCTTTTGAGAGCCAGACATTTAAAGTCTAGAACATTCAAAAACAACTACATGTACAAGGGAATTTGTAAAGTCACTGCACACACCCAGGGAAAGACTCAGGCTTCTAAAAAAGCCCTTAGAAGAACTTAAATTTATATCTCAGGCTGAACCCAGGCACAGACACAGCTTACAGCAACCAAAAAACAAAAACAAGAATCAGCAAACTTGGAGAAGGGGAAGAATCTGATTTCTACTTACTACATTATTAGATTCAAATGTTTAGTTTTCAACAACAACAAAAAAATCACAAGGCATACAAAGAAACATGAATATATAGTCCATTCAAAGGGGGGAAAAATAAACCAACAGAAACTATCCTTGAGAAAGATCAGATGGCACACTAGACAAAGACTTTAAATAATTCTCTTAAAGATGCCAAAAAAACTAATGGAAGATGTGAAGAAAATCAAGAAAATAATTAATGAGCAAAATGGAAATATCAATAAATAGAAAATCTGAAAGAAAACAAGAAAAACTCTGGTGCTGAAAAGTATAATAACTGAAATGAAAATTTTAATAGAAGGATTCAAAGGCAGATTTGAGCAGGCAGAGAAAATAATTAGCGAACTTGGAGATAGAACAATGGAACTTACCAAGTCTGAGACATAGAAAGAAAACATGTTGAAGGATAGTGAAAAAATAAAAAAAAGAAAAGTGAACAGAGCATAAAGGACCTGTGGAACACCATCAAGCAGATCAACATATGCACTGTGGAGTTCCAGAAGGAGAAAAGAGAAAGAAAGAGTCAGAGAGAATATTTGAAGAAATAATGGCTGAAAACTTTCAAAATTAGAGGAGAGCATGACTATAAACATTCAAGAACCTGAACTTACTTCAAGTAGGTTGAACTCAAAGAGACTAAGACAACACAGTGTCACCACAGCCAGATGCTCTCCATATCCCTGGGAGGAATGTGTGTGTGTGTGTGTGTGTGTGTGTGTGTGTGTGTGTGTGCGCGCGCGCGCTATCTTTTTTACAGTAAAAATTAAAATATACAATTGAGTTTTAAAACAAGAAATTTCATAATATTTCCAAAAAAGTCATACAAATAATCTCTTATGATGGGAAAATATTTGTGTCATGACAGATGACTGGATCTGACCTTTCCCACTAGTTTATAGGTTCTTTCACTTCTCGACTTTTTATTTAGAAAAAAATTTAAACCTGTCAAAGAGTTGCAAGAATTGACAGCCCAAAGGATGGAGACCAAGATACATAGGGGTTTATTTTTCTTATGTACTGAGAGGTCCAGAGGAAGACATCTCAAGCTGGGGCACCAGCTTAACCAGGTCATCTTGGAGGTAGACTTGCTCATCTTTCTACTTCACCATTGTCAGCATATGGTTTTTGTCCTCATGGTTGCACAAGAGAGCGTAACCAAAGCTATTAGACAAGAGAAATAAATTAGAGGTCTAATAATTAGAAGGGAGGAAGTAAAACGATTATTATTTGCAGATAATGTAATCGTATGCCTTGAAAAGCCAAGAGAATCAACTGAGAAACTATTATAAACAATATGATAATTGAGCAAGGTAGCAGAAAATAAAATATACTGAAATCAATAGCTTTCATATATACAATTATCAGCTAGAAAACATAATGGAAGAAGATACCCCATGTGTAATAGCAACAAATAACAAAATAACTAGAAATAAACTTTACATGAAATGTGCAAAATCTTCATTTTTATAACTAGACAGACTAATTGTAATGTTTTTTTAAAAAATTAAGGAGAGCAAAAATAAAACTAAATTAAATAGCACTGAAGGGAGAACTAGATATTAAAACATATTACAACTCTTCCTCGGTGCTGCCTATGGAGGTGGCAGCCATCTTCAATTCAGCATCATGGCTGCCCTCAGACCCCTCGTAAAGCCCAAGATCATCAAAAAGAGGACCAAGAAGTTCAGTCAGACCAATATGTCAAAATTAAGCCTAACTGGAGGAAACCCAGAAGCACCGACAATAGAGTGCACAGAAGATTCAAGGGCCAGATCTTGATGCCCAACGTTGGTTATGGGAACAACAAGAAAACAAAGCACATGCTGCCCAGTGGCTTTCGGAAGTTCCTTGTCCATGATGCATTTTATTGATTCTGGTCTTATATTTATGTCCTTAATCCATTTCAAGTTTATTTTGGTGTGTGGTGATAGACAACAGTCTAGTTTCATTCTTTTGCAGGTGGCTTTCCAGTTTTCCCAGCACCATTTATTGAAGAGGCTTTCCTTTCTCCACTGTATGTTTTAGCTTTTTAGTCGAAAATTATTTGCCCATATAAATATGAGTTTACTTCTGGACTGTCGATTCTGTTCCACAGGTCTGTGTGTCTGTTTTTCTGCCAACACCATGTCGTTTTGATTACCGTCGATTTGTAGTATAATTTGAAGTCGAGCAGAGTGATGTCTCCAGCCTCGTTCTTTTTTCTCAGGATGCCTTTGGCAATTCGGGGCCTTTTGTGCTTCCATATAAATCTCATGATTTTTTGTTCTTTTTTTTTTTTTTTAATTCCAATGAGATTTTGATGGGGATTGCATTAAATCTGTATAATGCTTTAGGTAATATGGTCATTTTAACTATGTTGATTCTTCCAATCCAAGAACATGGACTATCTTTCCATTTCTTTGTATCTTCTTTGATTTCTTTTACTAGGCTCTTGTAGTTTTCATTATATAGGTCCTTCACATGTTTTGTTAGATTTATTCCTAGGTATTTTATTCTTTTTGTTGTGATTGCAAAAGAAATTATTTTTCCACTACTTATTCTGACACTTCATTATTAGAGTATAGAAATGCTATGGATTTTTGAACTTTGATTTTGTATCCAGAAACTTTACTGTTTTTGCTTATCGTTTCTAGTAGTGTTCTTATAGAGTCTTTAGGGTTTTCTATATAGAGAATCATGTCATCTGCAAATAGTGACAGTTTGACTTCTTTGTTTCCTATTTGGATGCCTTTCATTTCTTTCTCTTGCCTGATTGCACTCGCTAGGACCTCCAATGTTATATTGAATAACAGTGGTGATAGTGGACAGCCTTGCCTTGTTCCTGATCTTAGAGGGAAGGTTTTTAGTTTTTCACCATTAAGTATAATGTTGGCTGAGGGTTTGTCATATATGGCCTTTAAGAATTCCTATTTCTAACAAGTTTTCAGGTAATGCTAATACTGCTGGTGTAAAGACCATATTTTGAGAACTACTGCCCTAAAGGTAGAGAAATAAAATGGAAGGAGTCTCAGTCCTGAATGACTGGGTGCAACAGAGTCGCCCACTGACCTGGGAACACAAATTCTGAAACAGTAGATAAGAGAAATTATTTCTATCTTGTTTAAGTAGTATGTCAGAACTTCTTTGTTACAGTACTTTAACCCTACCCTAATAGTGTAGAAAAGACAGATATTTCAATAGACGGTGGTTGAGTCAAATGGAAAAAAATGTTGGATCCATACACCATTATCATACATCAAGATAAATTCAAAATGGATTAAAATTAATGTGAAAATATAACCATAAAAGTAGAAATATCACTATAAAGAAAAAAATGGGAGAATTCTTTTTTAATATGTTGGAGTAAGAAAAAAAAACTATGGCTCAGTATTCAGTAGGCCTAAAGAAAAGACTGATGAAATAAACCACACATTAAAAAAAAAAAAAACTCTACATAGCTGAAAAACACCATAAGCAGAGTGAAAATACAAATGACGAAGTGTTTTAAAAAATGGCTACTCATATGACAAAGAGCTAATCTTTCTGATAGAGCTTCTACAGATCCATAAAAATAAACCAATAACATAGAAGAAAAATAGGCAAAAGATATTTGTGAATAGATAATCCACAGAAGAAAATGCCAATAGCCCTTAAATATATGGGAAAGTGTTTAAGCTCACTCAGAAGACAACTATAAATTAAAACTACACAGGCGAAAAATAGAATCTCAATCACATTGGCCAAAATACAAGTTTGAAAATATGCTCATAGACAAAACTATGAGAAAAGAAACATTCTGGTACATTGCTAATGGAAGTGCCAATGGATACAACTTCTGTGGGGAACGACTTGATCATATTTGCCCAAATTTCAACGGACAGACTTAGGAGTACAAAGTTAATCATTCATCGAAGTGTTGTTGGTAATAGCAAAGGATGGAAAACAACCTATATGTTCATCAATAGAAGGATAGTTACATAATTATGATATAGCCACACAATATACTATTCTGATTATATGATGTAAGAAAGAGTGAACTCTATATATTGATATGCAAAAATATCCAGTACATATTGTTTAGTAAAAAAAAAGTATGGAACAATGTTTATAATGTGCTACCTTTTGTGTAAAATGAGGAGAAAGTATATTTATAACACTTACATTTGCATAAGGACACTATGGAAGGATACACAAGTAGCTATTGGTTGGGATGGGGCAGGTGGGAACAGACTTCACTGTATAACTTCATATATCATGTGATTCTTGAAATAAGTGAATGTATTGTCTACATAAAATATTAACTAATTAAAAGAGATGATATCCAAAGCCATGAAAATGAATGAAAGCACTTAAGAGGAAACTGGAGATAGAGAGGCTGGTTAATGATTGAACCCTGGGGCCCTCCAATATTGAAGAGTTGAGAAGGAGTCAGAGGACTCAGCAAGAGAGACTAAAGGAGGAAAATCAGGTAAGTGTGAGCTCACAGAAACCTTGGGACAAAAGGGCCAATAAGGAAGTGCTCAGTGTTAAGTGCTGCTGAAAGATCTAGTAAGATGACAAAGAATAGGTAACTATGAAATTTTTAATAAGAGCCACTTCAGTGGAATGATGGAGAAAGAAAACTGATAAAATAGAATAAAAATAAAAGAGGTAAGGAAGTAGACAGTAAATTTGAGGTTTTTAGGGGAATGGAATATAGAAAATGGAGTAGTAAGCTGGAAAGAGGCATGAATTCAAGAGAGGGCTTTGAGATAGGTTATATTAAGGGATTGATCCAGGAGAGAGGGAAATATAGATAATGCATTAATAGAGAGACCACCACAATGCTAAATTCTTGAGAAAGGCATAAATAGAACAGGAACACTCATAATTCCTCCACTAGGAGGTAATGGAAAGCCTCTAAAAGAAGAAAAAGCACCAATATAGCCAGGGGTGATGCTAGCTCCTTTCTTTACTTAGGGTTTTAAACAGATATTACTAAAACATATCCTTATTTTCTCATACTAAACACCTTTAAAAACACCTTTATTTTTGCTGCTAGATCATTAAAACATAGTAAGCCTATAGCTGTGTCCACCCTATTGACACTACCATTCAAAACAAATCTCATTAGTTATTTGATCTCCTCTAGTAGAGAATACAATCATAGGAACCATCCAGTCTTAATGAGCTTCTGGAAAGCCACAGGACAGGAAGATAAACCCAACTTTCCTACAGAATTAGATAAAACCTAAGAGTGTATCCTATCCAACTCCAATGGAGGAAAATGAATTGGATTACCTGGGCTGCTACCCTTTTTTCTTTTTATTATCATCATTAAATCTAAATTCCCATTTCAAGATATTCCTACTTGTTTGGTAAGAAACCAAAACAACACACTAAAGAAAATAGCTTTAAGTTTCATTTGATATAGCTTATCTCACTCCAAAATTTGGAGGCAACTTTCAGATGTCCATGCAAGAAAATGAAAACAGTTGGAAAAGAGGAAACAAGATTCAACCAGGGGTATCATTAACCAATGCCATAGACCTCATTCCTACGAGCGGGCCAAAGCGAAAACATGTATAGTTTTCAGCATTCGGAGAGAAAAACACACTTCTTAGAAGCAAAAGCTATTTGTGACACTGATACTCAAGATAAATTTATCCCACAGGTCTTCTTACAAGGAAAACCACTAACACTGTGGATGTCTTGGAAATCCACAGAATAGAGGAATGCAGATTGCACATAGCAGTTTCTGTGCCCCTTGTGAAAGAGAAGTCACTGCCGACATACATGCCAATTAAAGAACTTCTACAGGAAGTCACCACAGTACGATCCAAGGATGCAGTTCCTTGATGAAAATTGACATTAAAATTTTGTGTTATTAAAATTCTGGGACATTACAGTAATTAAGTTGAATGCATGCTGAGAATTAATATTCAAGTAAGAATCCAAAGCACACTCTCAAAATGATGAGTTTTAAAAAGATGAAACTGAGAAGGTGTAAGGTTTCTCCCAAGTTTGGGATTAGGTGAATATTGTATTCTCTGCACAGGTAGTTACTAATTTATTTGACTGGGAAATCTGTCTCTGTTCCCTAACAGGAACCCTTTCAGAAGATGTTTACTCAGAACGGAATGCCTACATGATATTCGCATGCGTTTGTATGGTTGTCTTCAGGTTGTCTTCAGGAGGGTTGGTCTGAAACACCTAGGCTTCCATGACTAGAAGCTGAACTGCTTAATATATTCCTGCATGAACTTCCTTCACGAAATGTGGGATTTCATGGAGACACTTGCTCCATGGACGTGCTTTAAAAGAAGAGCATGATCCTAGGAGAATAAATAGGAGTGTTCCACGTAGAAACTCTACTAGGTAATCTTCCCAGTTGGCTGGATATTCTGGGTTCACGACTTAAAAATGTTTTAGACTCAACATAGTCAAGATGTAGATTCTCCCCCAAACTGATGTATAGGTTCAGCACAATTACCATCAAAATCCCAGCAAGATTTTTTGTAGCTTATTCTAAAATTTATATGGAAAGGGAAAGGAACTAGAATAGCTATAGACTGGGAGAAAATATTTGCAAACCACATATCTGACAAAGGACTTGTACCTAGAATACATAAAAAAAAAAAAAACTAAAACTAAAAACTCAGCAGTAAAAAGCAATCAATTAATTTTAAAGTGGGCAAAAGACATGAACATATATTTTACCAAAGAGAATATAAGGATAGCAAATAAGCACATGAAAAGATGTTCAACATCACTAGTCGTTAAAGAAATGCAAATTAAGACCACAATGATACCACTTCACACCAATTAGAAAGGACAAAATAAAATCTAACATCAAATGCCAATGAGGATGGAAACTGGATCGCTTGTGCATTGCTGGTGGGACTGTAAAATGGTACAGCCACTCTGAAAAATGGTTTGACAGGTTCTTAAACTAAACACGTACTTACCATATGACCTAAAATTACATTCCTGGACATTTTTGCCAGAAAAAATGGAAATTTATGCCCACACAAAACCCTGTACATGAATGTTCATAGTAGCTTCAATTTGTAATAGTCAAAACTGGAAACAAGCAAGCCAAATGTCCTTCAGTGGCTGAATGGATAAACTAGGGAACATCCATACTACTCAGCAAATAAAAGGAACAAACTGTTTGCAACAGTGTGAATGGCTCTCAAGGACATTATGCTGAGTAACAAAAAGCTAATCTCAAAAGGTAACATACTGCACAATTCCATTTATGTTAACGATTTTGAAATGGCATTTTAAAGATGAAAAACAGATGAGTGGTTGACAGGGGTTAATGACAGGGTAGGAAGGCAGGAAAGGACAGGTGTGACTGTAAAAGTAGCCCTAGGAAGATCTTGATGATGGAAGTTTTGTGGAGGTGGCTACACAAATCAACACGTGATAAAACTGCACACATATACACCAATACATGTAAAACTAGAGAAATCTGAATGTCTGTGTATTGTACCAATGTCCATTTCCTGGTTTGATGTTGTACTAGTTATGCCAAATGTTGCCATCAGGAGAAACTGGGTGAAGGGTACACAGGACCTCTCTGTACTATTTTCACAACTTCCTCTGAATCTTTAATCATTTCAAACTAAAACAATCAAAAAACATGTTTTATTAGAAAATATATTCTAATTGTATAACATTTGTTCAGTATGAATATGAGGCAGAAAATCTTTTTAAAATTTCAACCAGAATTGAAGGACTGTCACTATTTTAAATTTCCCCCCAGTCGATATATTTTCATAGTTGAGATCATTCTTCACACTCCAATTGTAACCTCTTTCCTCCACACCGCTAGTAATTGGAAATGGCACCTTAATATTCTGAGTAAAACATATAAAATTACTCTAACATTAACTCCAAATCTAGTTAGAAGAAAAAAGGTGCACAAAAACTGAGGTGAAGTGTAGGATAAGTCTGAAAGATAGCATCATATTCAGCTACAGTATAAGGGATAGGAAGTTAAAAGCTGCACAGGTAGATTAGTACCCACACCATAGGAGCTCCTTAAGAGTGACATGATTTGGTTGCAGCACCTATTATCATTTGGAATATAGAGCTGCTCCTGCCATGAAGTCCCTGAAACATCCTAATGGCAAATGCAAGTTTTGGAACAGTGAATAAAGGGTAGAGAACAGTGGGCTCCATACCAAAGTTGGTTACATCGGATTTCCCCAGGGAGATTTAGGAACAAAAGCAGCAAGATTCCTGCATGAACTTCAGTTGGATTCTATTAGGAGAGTTGCCCTAGAATCATTTCCCAGGCACTTCTGTTGCCAACACTCAGTTCCAAGAGGGTAAGGACTACATCTGAATTTATTGCTATGTTCCCAAAGCCCAACACTCAATTAACCCATACAATTTTTGAAATGACCCCAAATCAGCCTTTGCATCAGTCTACCAGATAACCTACTAGGCCCTATCCAGTGACTGGGTCAGGAGTAGAGATTGAGCCACCATTCTGCATACCACTAAGCAACTGATGTCAGGTAAATGAGATGGGCTGTTGAAAATCTAGGTGTGTGTAGTGTGCCTACACTAGATTGAGTAAAGAATGGAGATAACCAAAGACGGAAGAGGCATTTTTACACCTCTTAGGGAAATGTCTTCAGTATAACAAGGAAAACAGTAATGCAAATGTTAACCATGCTGAAAACCTACAACTCAAAAAGTGAAACAAAAGTTCAATATGTATACTTTCATTAGGTTGAACCCTATCAAATTGCCAATTTTTGACCTCTTGGCCCCAAAAACAAATAGTCTTCTCATATGGTTCAACGTAAGTTCTTATTCAATATACTATGGCTCTCATACCATCTCCTGTTAACTGGTAGCAAGCAACCTGCAGCAACATATGGTTAATAAAGGACATCAGCAAAAAAAAAAAAAAAGCGGGGGGGCCCATGGTCTCTCAACCACCCTTAGCCAGAATATTGAGCCCTAAGTCTCATCACTTGCGGGATCACGAATACATTTGATTTTTACCCCATTTTTTCATTATTCAACCCTCCATGTCAAGTACCTCAAGATTCCAACCCATATTAAGCTTGTTTAAAGTACAAGCCAATTTGTAATACATACTCTTTGTACATCAATAAGGACCTTTAAGATTTCCATCCATTACACAAACCCTTTTCTCACTTCATTACAAATATTTATGATACCAAAGTAATTCTGCCTCCAAGAGGAATCTCAAAATTAGCACTGGACAGCAACCAAAGAAATAACATCTTACAATTCTTCAAGCAAGAGCACAACTTTATTTTCACTTCTAATAATAAACCACAGTTGACAACAACAAAGGAAGACTGTGCAGTTCAACTTTTTATTTTAATAAAATCAGAATATGCACAGCACATGCAGTGCTAGCATCTAAACTAATACAATAAGCAATTACTAAAGCTACAGTGACTTGAAGTTCAATCTTTACATTCAGCAAGTTTAAATCCATTCTTGTGATTTTTGAAACCTTATTTATTAACTGAAAATATTGCTTACTGATAAACTTGCTCAAACGCTATTGCTGAATGTACAAGTCACTGACTATGCCAATACAACGAAGATAACCACATGTTTGAGGATTGCAATGTGCCAGACATTCACTGGAAAAAAAAAATACAACTAAAACAAAACTCACACAACAAACATCAGAATCTGGACACTTCATATCAGTGTTTTGAAGTGTTTCATTAATATCTTAAGACAAGTGTATCAAAACCTTGGCATGATTAATTTCAAGTCGCCAATTTTGTTTTTACTAACATCAGAAAGTTATGGCTACACTGCCAATGCCGGGTCTGCTTAATTTGACTTAAGAGTTTAATATGACTTAACATTAAAAGCTCACACTACCCCGAAATATATAATTTCACGCATACGGTGACATTCAACATTCAAGTGCCAGTGTTTTTGTACTGTCTTTTGGTCAAGTTTCTTTAAACTTTCAAAGAATCACTTTTAGGCTTACAAAAATAAATATTTGTCAAAATGTTCAATAAATATTACATAAAACTAGCAGCAAAAAGTATCTAGAAATCTGTCGTGTGCAAATAGTTTTCTTCCCAACTATCACTCCCATGGTCCCAAATAAATTTTAGAATCTAGTCCCATCCCCCTTCCTAGACAAGCTGCGTTCAACAATCTCCAAGAGACAAAATAAGATTGGAAGTTTAAGGACACGCACACAAGACATATATATAAAATTCTCTGAATGTGCAATAAAAGAAGTACTTTGTAAAAAGTTATGGGCAAAATGTACAAGGGCCTAAACCTAGACTAATTGAAATAGCACCATAACAAATGACCTCAATACTGTCAAGTGCACCTACTTAATAAAAGTTTTAGAACAAGGCACAATACACTTGAAAATCTATTGCACTTTAGGAAATTTTTGCCGTCTTCCTATGCCACTGTAAAAAAATTGAGCGTTTTGATCACCGCATTCTGGCCACAAAATCAGCACAGAATTCAAAGTGGCAGAGGCATTTTAGTGGTGGACAATGCTCATCTTTGGCCAGATTTAGCATAAACAGACTATAAATACAATGGAAACCTATGCAACTAAAACTGACTAAAACTGCACTGTATAGCAGAATTGACACCTTGTGCAGTTATGTACATATTTCCAACCTGTGTGATCTCAAATATTTCAGTTTGTTACTCTTCTGGAGCCATTTTTACAAAGTCTATAGTAAGCCAGTTTAACATCTCAACGCAGCTTGAACAGAGTAATGTGAATCGGCATTTAAAATAAAGCCTGCTGCATTAATTCTTCCTGTTCATACCCTCTTGACCAAAAAACATCAACACTAGCATGCGTTATTAGACCAAAAATCATCCAGGGCCCTAACGAGGGCTGGTCATTGCTGTGGTCAGCCATTCTACCATTTCAGTTTCATTTATGGCAGGCATTTAAAAAGTCTAAGTAGATGAATTCTCCTAAAAACCTATTTCAAGTTATCAGACCTTTAAACTTTCCCTGTAATAGTATGCCCACATTTGGCTAGCTCATAATGATCTGCCTAAACATTGAAAGAGGAATTGCTGTATTTTACTTGCATTAACTTTGAAAACTGTGCTTTGAATGTATGCATGTACTCATATCATACATCACCTCATCATGACTGGAATGGCTTGTTTAAAGACTATCAGGTTCTAAATACCTATCCAGGATAGAGTGAGCAAATCAGAACTTTAATACAGTTTGCCACATTAGAAACTAATTCCATTAAATATGCTTCAAGACGTTTGTTGTTTGTTTTCCCCCAATCTGCAAGTATCAAAAAGCCCTAATGCGGGCTACCGCGTAAGTATTTTCCTTATAATATTTATGGATGAATCGATGATTCCTGTTAAGTTGTATCACACCTGTGTGCCAAGGTTTGATTTTAGCCCAAGTTCAGTAAATTTATTTTGTCAAAACAATTGGTATCTTGAGCATTACTGAGCCAACAGGACATCAAAATAAAAAGTTGTCTAAAGTTAAAGGCACAGTACATTAACAAACAAATGATCCTCAGTCACAAATTATAAATGCAGTTTGGGATGGGGGTTGGCGGGAGGGGAGTTAATCCAAACTACAGCAATGAAGTCTTCAAACCACCTTCTGAACAGGGCTGCTGATTGTTCCTTTCACTTCTTCATGTGACCTTGAGCTCCCTTAAAAAAAAAAATTTCAGTGGAGAATCACAGCTGGTAATGTACTGCGAGTTCTTGAAGCTACACAAGGTATAGTCTGGCTAAGTTACATGTGGTTTCCATATTAGCTTGTTTGGCAGGGTGACCTACTGTAAAGCAGGTTCAGTTACCCCACCAGTCAACCCCCTGGGAGTTGTAATTTCCTCCGTATCCATCACTGTTGTAAAAGCCTCCATAGCCACCTAATGAGAGATTTAAAAAAAAAGAAAAAGAAATTAAGTCATCTACTGTTAAATACCATCTTTCCCTTCTTTAAGCACTTTGATTTAAAACTGTAAAAAGCAACCTACAGAGTTGAACTTCCCCAATATTATGCTCTTAAAAAATTATTTTTTCAATTAGAATTGACATTCAATAATTATTTTATGTGTTTCAGGTATCCAGCATAGTGATTTAATTATGCTTTGAAAAGGATGACTAAAAGGAAAAAACCCTTCCCAAATATAGTGAGGTTAAAAATTTAATATTACCTCCACCAAACCCTCTGCTGCTGCCATGGCCGCCTCCACCACTGCGGCTGCTGCTCGCACGGCTGCTGAAGCTGGAACTGCTGCCACCACTACTTTGTCGATAATCTCTGGCACCAAATCCTCCACTGAATCTACTACTACGAGGACAAAAATGTGTATTGGTTCATATGAAGATGAATTCCCACTAAATAACTCAAAATTCTTGCTAAAACTTCCCAATAACCAGCTTCTAATTTTTTCAATTCAATCGATTCCTCATCCAGCCCCATGTTCCTTAATAGTGTTTCGAATGGCCTTAGCCATGAAAGTCTGCCACTGACTTGTGTCACCCTTTTTACTAATACCCCCAATAACACAAAGGATCTAAGCAGCCTGAGAAAATTAAGTTTGTTAACCTTGGACACAGTACTCATCCCTCTCATTATATACCACCTGTAACTCACCTCTTAGATCGTCCACGACTGCTACCCTTATAGTGGTGTTCATAAGCCATGTTTTCTAACCAAGATGGCACCTCTTGTTTAGCTTCAACAAGAAGATCCAACAAATCCTTGGTGATGTTTACATTTCTTTCATTAAAGAAAGAGGTGGCAAGGCCTAAAACAGTTCCGAAAAATACATAAATTAAGGTTTTCCATAAAGTAGCACAGTAATCTTACTTTTGTCAGTAAACAGAATATTTAAAAGGGTAAAAATTGCTATTTAACCAACTTAAAGGTTCCTTGAACAAAACCTAACTTTTCTGTCACTTCTATTGCTAAAATATACTTTTTAACTGCATTCCTTGGAAATAGAGTTCTTGTAACTTAAGATCCTGAAACATTCTTCACTGCATGCGTCACACTGAAAAAATGAACAACCAGACCATCAAGTAACCTAACCACACACACACTTACCAAGGTTTCCTACACGTCCTGTACGGCCAATGCGATGTACATATTCTTCAATATCACTTGGCAAATCAAAATTGATAACATGTTTTACATTTGAAATGTCCAGTCCTCTTGCTGCTACCTGAAAGATAACTTTTGTTATATATGGCCCACTTAAAAGAAAACCAACAGTTGAACATGAAGAGATTATATTAAACATACTGCTGTAGCCACTAGTATTGGGCTTTTTCCTGAGCGGAACTGGTGAAGGGCCTCTTCTCTATCTCTCTGAGATCGGTCTCCATGGATACTGGTACAAGCATACCCTTCACGGTATAAGAACTCCTCCAAAGAATCTGCACCCTTTTTGGTCTCCACAAACACTAAAGTCAGTGAATCCTTGCCTAAATTTGAAAAATTACAAGGTTTTTGTCAGTAATAGAGGCTTTGTTCTCTTTGCACTAAGTAAACATGCAAATAGAGGTAATCCAAATTCTCATTACCTAAGCCACCAGAGTAATGCTAAAATTATTCATAATTTTACCTGTTGCATTTAGAAGGTCAAGCAGAAATGACCTTTTGTCTGACTCTTCCACCCAAACTACTTTCTGTGTGATGTTCTCAGAGGTAGAGCCAACTCTTCCTACAGCCAGAAAGATATATTCATCCAAGAAATCACGAGCAAGCATCTAAAAAGAAAAAAAATGATTTTATTATCTACTGAGACAAATTCCTAAGTAAATAAATATTGTTCGCAGCCCCAAACAATACCTGTATTTCCTTAGGGAAAGTAGCACTAAACATCATAGTGTGGCGAACTCCCTTTGGTGGCATAGTATCTTGTTCAACTATTCTACGTATTTGAGGTTCAAACCCCATATCTAACATCCGATCAGCTTCATCCAACACCAAGTACCTGTCGCAAAAAAAATTGTTTAAAATTTGAGAAGAATTTTAGTATAGCTGTACCTGTGAAAGTACAATTATATTTTCTTTCAGGTAGTTATTAAACCCCTCATATCACACAATTTGATGCACGCACAGCCCAGAATTTTTGCCACTAAATAAATCATCCAAAAATCACACAGCCAAATTAGCTCTTACTATTTGACTCTGTCCCACAGTCTGGTTGTCATTCTCAGCCTCTACTAAGATGTCACTGATTTTTTAACATTAAAATTACGATGAGCAAACTTTTCATAAAAATTATATAACTAAAATCACTTCTCAGTCTTAAATTTTAGACAATGCTAAAAGAAGTACTATAAAAGTAATGGCCAATATTTTTAAAAATTAGCACTGTATTCTCCATACATTTAAAAATTAACATACTTGCAGAAGTCTAATCCAATCTTTCCTCGTTCCATCATATCCACTAGACGTCCTGGAGTGGCTACTAACAAGTGACATCCACGTTCTAAGTCTCGAATCTGCTGACCAATATCGGCACCACCATAAACCACACAAGGACGAACTCTAGATCGGTATGAAAACTATAAGCAAAGAAATGTTACCAATTATAAAGCAGAGATTTTTACATGGTCATACAACATTTCATTAAAATCCACCAGAAAGCCAATAACCAATGTATACTTACTTTCCTGGCTTCCTCATAAATCTGTACTGCCAATTCTCTAGTTGGTGCTAATACCAAGGAGATTGGGTACTGTTTGCGGCGCCCATATCTTCCATTTTCCTAAGAAATTAATTTATAAATTAAACTCTTAACATCTTTTTAAAGATTATGATATATTCCCCCTCTGTAATTTACAGATTCCGTTTGAAAATTGTTTTTTGTTAAACAGATTGGAGTAAGTCTTAGTGTCATTTAGAAAGCTGTCTCTACAGCTACCTACAAAGTTCTACAATAATTTCCTGTTTTATAAAGAAATATTTACCTTCATGGCCCTCAAGGCCTCGCCTGGACCATCAGAATAAATCTGACTCAAGATGGGCAAAAGAAATGCTGCAGTTTTTCCAGACCCTGTTTAAGAGAAAGCACATTTAATTCAATCACAAAAACACATTACTTTTGAATAAGTGTTGTTAGATGACAGTGTTTGATAACTGCCCCATTACCAGTCAATTAGTAATTTCACTTTACACCCAAGTAAATTTTCTAAAACTTAACAGCTAAATTAAAAATACCAAGTGACTTGTTTGACCCACCTGTAATAGGAGTCAACAAACTAAGGCCCAGACTATTTATATCTTTGTAGATAAAGCTTTATTTGGAATACAACCATGCTCGATTAATCTACATATTATTTATGGCTGCCTTCTCACTATAAAAGAACTGAGTAGTTCAGAGATCACATAGCCCGTAAAAATCAAAACATTTTGTTGCTTTACAGAACAAGTGTACAAAACTGATTAATGATGTAGTATTCACTTCTTTCCATTTGTGTTTGTAAAGAAAGCAGGAATTTTGCCTCAAAAGTGGTGTCAATTTCAATTTCTAACAATTCTGTATAAGTATATATTGATAGTGTATAAAGAATGACATTCTCTTCCATAGGAAAAGATAACAAATAATTCAAGTACTATGTATTTTTAGTGGGAGAATTTTGCCCCCCGCTTTCAAACTGGTTCAACTCACAGATATAATAGTAAGTCTTATACTTAATTCAGAGGCTGTTCCCAAAAGATGGGAGGCGCTATCTTACCCCACAGAGGCACCTTTCCCTTGGTCACATTTCTATGTGCCACAGGCTATTCTCCAATCTTATCCTACTTTTACTTTTATCAAGTGAGCTTACCTGTTTGGGCACAAGCCATCAAGTCTCTTTTCTCTTTGATAATAGGAATAGCATGCTTTTGCACTGGAGTCGGGCGAGTATAACGAGTAAGCTCAATGTTTCCCATAATAATTTCTCCCATCTCAACATCACTGAACTGTCAAGAAATTCAACAGAGTTAAATAGCTAGAAATGCTATCTGGAGCCATTTTTGTTTTCTACTAATACAATAATGATAAAAAAACAACCATTAGCTGATTTGTACTTACAGTTGCTTTAAATAAAAATTGTTACATTTTAGGGGGAAAAAAAAAATCAACCCTGTGGGCTTAATTTACATAGAAGTTTTGAATTCTTCCTATGTTTGACCCATTCCCTATTTCATATTAATGGTAATACTGAGCTAAATTCTCTCCCTTTCCATAAGCCAATGAGGTCAGTTTTTAAATTAACTTTAAAGAATTGTTAAAATAAAGGAAGCATGAGTCTATACATGCCTTTAGGAAGCCCATCTCATTTTGATGTACTGTGAAAACATTTACACTTCCCCCACTGTCTTAAAAGATCAAACGAAGATACTTACACTTTCAATGTGTGGAGGACAGTTGTTGCCTGTTGCCTCAACCGGAATATCGTCATATTTCTCAAAGTTAATCCCAGTGTTGCCTCCAGAAAAGAGTTCCCTGAAATAAAAAAAAAAAAAAAAGGTAAGTTTGTTATACTAAGAAGGCTGCATCACAATTAACATGCATTTCAGAAACCTACTGTTCCAAACGTTCACTTGGTGGAAGCGGTTTTGACCAATCATCCTCATCTGATTTGTCACACCAGCGACTATTCCCCCCTCGTTCAAATTTGCCGAAGCCACTTCTGTCACCACGGCTGCCAATGCCATCATAGTCACTCCGTCCACGATCATCAAACCTGAACAGCACAATCAATCAATTAATCAATCAGAAGCACATTAAAAATTATCAGATTCTTACCACTACTCTAGAATGGTACCTGGAGAAGCTGAATTATTCATTATGGCTAACCTCAAGAATGTCAACAGCCCAATACTGGTTTTCTCTTATTTGTCAAAAAAGGCCCTGTAATTAGCCAGATTGTATGTGTCATTTACATTTTCTAAAATCAGCATCCTTTTTATTTCTATAAAGTTATACAGTCTACACAGGCCTCATTTATGCTGAAATTAAGAATCAAGTCTTAATATATTTGAAATCAGCATATAACTTATACCTTTGTTAAAGTTCTCATCCACATATATTTAGTGGTAGAGAAAAGAAAACAGCATACCAAATATCAATTGTCCCAATTATATTAGGATGTCATTTAAAGGACAATTCACCTGTGTGACAAGACTTTGCATAAAAAGTAGAAAATAATCCTTACCTGAATTAAGATGCTTTTAGTTTTAGGCCTGTTTGCGAAAAATCAGGACACACAGGACTAACCACAGCTATTAGGCGCATGAGGTCAGTTCACCACACTTGTGTAATCAAAAATATAAGGTGTTTAAAAATTGTCATATAGAATTATCCACAAAAATCTCACCCAATTAGGCCATTCACTAAACTTACTTTTAAATAGAATACATAAAACTAGGAAAATATAAAAATAACTGATTTCATTTATGCCAAAGGGCATGTTCTTATTCTTATCTAATTTCTATGTAACAAGTTCAGTTTAGTAAAGATCTCTTACAGCTAAGATGATTTAAACAGACGTAATACTTAACATCCCAATAAGTGGTCTATTAAGGGTGGAAATATGTTTAATGATCAGAGTACAGGATGAGGACTTATCAAATTAAAGACCAATTCCTAAATTGCTGTTCTGTGCACACGTGTAAGACAATTAGATAAAAAAATCACTTACCTTCCCCTTGACCCAGTTCCACGATCACTGAAGAAGCTAGACTTCCCTCTTGAATCACTACGAGATCCAAAACTGCTGTATGCATCCTTATCTTTACTAGAACTCCACCCTGAACTGTCTTTATCGTAGAATCCTTTAATTAAAAAAAAAAAATTTTTTTACCATATTAATTAGTAATTAACAATACCTTGACATAATTCTTATGTTTCTAAATTTAAAGCCCTCCACTGACTTAATTTTCTCTCTACAGGCTGGAGGGACAGTGGAAATAATTCTTATCATGGCACTAAAAAAGAATCAAGATTCAGAGCTGGTTTACATTAGGGAACGAACACAAAATGTTTTATATCTCCAATTCTCTCCACTAGAAAATACGGTACACTAAAACCGAGCAATCTATTTAGAAATATTCTGAATAAATATCACCTCTAAAAGGTCAATAGCTATTCCTGTAGTGCAATGATTACGGTATTATGACAATTTAACTTCCACTCATTTTATAGGTATGAATGAGCTTACTAGGAAACCAGTTACCACTGTTTCAATGTTTCTTAGAGGTGATATTCATTTAAAACATTCTCAAGACTGTCAGACTACTTGGTTTAATATAGTATTTTTCAGTTTCAACAGTAAAAAATTTAAGAATGGTGCTTTGTTCACATGAAATATATATTGTCAGATGAGAATCAAGAATACCTCAAAAAAAAGGAAAATCCACCTCCCTACTCACTCTTAGTGTAGGTAGGTTTCTAGGGTACAGCTATAAACATTCAGTAAGAATGAATGATAAAGATATAAATTAGCCAGATAGGCAGAGGGTTTAAAGACAAGCAGAGGGTTTAACTAGCTTCAGTGACACTTTATTAAATAGAGATTAGTTTACAAGTTAAGATACTTTCATTCAGCCTTCTGCCTCTATTATTAGCCAGCCTAGTGACCAACATCCTTAGTTATCAATAGAATTGAGTTAGGTAAGAGCTCTTTCAGCTCTAAACTTGACACTGCCTCTTCCCCTTTGATTTTTGTCACTGCACCAAAGCCCTAAATATACATGGGGTCAATTCCTGCTAGTACATTCTAAGGAATAACAAGAACACCCATGATGATAAAGACAAACTTTGCAGTAACTAAAACCTTTATCCAGTATCTTCCTCCTCCTGATCTTTAAATGGTTTTCCTGATCTTTTTCCTCCAAATCTCGGAGCATCTATTCTACATCTATATAGCATCCAAACAGTTGTCCCATCATTTGAGACATCTACTACTTTTCTATCACGTTACGAACTAAATAGGAAAAGACCAGGTGGTGTGATACCTTTCAGATAAAGCCTTTCAAATGAAACAGTTAAAGGAAGGAAATGAAACCAGAGAATCACTCCCAACTTATTGGGAGCGTGCCCAACACTATACACCCTGTTAACTATTCTACAATAATCTCATCTTCATTTTGGCACCTCTGCAAGACAAAAATAACTGGGTTATCACCATGCAGTTAGGTTCACATAGTAGGGTGCCCACTCATCTTTTTCAAATTGAAAGCATGCTGTGAAAGATTACAAACACAGATTAAGCACAAGACTAGTGAAATTGTACAATATCATGTCCTTGGCCTCGTAAGAGCATGACACAGGAAATGCAAAATTTCCCACTGTGACATTAAATGGGTTTTCCCCAAGTAATTAACTCCTAACATATGAACCAGCTGACAGAAGCAGAGTAGAGTTTACAAACTTCCCAAGGTGCCTCCTTTTCCCTGGGCTCCAACTTCTAAACTCAGCAAGAATTAGGTCTACAAATTGCTCAAAGGACTTACCTTTAGTAGCTTCTCTGTTCCTTAAGTGAGGAGGAATATAGCGCCCTTCTAAGAAAAAAAAAAAAATACACATATATATGTATATATTTATATATACATAAAAAACTAAACGCCAAAAACCTTCAAGTTAAAGCTTTTTTACCAAAACGTGCACTATTAAAAAAATGGTTCTGAATAATTTTTTTTTAAATCCCTAGCCTTCTTAGTCAGACTGCTTACTTGGAAATTGGGGGGAGATGAATTCAGTTTTACTTTTAACAGGTTATTGCTTTATAAATAAATTTTTAAAAAGGAGAGGAAGACAAGTTTGGCAAACAAAAATTTGACTTGGAACCTAATAGCTGAAGTTTACAAATACAAAATGTTTAACTTGCCACTAAAGGTTAATTTAACACAATTATTTTAAAGGCCTGCCATGGTTTCAGAATTGTCATAATCTAACAAAATGATTAGAACTCAAGTATTACAACAACAACCTAAAAGACTACCATATAATAAATCACACAATTAGCCATTAAGAGGCCTTTTTTTGTTTCTATCCTAGTAAATTCCAAACAGAATATATGTGAAAAAGCTGAAAAGAGGAAGTAATTTCAAGAATTTGGGAGTTTTAATTTGGGGCTTGCTGAAAAGTCGACTGTTGCTCTGTATGCAAGCAAGAATACAGCCTAGGAAATGGATGAAAAGGCAAAAAGCAAACAATGCATATCCACCATATGAAGTCAACTCACTTTATTACTAGTAAATCTACAATTTAATTTTCCTTTTTCCCTCCTGGGTTGAATTAAATATTAAAGATCTCTACTAAACTAAGATGATCAATTCTTAAAAGATTCTTAGCATGGGAAATAAGGTGAAATTTAAAACAAATACCAAGTAAAACTATGTGTGCAGTTAGGTCCCTGCCTAAAAATGACATGTTCTTTACTACGTAATACAATGCTTTAAGAAATAGTGCTTTCAAACCCTACAGCCTGTACTCATCTTTTTAGATAATAGGTTAGAAGAGCCCTAAACTGAAGCAAGTCTACTGCCAAACAGATTTCCTTATTACTAATCTCTAATAAGTCTCAAAAACAAACAAACAAACAAAAAAAAAACAAAAAACAAAGAAACAAACCTGGGGAGGGGAGATCACTTTTACATCTAACTTCTTTTCCAAAGGAAAAAAAAAAAATGCCACATATGGCATTTTGAATCCTAACCACCCCAAGATTCAATCTAGCTTTATTCTATTAGTTTCATGTTCTTTATAAAAAAGGGGTACTTGTAACGATTTAAATATGTGAATGTTTCCTTTACTGATCAGGGAGAGACACGACCCCATCACCTCTAAACTGGGCCCATATTCATAGACAAACTCTACTAAAGATTATATGTTGTACAGTTTTTTAAAATCACTTTTACTCAAGAAAATTAATCTCTTTTATTACCAAAAGGTCATGACGCTTTAGATTGATCAATTACTACATAATTCTACGTAATTCTTTACACAGTAAATACTACAGGAGAAATTCTTAAATTTTAAATAAGTTCAACAAAATAGTATATTAAAATTCTAATATTTGGTAAATTCGTAAAATGTTTTACTTACTGCTGGCTGTACTTCCTCCACTCTGATTATCTGAAGAGTTCAGGTCTAGGCCAGCAAACTAGAATAGAGTTATAAAATCGTTAGCAGCCCACATGCTGAAATATTACACTAAAAACTCTAAAATTAGTCTGCCCGCTAGCATTTACAAGCACTAGTCCCGCCTCACACTTAAGTGACACTCTTAATGTGAAAGTGACTAAGAATGTGCTTAAGACTGTAAGTTCTAAACAAATGCAAAACAGTATTATGTACACACTTGGCAGCACATCAAGACATCGGTGCTTTCCAGTAGCAACTGGGTCCAAATTTAGGTCATTCATTCAAAATGAAAAGCTCCAGAAATTAAAAATTTTAAATGTCAAATAGATAAGGATTAATTTTAGCTCCAATCACATGACGAATGTCTCCAATGCCAATCTTCTACTTGGATTTTAAATTTACAAAGCACATCTGAAAAATGATAGAATTTTAATTCCTTTATCCCTAAATATTGCAAATATTTTTAATTAGTATAGCACTCTTAAAAAGATTAACAATATACATAGTGAGCACTATGTTAAGCACAACCCTGTGAAGTACATACCTATTCATTTTCCCCTTTTCGCCACTGAGGTAAGTTTAAAGACTGGGCATAAATGGCAGAACTGGCATTCAATGCCCTTAAATACTTGGACATTTCACTACCTTTAATCTCCATTTCCACCTATCTCCTTACACTGGTAGCTCAAAGGTTCAACATTCTACAAAAAGACCTATCTTCATTATTCTGTAATGACTAACCAGGAAGTACCTTACAAGCAATGGTGGTGGGGGGAGGGGGAATACGTGCCCCAAGAAATATTTTAAAAGCCACGAAAGACCAAGTCACAGTACTATTGCCACCTGTCTGCAAAGGTGATATACTATACCACTAAGTAGTCCCTTCAAGATGATACTGTCAAAATTGCAAGCATAATCAAATGGAGTCACCGAAAATTGGAAGCACATGCTAAGACTTAAAAGAAGAAAAATAAAAAACAAAAATCAGCTTAGTAAAGACTTAAGCACCTTATTTCTACAATTTCTATTAGCAAAAACGCTGCCAGGCTTTCTCTGCAGTATTTATCCCAACAGACTGATACTTCGAAGCATAACAGGAACAAAAACTTTTTGCACTTCTTACATACAAGTTTTTGTTAATTTTACATTAGAACATGAAAAGGCAACTTTAAACGCTAAATTATTAGAATTACAGTGTTGGAATTTTTTTTGTCAATGCTTGCTGCTGAATTCTAAGGACTGCATGTTCTTCCGAATTACATCAACTACTAATTTAAAGTTAATTCCTGCCTAGAATCTTAAAAT
>NW_011889185.1:1257668-1291026 GCF_000151845.1 Pteropus vampyrus | reverse complement strand
CCAAAACACGAATCCGAGAATCGCGCGCATTGAGGGCCGAAACCCTTGGGAGGCCAGAGTCCCCATTCGTGCACCGCGAATCCCCCCCAACACCTACGGGTCACTAGTCAGCAGAGGTTCGCGCGTGCGCGTCTACGCGAGCGCGCGCGAACCCCCTCCCCCTCCGCCCGCCTGCGCAAGCACACACAAAAGCCGCCATTGTGCTCGGCCCGGGGACAATACCGCGGGCCAAACCGGGGCCCGGGCGACAGCCACAACCGACATTCCTGCCACCTTCCCGTTTCTCCACAGGTTTCTCCACAGTCCCGGACCGTTGACACTCGCCAGCCCTAGGTACCCCGGAAATGGGAACTGAGGGTGTCAGTAAGCGCTGCGCCACAAGCCAGCTTAGATCAGGGGAGAGATTTGTGCAGCCCGGTGGGGTCGTTGCAGCTCACCTGCTGGTCCAGCCCGAGCGCATTTTCCACCGCCACATGACTCATCCCTGAAGAGTACCGAGAACTCGGAGTCTTCTGCTGCTGAGCGAGTGTGTTTGATTCACCGCGAAGGTCCTCTCACGGGAGAACTGCGGCTCTGGAACGAACGGCGCGATCACGGACCTAATATACCCACTCGCGAGACTGCTACGTCAGCACGTAAGACGTGTACCCTCCCTCTCACACCCGCACTCCCCCTGCCGTTACCACTTCTGCCTAGCTACTGCGCGCTCGTTGACTCCTAACCTCGCGGGACTTCTTAGTCTCGTCCCAGGCTCGTCGTCCTACCTTAGATCTCAGAGTGCCAAATGCTATCCTAGTTAGGTTGCGCTTCTCTTTCCCTGTTCTCAGCTAATAACCTATCCTGAGTCTCGCGAGAACTCGCTTTCCGCCCAGTAGGAGGCCTAAAATTTCATTTAGGCTTTTTTCCTTCTCCCTACGCTCCCGGATTTTGCTGTAACTTTCTTTATAACACGCGCCTTCTCTCTTCTTTCTCTCTCAGTCCGCGGACTTGGAGATGTCGCTAAATTTCTCCAAATTAATCAGCCTTCGCTCTTTTGCGGGCAGCTTTCCTGAAATCGGAGTTAGGCAAAAAGAGGCTTCAGAGAGCGGCAGGTCACGTGACCGCAGGTGTCGGGCGCGGTGGCCATTTTGTGGAGCAGGAAACCGTGGCTTAAGTGCTCAGAATGCGAGGGGGGGGGAACCAGGAGAGGAGAGGGAAGAGGAGGGAAGAGGAGGGAGGAGGAGGGGAGGGAAGGGAGGGGAACGGAAGGGGAAGGAGGAGGGAGAAACTGAGGAGAAAGGAGGGCGGGATGGTTGTTGACCGGCTTGGGGTTGGGAGGAGAACTAGTGGTGCAGGCTGGTGGCCCGACGCTTTACAGCACAGTTGCCTAGACAGCAGGGCACCGCCCAGAAACGCAATAGTCCCTCACAGGTCACCCCAGACTCGAGCTTGCTCTTGTGCGCCCAACCCCCACGGCGAGGAAACAATGAGACACTCCCCCGGAACTTGAGAGGGTGGTTGCGCACCCTCTGGGACCCCGGCCCTCCGCCTTTCCAAGGGCTACGCGAGGCCCCTAGTTTACTCTCGCGGGGCACCCAGAGGCTTAGGGCTGGTGGCTTCAACTTGGTGCTGCCTCCCACCTAAGATAGAGGACCTTGGGGAGCCAGAAGAGCTCTCCTAAGGAATCGGGGGTGTTTGTGCTAGGCGCAGTCGGGGCCTGCCAAAGGACGTGCTTTGGCGTCATCGGCCTGGGGTCAGAGTGACCCTCAGGCCACTGCGGTAGAAGGGGAACGGGAGGAAGTGGGTTTCTGCCGTCGAAATAACCCCTTCTTCTGGCCCTCTCCTAAGCATGCTACCCCCAGTTCCAGGTTGTGCCACAGGCCCTTAAATAGAAGAAAATGTGTTGACTAGCGGGTCCCTGGCTTTAAGCGAGCAGCCATACAGAGGTGGTTCTTATAAACAATTTTCCCACTCTCTTCTGACCCTCAGCCTGACCAAAAATACGCAGGGTTTTCCCCCATCCCCGAAAGGGTCTTCTGCCAAGATTCAGATAGCTCGTTTCCCATCACATAATTTCTCACATGCTGCCACTCTCCCCTTCCGGTTTTTAAAACTGAAACTGAAATTCTAAAGAAATAGGGAGATAATGTAACACTTGTGTCTTGGGGCAAGTTGCTTAAGGCTTTGGGTCTCAATTTCCTTTCCAAAGGGAGTCTGCTGGACTACATAACCCTGTAAAAGACCCAACTCCTTTTTATATCAAGTATTTTGAAATGCCTTCTTTAACCATACCGAAATAACAAACCATAGATAATCCAACAACACAATTTCAAAAAACTAAAAAGCAAAATTGTTATAATAAAACAATTTATTTTAATATGTGAATGCTCCAATGCCACACTGATGATAGATACCTCCCTAGCGCAGTTTCAAATGCAAACTGGAAAAGTGTGTTTTCACAGCTCAAATACCATGAGCAGTGTTGCCATTTGATGACCTTATTTTCCAAAATGGTGAACTCTAGGTAATAGTTGAAACGAAACAGTACAATCTTTCCTCAGTTGGTAAAGTAGTTAAATTCCTGGAGAATTCAGTGTGTATCAATACTGCGCAAAGACAGTTTGTGTTTATATGTAAAGTAGTGTTAGTTCTAGGCTTTTATCCTGAGGAACTAGGATATAACTAGTGTTGGGCAGATCAGTTCTTCACTGTATGTGACTGATCAGCATTGTAGACTGACTAGCATGCCTGGCCCCTGCCTGCTTAATGCCAGTGGCCCTTGCTAGTCATTGTGCCAACGAAAAATTACTGATTTCCACAATACCTCGCTGAGAACCAATAGGCTTAATGATTGGATTCATGGATTCAGCCAAGATTCATGGATTCTCATGGCCAGTTGACGAGGTGGTTTTCTTCTTTCCTTTTCGTATAGACCAGGGTAAACATTCAAAAGCTGTGAGTTCTGACAGTTCAAACAGCATATAGCAACAATGGGATGTACTGCCTACCCTGGTTCTGGGCTTTGTTTTATTTTTGAGTAGAGCCAGTGTACAGGGTACTGCCATGGAAGTACCTAAAAGAATTAAAATATACTACAGTTTCCTATTTTGTTAACCCCTGCTCATAGGCATACTCAGTTCAAACCACAGGGTGTTTTGTTAATCATTGTTATAATTGGAATAGCAAATTAGAAAGCAAGTGAGGGAAATGTACAAAGCTTTGTCTTCAAACACATTCACTCTGAAAAAGAATAATGTGGCGCACTTGAGGTAGCCAAATGCGCCAACTTTCTTAGGACTCCAAAAGACTTTTCCACTAAGTAGTCATTTGCATGTCTTCACCAGGCAGTCATTTGCAAATTTTATTCGAAGTGACCTAGAAAGGATTAGGAAAGCTGAAACAAGAGATGCTTTCTGCATGCTTCCTTTCTTACATTCCCAGGCATTAGGTTGATCTCCCATATTGAAGCAAATACTGCATACTATTTCCGGCACCCCGATCCCCACCCCACTCCCCATCCCTGGAGGCGGCTGAGCAGACAAGATCCTGAAAACTGCAGGTCCTTGAAGCGGCAGTCTGGGTCCCTGTTTACTGCTTCCAAGTGTGACTGGGGGCAACTTGACATCTTAGTGCCTTGGACTCCTGATCTATAATGTTAGAATTAAAATAATTTCTGCCTCAAAAGGTGGTTGGGATTCAAGAGCTTGCTCACAAGAGTGCTTTTCGAGAACAGCTTAGTACATGGCGTATGCATATACGTAAATATGTCTCTCTCCACCGTCTCATCTCCCCCAGCAGAGTAGGTTGCTCCCACAGCACCCACTGTTCAAGTCTCCACTGTAACACTCAGTGTGTTGTATTGCAGTTGTGTGTGAGTCCACAGAGGAGAGGGAACTTGTCACACCCCAGGACTGCTCAAGATGTAACACAAAGATGCACAATAGTTGTTAGATGATAGGTGAATAGTGCAAATGCCCACCCTGTGCAAGCTGTAACCTGGGCATGTTAAGGGCTCTAGATCCATTACTTTGCTTCCACAGGTGACTTTACTCATCCTTTCTCACTGTATGCCCATATCAAAGGAAAATGGGTAAACAAAGCCTTTAAACTGTAATTCACAGAAACTAAGAATTTCTTGTCTTGGCTTTTTGTCTTTGCTTTCTCTGGTCTTTGCTTTTTCCCTTCTCTAATAAACTTTCCTTTTGACTCTAACTTTGGCGTGCATTTGAATTCTTTCTTGTGCTCAAAGAATCCTCTCTCTCAATGAGGGCCTACCAGGGGGAAATTGACCCCGTCCTGCATCATTACTATGAAGGCTGATAAAAGGTCTAAAGGAAAAAGAGGAGTTTAGATTCTGGGATATTGCTATATGCCCTTATTCTCCAAGGGCGAGAGCTGGTACATAAAAAGCCAGGAATGTTTTAGGCAATTATTATACTCCCAAATAGCAGATCTGGCCTGGAATCCACTTTCCTCCCACAAAGGTGGCAAGACCAAAAAAAAATTATATCAGAGGGCATCTTCTCTACCACTAACAATAGTAAAAATATTTTTGAAATATTTTTGAAAAATATTTTTGAAAAATCTAGTGCGCTTCTGCATTCATTCATGCAAAGTGAATATTTTTGAAATTGAAATATTTTGAAATATTTTTGAATATTTTCAAAGAAATATTTTTGAAAAATCTAGTGCACTTCTGCATTCATTCATGCAAAGTGCGCAGTATAAGGGATTAATAACAGAGAAGCCTGGGGTCGAAGTCTGGATAAGGGTGGGTGGCGAGTGGGCAAGAAGGCTGCCTTGCCTTGAGAGAGAAGACAAGAGCCTTGGAAGTACAGCGAAGGGGTCCACATGCCCTCAAGATTGCATGCTGCATCTTAGATAATAGGGGCACTTTTAGCAGTTTCTCAGGTGTAGAACTTGAAGCTTGGCCATAACCTCTCAGATAGGGCCAAATACAGGCTTGTGTTGGAATTACATACTCTGCTTCGTAAAACTAATTTGCTCTTTTTCCTATACCTTTCTACTTGGTGTAATTGTCCTACAGACTTTGATGGCTACTAGGTCTTATTTTAAAGTTTTGGAAACCTTTTCAATTTTCCATTTTTATTTCTTTAAAGACAACTTGGTATGACTATCTGTAATGTGATATATAGTAAGAAATATATATTTGGTCTTCTACCCATTCCTGACACTGAACTCTAAAACCCTGGGAATTTCCTGTGAAGTGATAAAGGTCTTTTGTTATGTTAATTAGGTGTCTTTTGGAAAGCTCTTCAGGATGAGGGCTGGTTGCCAGTGGAGCCAACCCTTTGATTAGAGGTTGGAGCTTTCAGTCCCGCCCCCACCCCCACCTCTGGGAATGGAAGCAGAGCTGAAGATTGAGTTCAATCACCAATGGCTAATGAATTAATCAATCATGCCTATGTAATGAAGCCTCCCTAAAAACCCAAAAAGGACAGGGTTCAGAGAGCTTCCAGGTTGATGAATACATGGAGATTTGAGGAGAGCGGCCTGCCCGGAGAGGGCATAGAAACCTCACTCTTTCCCCACACCTTGCCCTGTGCATCTCTTCCATCTGACTGCTTCTCAGTTATATCCTTTTATAAGAAACTAGTGACGTAGTAAGTAAAATGTTTCTCCTACTCCTCTGAGCTGCTCTAACAAATTAATCAAACCCAAGGTAGAGGCCCTTGGAACCTCCAATCTATAGCTGATGGGTCAGAAGCACAGATTATAATCTGGATTTGCAACTGGTATCTGAAGTGAGGAGAGGGGCAGATTTATGGGACTGTGCCCTTAACCTGTGGGATCAACCATATCTCCAGGGTAGATAGTGTCAGAATTGAGTTGAATTGTAGGAGGCCCTGCTGGTGTCAGAGAATTGCTTGGTGGTGTGGAAAAAACACACACTCTAATTGGAGTCAGACTCCTACTGTCCAACCCAGTGTTCTCTATTAAGAAATACACAATTTTGTACTTAGGTAGAACCCCTGACCTGCAAATTCTTCAATTCTTGTTGGCCATCCTAATATTAAGAAGTGAAAGACAGGGAAGATTTATGGAAATTAGTTTACTTACAGTCTATGAGTGCCACCACCTACACAGGGCAGGTGACCTACCCCTCCTGGAATGTGACGACTAGCAGGGAAGGTGCTTTGGAACTCTGCATTCTCTGGGAAGATTAAGAGCTGCATTTTCAACCGTTTTCTTTGTTTAGACGCACTGTTCTAAATACTTCACACGTTTTCTTAGCTCATGTCATTCTGACAGCACTAGAAGGAAAGTATCATTCCTCCCACTGTACAGGTAGGAGGCCCAAGGACATGCCGTTGTTCACACAGGTAGTGAGTGGCAGAGATGGGAATCAAACCCATACCAAGCGAAGCCAGGGCCACACCGCTTACTAGGGCCTCTCAGACACCTCGAACTCAGCAAGTCCTAAACAGGATTTTTTCATCTTCCAAAGAACTTCCTCCTCTGATCTTTATCTCAGAGAATACCATCATTTCTCACACCCAGACTTAGAACTTCAGTGACTTTTTAACTCCATTGCTCTTCTATCACACCTGTTACCCATAAGTGGACTCCTCCTCTTAACTACCATATGCCTCTGAAATTGGTCTCCTTGTCTCACTGCCTAGTCCAGCCCTTTATTGACCTCTACATCAGTAGTGAGCAATCTTTTTTTTAAACATGAGTGCCAGTTTAAGAACATACATATTTATAAGCTATTTTTCCCCACACAAGAAAAAAACTATATTCTCCCCGATAGTTTAAGCATCGCTCAAGCCTGCTCCTGATGATCTGTAGAACTCCCTCACTGTCCTTCCTGCCTCTCTCCCCGTTTACCCACCCTTCACTTGTCTGCCAGAGTTTTCTTCTTAAAACAGTCCTTTTGCGCCACTTCCCTGCTCAAAAACCTTTGACACCTCCCATGGCATTCAAGTTCATTTGCCCACTGAGCTCCCATAGAGCACTCTAATCACTGTTCTCCTGTCCTCCACCATTCTCCACCCTTCTTGTCCACTTTGCCCCCTGCCAAAGGTGTCAGGATAGTCCTGGAGATCATGGTACATCCTATTGGTTCTCTTTTTCTGGAGAAACCTAACAGTTTCTCCCTGCTGTGTTCCTGCAACTCTTTCTCCATTTCCATTGCTGCCTGTCTTGTATCATACACAGTCATGCACAGGTCAGTTTCCTCTGGGGGTACACATCCACTGAGGGAAGTTTATTTTCATCTGCACATCTCCCTGGAGTCTAGTGCCTCTTAAAGATCCTGCTCTACCCAGAAAAGAGATGCCCCAAAGCAGAGGCAGGAAAACTAAAGAAATGGAGAGTTTAAACAGTGTCAAAGGAGAGAAAGCCAACCCAGAAATGAAACATTTGCCAAGAGTTATGAACTCAGATGCCTCCAGGCCAGACAGGTCATGTGGATGAAGGAAAATAGCCAGATACAGAAACGGGGTGGGATGTGGTGGGCTGGAGGGGCAACCCAACTCATTATTTCCCTATGGGAATGCAAAACTAGTAGAGCCAGGTTTTTCAAGAAAGACTGGATATCCATATTGCTGTGCGCAATGTCACGATTTTTAACTGTTGACTGCTCATTTAGATTATTTGATGTAATCTGTGTGTATATAGATGCTTCAGGGCTATTGGTACTGTTTTATTTGTTAAGCTGGGCTGATGGGTACATGAGGGTTTGCTTTTCCTGATACTTCTTGCCTCATAGAAAGGTTAAAAATATCCTTTTATATGTATTCCAAATTAGCTTGAAAAATCTGTATACCCTTTATATGAGTTCAGTTTTGCCAGCAGACCACCCATTTGCATCCTCCACTGTATGTTAGTTTGTTGTTTTGTAAAACTTACAGATTAAATGAAGGTTTGTGGCTATACACCTTCACTTGAATAATAATTAGATTAGTTAAGTGTTACTTTGTGCTGAAAATAGAAAAAGGCAGCAATGCTGTTTCTTCCATAAGAATTGTTCTATGAAAGGAAAAATGTTGCAGCTCACCAACTGCCACCCACTGTTCTCTCTGGAATGTTTTTTAATCTATCATGCATTACCTTTCACAGTCGACGTTGAATATAAGAATATTAATTATTCTGCACAAGCCAAACTATGACTTCAAACATATGCATGTTCCCTCTTTGTGATTTTGATGAAGTCTGTATATGTATGTAATAGAGCACAATTTGTCAAACCTGGAGACGTGGATAGGATTCAGATAATCAGAGGGGAGGAGAAAAGCTGTTTCTGGCTGTGGGGATGAGGGAGAAGATACCTAGTGTGTAGAAACTTGGGAGGGGTAGGAGTGTCCAGGGTGCTTTTAGAAACAGTGAGTTTTGGGAACAATTGTTGGGGAGGGGAGACAGTTAATTCATTCACTCAAGAAAACCCACAAAGCAGAAATACAGTGGTGAATGAGAAAGATGCCAGTCCCTAAAATCATGGAGCTGACCATCTGTTGACCATAGTGTTTAAATGTGTGTTTAGGAAAAAAAGTGAGAGATGAAAAAGTAGATTGGAGCTAATCTTCTAGAATGAAACATTTGGACTTTATTTTATAAGCAGTGGGGAACAACTAAAAATTTCTAAGTAGGGGAGTGACAGGAGGAAATGTTGCATCTGGGATATAAATCTGACTTTGTTGCTGTCTTAGCTCAAGCTGCTATAACAAAATACCATGGACTGGGTGGCTTATAAACAACTGACATATCTCACAGTTCTGGAGACTAGAAGTCCAAAATTATGGCGCTGGTAGATTCAGTGTCCAGCAAGGGCTCACTTCCTTGTTCATAGATGACACCTTCTCACTGTGTCCTTACATGGTGGAAGAGGCAAAGGAGCTCTCTGGGGCCTCTTTTATAAGGGCACTTATGAGGGCTCACCCTCAAGACCGAATCACCTTCCGAAGGCCCCACCTCCTAATGCCATTATATTGGGAATTAGGCTTCAACATATGAATTTGGAGAAGGGGAGGACATAGACATTTAATCTATAGAGTTGTATAGAAGGTGGATTCGAGCAGAGAGAAGTTGAGGCTGGGCAGCTCGATGTCAAGTGTCCCTGGACAAAACTGCAATAGGAATAGGAAGGAAGGGAGAATATAAAGAGGGACATCACGCAGGGAGAACTGACAGGACAAGGTATTGATTAGACATAAGAACAAAAAGGTCTTGAGCCTTAAGTGTTTGTTATAATGATAATTTGATCAGTCCTATAGAAGCAAGATCAGGCCTTACACTTTAAAAAATTCTTATAGGAAAACTGTGGCCTAAACCAATAGTTAATCCTCTCTTCTAACTTAAGGATCTCTAGGTTCCTCTCAAATGTGTTACTGGACATACTTTTCTAGTTACCTGGGTAGGAAACATCATACTCTACTTGGAATATAGGCCACTGCATAATAAATCTCGTCTTGCCTTCCTCAAAGAGTCAGTGCAAAATGAGGCAGCTCGTCATGTGAGTCAAGTCCTTTCAGCTTCTCAGATGAATGTTGCTATATTAGGACCAAGGACTGTTATACAACAAGCCCCAGCTACACCTTTTCTTGATGCCTGTTCTTCATAGTGAAGACTACCTGTTGAACTAACAGGTGTCATTTTATTTTTGAAAAATGATCACATCCCAGGGTGAAGTCTCTGTTAATCTCACAGGATCTTAATTTTGATTTTAGTCATTTTGGAATGTGTAAAGAATATTCTAGAAAATGAACAAGTGGTAATTTTTAGAAAAATATACGGAAATGTTTTACACAATACACTATGACCTATATATAACTAGACTAATACTAGGATTCCAACTGGTCCATCACTGGCAGTCCCTCAGAAGCTATATAAAAGAGACAAGCAAGGAGCCACCTTCCCCACCTCTGACCAGAGCAGGTGCTCAGTCTTGGGTTCCCACAGCCTGCTTTACATCCCTTACCATACTCCGATGGAAGGTGTGTGCTCCATGCCCCTGTCCTTACTAGACTGTGACTACTTGAAGGCAACTATATTTTATTCCTTTTTCAGATCACTAGTACCAGGTACTGAACCCGGAACATAGTAGGTGCTTGATAAACATTGAGTGGATGGGCAGATAAATGGAGACATATGTACATGCCCTTATTTAGCATGGAATACAGGGCAGGCCAGGAGATCACTACTATTTTTTAAAACTTTAAAATGAAGCCACATCAAAATTTTAAACTTTGCTCTGCCAGAGACCCTGTTTAGAAGATAAAAAGAAGGATTGAGAAGTACAAAATTCCACTTATAAAAATCATGGGGATAAAATGTACAGCATAGGGAATGTAGTCAATAATATTGTAATAACTATGTGTGGTGCCAGATGGGTATTAGATTTGTCAGGGTGATCACTTCATAAGTTATATAAATGTTAATCACTATGTTGTACACCTGAAACTAATATAATATTGTATGTCAACTATAACTGAAAAATGAAGTTTAAAAAAGAAGATGAAATGACAAGTTAAAGACTGAGAGAAAATATTTACAAATCACATATCTGACAAAGGACTTGTATGTAGAATATATAAAGAACTCTCAAAACTCAACAGTAATAAACAATCCAATTAGAAAATGTGCAAAAGACATGAACATATATTTCACTGAAGAGGATATACAGATGGCAAATAAGCACATGAAAAGATGTTCAACATCATTAGTCATTAGAGAAACAGATTAAAACCAAAATGAGATATTACCACACACCTATCAGAATAGCTAAAATAAAAAATAGTAACACCACCAAATACTGAAGAGTATCCAGAGAAACTGATTTCATCATACATTGCTGGCGGGAATATAAAATGATACGGCTATTTTGGAAAAATGGTTTGGCAGGTTCTTTTAAAACTAAAAATGGACTTACCATATGACCCAGCACTCGCACTCAGAAATTTATCCCAGAGAAATTAAAACATTTGCACAATTAAACTTCTATACAAATGTTCATAGCAGATTTATTTGTAACAGCCAAAGATTGAAAGCTACCCAAATATCCTTCAATGGGTAATCGTTAAAGTGCGATACAGCCATACCATGGAATACTACTCAGCAATAAAAACGAATGAACTATCATGTTATGGACTTGATGTTTATGTTCTCCCAAATTCATATGTTGAAGCCCTAACCCCCAATATCATAGTATTTGGAGGTGGGGCCTTTGGGAGGTAATTAGGTTTAGAAGCAGTTATGAGAGTGAGACACTCATGATGGCATTAATGCCCTTATAAGAAGTGGAAGAGACACCAGAGCACTTACTTGCTCTCTCACTTCTCTACCCATTCAAGCCAGGAAAAAGGTCCTCACCAAAAATCGAATCTTCTGGCATCTTGATCTTGGACTTCTAAGCTCCAGAATTGTGAAAAATAAATGTCTGTTGTTTCAGCCAACCAGCCGTGATATTTTGTTATAGCAACCCAAGCTGACGTAGACATATTGGTACACATAACAACATGGACAGAGCTTCAGGGAATTCCACTGAGTGAAAAAACCAATTTCAAAAGGATACACATATTGCACGATTCCCATTTATACAACATTTATGGAATAACATAATTCTAGAGATGGAGAACAGCATAGTATTCCCAAGGGTTAGGGAAAAGGGAGGTGAAGGGAGTGGGTATGGCCATAAAGGGATAACCTGAGGAAGCCTTATGGTGATGGTAGAGTTCATTATCCTGATCATGGTGGTGGTCACACAAAGCTACACACGTGATAGCATTGCATGAGTTACACACATATACACATGCAAATGAGCACAGGTAAAACTGGTGAAATCTGAATAAGGTCTGTGGATTGTATGTTTCCTGATTTTCATTTTGTACTATAGTTATGCAACTTCCTGTGAATCTGTAATTATTCTAAAATTAAAAGTTAAAAAAAATGAAACCAGTCAGCATTTCTGACTTGCAACTGTTTTTTCTTTATGCACGCCCTCTCTTTTAAATACTGCTTCTTAAATCATGATTTGTGGGAAACTTGAGACAAAATATATCTAGAGCCTTCAAAGGTGCCTTTAAAGTTGTAATCCTTTTGCGTTATTTTATGGTGGTAACAGTGGGAGAATTTTTTTTTAAAGGCCCAATACTGATTCCTTCCCCTTCCTTTCTGGTTATTGAAATCATCATCACCTTCCTTCTTGGTAAATTTTTCTGACAAATATTGAGTGAAGGATTTTCTGAGGATCCTGGAAGATTAATAGTGTCCAGAAATGTAAAGTAGTCAGCGATACACATGCTGAACTTTCTTTTTGTCATTGCCCCCAAAGGTTTATTGGACAATTATGCTCTTCGATTAACCTAACTTTAATAGCAGGCAGGGCTCCTTACTTGGTAATTAACCATCATGACCTACTTGTATTATTTCTTGACCTCATCACAAGGACAACTGAAGAACTGTCTTAGCCCGTTTGGGCTGCTAGAACAAAATACCAGACTGAACAGCTTATAAACAACACACATTTATTTCTCACAGTTCTGGAGGCTTGAAGGCAAAGTTCAAGGTACCAACAGTTTGGTGTTTAGTGAGAGCTCACTTCCTGATTCATAGACAGCTGTCTTCCTGTTGTGTCCTCACATGGTGGTGGAGCTAGGAAGCTCTCTGGGGTCCCTTTTATAAGGGCATTGATCCCATTTGTGAGGGTTCCACCCTAGTGACCTAATCACATCCCAAATGCCCATCTCCTAATACCATCACCTTGGGGGTTAGGATTTGAACATATGAATTTGTGAAGGATACAAACATTCAGTCTACAGCAAGAACATTTCTCCTAGGTCCTCCAGTTTGAGGGGACCCAGCATTGGTTGGTTGAGGAAGCAGGGAGAAAAGAAAAGCAAGTCCTCTTAGAGGAAATGTTTCTCCAGAAAGCTCTGAGAATCAGTGGCTGTGGGGATGGGATCAGGCCCTTTCTTATTCTGTTCCTGCCTTCCCTGCCATCATTATCACCATTACCACTTCTAAAGGACCAGCCATTGGTCCTCCAGCCCGGTGCTGCTGAGGAAGGAGTGGAGTGAGGTAAACTCTTCCTAATGTACTGCTGTCTGCCGGCTCCTCTGGCTGCCTACTTATATCCTCGTGATGCCCTCTGGGAACCAGAGAGAAACCAGCCGTCATAATGTGGCTCACTAAGCACCTTTGTCATTTCCGAGTTTCTCCTCTGCGTGAAGCCCCTTGGCAGTGCTGACAGTAGGGTTTAGGCTGCACCTAACAAAACAAAAAAGATGTTATATCCTCTGAGATCGAACCGGTGCAAGATCAGAAATGTTTGCTGTTGATATACAAGGTGTCTATAAAGTCAGGAAATGTGGATAATTTTTTTTTTCTGAAGATGTCCCTGATACATTCTATATTTTTGCCTGTTTCTAGCCTGGATGAATAGCCTGTATAGTTAGCTAGGGTGTAACTCAATTACAGCATGAGTGGAGCTGTTTTCAGTCTGGCTGTTTATAGTATCACTCTGGGTTACCTGACTCTGGGCTCCTCAGTTTCAGGACTCGTAAGTCATAGATTCATTCATTAGGCAGATGTTTTTGAGTACCATCTGTGTTTCATGACAGCATTCCAGGTAGAAGGAGGAAAGCAACTCCTGTTGGTTATCTACCCTGTAAGGGGCACTGACCCCAGACAGTTTATGACTTATCAGCTCCTCTAACATAATCACGTTTTTTGTTTTGGGGTTTTTTGTTTTTTGTTTTTTGTTTTGATAGGAAGGAATTGGTGAAACTGGAATCTCCGTCAACTTCATGACTGTGTTTTTCTGCCTTAATTTGTGTAATTAATCCATGATGAGTGTACCAGCCGCGTCATTAAAAACAGCAACAACCCAGTGAAAACTCGCCAAGAAAATGACTGCTCTGTTAAAGTCATTTCCACAGTGCAAAGAATTCATGTAGTTGCCCAGATGGTCTTTCTTTACTCAATTCCTCAAGCCAGTCTCTGAGACACATCTGCACTGCTCTATGTCTGCAGAAGGACCCAGTTCTTAGAAAGAGATCGTAGAGAAACATGCAAGAGATTAACTAATAGCAGTGAAACTGTAGAGACAAGAAGCTGTTTTTCCACTCAGCTATGGAACATTGGCCCAGAGTTACTTCCAGGGATCCACCAAGGCTGTCCTACCAGAGTGCTACAAGTAGCTAATATTACCTTTATTTACTAAGAGGTTCATGGTCATTATTACTTACTTTTCTTTAATTGTAATCACTAGACTTCTAACCTAGCAAAGGGTTCACGAGTGAGGTTTAAGGAGAAATGAATCAAATTCTAAAAGCTAGGCATGCTGGGAGATTCTTGATTTTCCCTTGCACTAAGCATGCTGAAGGGTAGGTCAACGTATCCTCATAGGAGTAGATGGTAGTTTGGAACTGAGATGTCAGTGTGCTTTGTAGGAAAGCAAATTTGGGGCTTAATCCAGGTTCCAGTTATGTATTGGTATATAAAAGACACCCCAAAACTTAGTGGTTTAAAACAACCATTTATTTATTATTCCTTACAGTTCTAGGGGATAACAGGCTCAACTGTACAGTTCTCCCTTGAGGTTTTGAGTTTGGTTGCAGTCAGACAGTGGATACGGCTGCACTTATCTGAATCTCCTTCACTTGCATATCTGGCACCTGGGCTGAGTGGCTGGAAAGCAGATGTAAGCTTCCTTAGAGCATAGCAGTCTCAGAGTACTTGAGCTTCCCTAAGCCAGCATGGTGGCTTCCCCTAAGGCACATATTCCAGGAAACCCAGGTGGTAGCTACAAGACTTCTTAGGACCTAGCCTCAGAAGTCACCAAGTATCATTCCACAGCATTCTATTAGCCAAAAAGCAAGTCCTAGGGTCAGTCAGGACTTAAGAGTATGAATACCAGTCCAGTGAGGTGGCCATCTTTGGAAATTAGCTCTGATAGGCTGGCATGCTCTCAGTTTCAAACACTGGTATTAAAGCAGACCTCATATGTAAATGTCTGGATACACGTGGTGCCTTCCATCCCTTTCCCCACGCTCTAAGTATAGCACCCAAGCTCTCAGGTGCTGACAAGAGCCATTCTGCAGGCCCAGGGCACTGGAGGATCTAAGCCTTCTTTACCCTCATCATTCTTTCTCCTCACTGACATCTGTCACCATGTAGGCAAAGTGATTCCACCTCAGATGATCTTTTTTCACTTATGTCCTCTTTCACTTTTTACCTTTATTTCCCAGAGCTTCTTTCCAACTAGCACATAGTTACTTCAGTAAAATCTCTCCCTCTTTTAGTTCCATGTATGAACCCAAACTCCATCCAGTCATGGCTGATGTTAAACCAGAGCAGTTTTAGTGCTATGATTGTATTTTTAAAAGAAAGGTCATAAATTGTGAACTAAATTTGAGAAAAAGAACCAATGACTTCAAGTCTTAAAGCCTTTGAGAGTTCCCAGAAATACCTATTAAAATCTTTCCAAGGCCTTTTGAGCCACGCTTCTCTTGCTCAGGCCCACTTCCATGTCTGGAAGTGTACTTTCCCTTCTAATAAAGCTTTTCTTTTTTTCTTTTAAAAAAAAAAAAATCTTCCCAAAAGGTAATGGCTTCTTCCCTACTTTCTATTAAGTTTGGTTTCTTTAAGTACTAATTCTTCAGATGAATAAAAACTGCCTTACTTTCTGTTCTGAAATTGTTTTTTCTTTGTTTTTTAAAATTATTATTGCAAAATGGCATTTTGTTCCCTACTAATTTTTATTTATAACAGATGGGTATTTCAGCCCTAATATGAATTATATAGAATTTTGAAGTCTAACTTAGGAATCTAACAACCATTGTAAACATTGCTCTGTTTTTCTCTGTGAAAAAAAGCATAATAAGCTCCAAACCACAAACTTCAAAATGACATTTTATGGACATGCCCTATTTGTATCTGACTCCTGCCTGCTCATTTGCTTCTTTCCAAGGTGTTATATCATGAACTTGGATTTTGTTGCATTACATCAAGATATTGAAAAGCAAAGTTGTTGTAGAGATTTAAGGAAGGTTCTGTGTTGGTTCAGGACCGAGTTGCTTGTCTCCATGCTATGCTCTCCTCATCTGTCAACACCTTTAGCCTTACTGTAAACGAGAGAAGGGAAGGAATTTCCTTTTAGAAACAAATTTTCATTTAAACAGAAACTGCCTGTTAACATTACTGGCCAGTTTTGGGACATAGCTGTCTGGGCTGGTGACCTCTGGGGTCATTTTCCACACTTACCTGCTTTCCCTCAGCTGTGCCCTTCCAGCTGCTGGTACTCAAACGCCGAGAAGACAGTGGGAACACTTGTGACATCAGCAATATCTCCAGCAGGGAGGGACAGTAGTAGATCCAGCCTGGCAGGGACTCTGCCACACTCCTCAATAAAGCCCCACGGTACAGAACTGAGACCCAAAACCAAAAGCAAACTCCCTCCCACGGCTCCCAGCACAATGTTCTTCACAGGTTAGGCTCCCTGAACTAATTGACTAGGTGATTTTCATCATTCCAGCTAAACAGAAATGCAGATTTGCAACTAATTTTATTACTTACAAAGAGAATCACCCTGGGCAATCCTAGAGAAATCAGAAATAAGATTCCAGTTACAATTTTCTGGAATCCCCAACATATCCATTATGTAAAATAAGAAATGCCTTTATGCAGATGTTTATTTTTTTTTCAGACATGCTCATTTTTCCTTGAATTATCCAGAAAATTGGGGCATGCTAGGGATGCTTTAGGATGAGCCACAATTCTTAAATTTTCACAGGGCATAAAAATTTAGACTTAGGATAGAGGTGAAAAGAAGGAGTCTTTTTAAAGAGCCATCAAATATTTATTTGCTGCCACTCAATCTCATGGACTCTAAACTTATCACTGCCTAGAAATTAAGTTGTCACCATGTCTCAGGTCTCTTAAATAGGCACAGAAAAACAGAGTCATTTCTATTGAATAGCACCTGTCAGAGGGTTGCCAAAACTCTAGAGAAAATTCTCAGGCGATTTGAACTGTGTAATTCACAGCTAGAGCATGAACCAGCTTCCATGTCAGACTCTAGTAAAACCTGAGATGCAGTATTTTATCCATCAAATTACAAATATTCCCCTCTTGCTCCCCCCAAAAGATAATACGCAATGGCTATTGATCACAAGAGTATGCAAAGTAATAAGTATTCTCACAAGCTGCTGTGGACAAATAAATAGCAATCAATCTTTATGGAGAATAACTTGTCAATATCAAAATCCTTAAATAAAAGTGTTTACACCCTTTAATTAAAAAATTCCACTCCTAGAATTATATTAAAACAAAAAATATATATTTGTAACGTATAAGAGGATGTATGTCACATTATTTATAATAGCAAAAAAAATCATAATAATAATAATAACCAGAAAGCAATGTAAAATAAATGAGGCACCCAAATGATTGACTACTATGAAGTCATTTAAGTCATTAAAGTTCTAGAAGGATATTTAATGAGCTGAGAAGATGTCCATGATATCTTAAGTAGAAAGAAACAGGTCACGAAGGAGCATCTAGCCTAATTTAGAGGGATAACGCATGTTTATGTTTACACAAAGGAAGGGTTGGAGCGATGCATACTACAATGTCAAGATCATTATCTCTTTGTGTTCTTTTTATTTTCCAATTTTACAATGATTATGGATAACTTACATAATCAGGAAGAATCATTCTAACAAAATGGTTCTGTAAGGCCCTTTTCTTCTCCTTTGAACTTCATTTGAGTCATAAACTCCTTTGAGAATCTGATGAAAATCTTTGTGAATCTTCTCCCCAGAAGTACAAATACCCATTGTCAGATTTTACCAATAATTTCTGGGGATTCACCATCTAGGAGTTCATAGGTCCTAAATTAAGAATGTCCACCCACAGTGTGGGTGGCTTCCCCGCATGGATTTAATTATTCTTTGCAAATGCTCTAGTGGTGCCAGGGTCTCCTCAGGCACTCCAAGAGCAGGCTGGGCCTGCCCATCAGCCTCCATGGATCTATGAACACGAGTAGGTGCTCTGAAAGTACCCCAGGTTAGTCTCTCAGAACAACATCAACTGAGAGACGTGGGTGAAGATCACAATGTTCCAGAATTTCCAAAGCCAGGGTACTGAGAGTAAAGCATGCAGGTCACTCGTGTGGCTTCCTAATGAGCCTTAGCCACCCGATGCTTCCAGGGACCTGGAGAGTATGTACTCAGATTACTGTTATTTGGATGCAGCCAGCATGATCCTGAGACTTTGAAAATTAATAGCAGACAGTCATCATTAAGAAACCTGACTTAATAAAGATGATGAGAGTACAGAAAGTAATGATAGGACTGGAAACCCAGTCATCCAGTTATTGTCAGACCAGATTTCAGGGACATGGTGGTTAGAAGTGAGGAGGGACATCGAGTTCAAACTGCAGTCCCACTGAATCTAAGATGTTGACCTTGGAGGAAGGCCTCATATATAGACCTCATATATGGGCATGGGCTTGAGGATGCGGAAGGCTATTAAGGCCTCTTTGTGAAGACTTATATCTCTTGGTCATGAATTGAAAGTTTGCTGACCTTATGGCCAATGACAAGGCCACAAACGTTTTCCAGCCCGACAAGTGACAAGATCTGAGTTGACTTGGAGAAAAATAACTAGAGATGGGAGGTCAAAGGAGGAAGTAGGATGAAGAGATGTTTGAGGCGGAGAACACAGAGGATCTGGGAATAGGTGGGATCAGATGGAGAGGGGAGGAGGAGTCAGAGCCCTCAGGAAAGTCTCTGAAGTGGCTTACCAGAGACACTGGATGACTCCAACTACCGAGATCACAAATACCATACATGAGGCAGAGCTCAGTGGGAGGACTTAATGAGAAGCTGCAGACTTGTTAAGCTGGGGAACCTGCAGGCATACAAGTGGAAATGTCCAGCAGGCATTAGGAAATAGGGACCGGGAGCTACTAAGTAGCAAGATGACGTGGCTGCTAAAATGAACACCGTACTAGGCTGCATTTATAACTGCATAGTATCGAGGTAATCATAGACTGTTGGCCAGACAGGTCTTAGGTGGAGTGTACCTCCCTTGTGTCACCAGCAGTAAGGAGGAATGGGCATAATTTCAGATTGACATTAGTAACCCAGCTCAGAACAGGACCTGGGGTGGGGCAGGCGCGAGGGAGGAGACCAGGATGGTAGGAGAACTGAAAATCACATTATGTACACTAAAAAACTAGAAGTCATCATTTTCTAGAAAAGGAACTCTGGGTTCTTTTTCTGATTAATGTGTAACAGGGTATGAAAATGGCAGCTTCCACAAAGATACTAAGCAACAGTAAATGTGAACTTTCAGAGTGAGGTGTGAAATTGGCATATGTCACCACATACAGATTTACAAAAGCAATGGTCAGTGACTCTGGGGTTCAAGGATAGGAAAGGACCTAGAATGGGAAAGGGAAAATAGATGAAGAGATTTCGGGTGGATGGGAGTAGTAGTTACTGTGTCAGAGACACCACTCATTCCCTAAAAAATGAGAGGTTATATGGGGAAGAATGTATGTGCGGAGGTGATTCAACCCAAAGCCTAATGAGGGCTCCATCTGAGCCTGTCTCCTCACTACCCACCCCCCAAAACAGCCTGAGGAAAGGGCTTCCTTGCATAGTTTACTTTGTGGGATGGTCCCAAGGAACAGGAAAGAATAAAACAGGAAAGGAGGGAACACCAATTTGAGCTCATCATTATTATAGGTAACTAGGGCCTGATATCACTGGGGACATTCTGAGGAGCCACATAAAAGATGCCTCAGAATTGTCTGCCTGAGGGATGGAAGAAGACAGTATTTTTACATGGGCTCCAAGTCCAAATAGGACAAGGGTTACCCCCCAGGGTGTTTGCACATGTATCAGAATGCCACCGTGAGTTTCCCCAGCCCCCACCAAGCCACAAAGATGCCCAAGGCAGAGGGATGTGCTGCCTGCCTGGGGCCACAGGGACATGCCAGCTACATACCTGAAACAGCTAAAGCAGACTATGGACTACTCTCATCTGGGACTTCTAAAGGGCAAATGACAGCGGGCTCAGTACCATGGTGGCCAAGACAAGGAGCACTGCTGCATTGGATCAGCCTACCTATGTGCAGCCTTGAGAGAGGCCCCCAACAAAGAGAATCTTTGAAGAGCCCAGGAAAACTCCCAGGAGAGAGAATCAGCTTTAGACACCTGCCAGGCGCAGAAAGAGAACCAGGTCAAGAGAGACACCACTCCTCTCTCCACCCCATCCTCCACCGAGTAGCTAGAAGTGGGGGAGGGAAGGGGAGGTACAAGGTGGAGAAACAGACAGGAAGCCAGCCACACCTATTTACTGAGGGAGGATTCCAACTAGAAGCAGACCTGAGCAGGGGAGCAGAGAGGTTATGAAGATTATCTTGGACTGGATATTTTAATTTTGGAAGAAAGGCTGTATTTGTGACTTTGAAGGACTAGAAGGCTGGATATTACTAAGACAGAACTGAAAAGTCATAAGGCCCACTGTAGTATTTACTCGGTAATGGGATTTATTTATCCAATGTATTAGTCAGTGTTCTTCAGAACCAAGAGGATATGTATATAGAGAGAGAAATAGATAATTATAAGGAATTGCTCATGTGATTCTGGAGGTTGACAAGCCCCAAGACCTGCACTCAGCAAGCTGGAGACCCAAAGAGCTAATGGTACAGTTCCAGTCCAAGTGACAGCAGTCTGGAGACCCAGGAAGAATCAATATCCCAAGGCAGGAAAAAACGATGTCCCAGTTGAAAGGCAGCCGGATAGGAGGCACTCCCTCTTACTCAGGCTTTTTGTTCTACTCAGGCCTTCAACTGATTGGATGAGGCCCACTCACATTAGGGAAATCTGCTTTACTCAGTCTACTATTCAAGTATTAATCTCATTCAAAAACACTCTAATAAACACAACCAGAATAACGTTTGTCCAGATATCTGGGTTTTCATGGCCCAGTCAAGTTGATACACAAAGTAAACCATCACCTCCAGGTAAAGTCCACTGAATGGATTTTAAAGGAAACTTAATAAAAGTAATGTTTTCATTATATATAAGTCAAACACAGGCAACATTCCATTTACATTCTTAGAACTAGCTCAAGATCTCCTGTGGGACCTGCTGAGCCTGACTCTGACCCTTGGTTATCCTGTCCCCTTCTGCCTTCCTCCTGTGTCTTGACACATGGTTAGTAGGTTCCTGGCTCTCAGTTTTGGGTTCCATCCTCTGAACTTCAGGCAGCATCCCCATCCCCACCCCCAGCCCTGGAACAGCATCTTTATAATCATAACCCTGAAGAACTTCCTGTAAGACGTGGTCTCAGAATTATCCTGAAATGATTCTCCCCTGTTTGCTGAGAGATGCAACATTCTCTTTAGAAACAGCCTGGTGGTGACTTTAACACACAGGCAGTTGTCAGCCAGAGAGGTCCCCAAGCTGAATACTAATAGCTTGGTTTGGCCATGATAATCCACAGAACTATGTGTTTTTATTTTACTTTTTCCTGCGCAGTTTAGACCAAGGCTTCCTTTGTAGCCCTGTAGCTCTAGCACCTGCAAATCTTCTCCTGAGGGTACTTCAAGCCAGGATCTCTTGGGTTTCAACCATTCCAGGTTGGATGGAGAAAACAAATACATAGACACTTGGTCTCTGCCTTCAGGAGGAATAAACCCATAATCACTACGCTGTGTTCTGAGGCTGTTAATCAAGAGAGGAACAAACTGTGTGTGTATGTGTGCATGCATGTGCACACATTAGTGCATGCACTGTGAGTGAGGGAAGCAGTAGAGGAGAGGAGAAACAGCCCAGCAAGAACATGTTCTTAGAAGTCTAGCCTCAGCCTGATCCCATGTGCAGCTCTCTAGCATACATTATAACTCAGAGTGTGGTCTGCCCTGGGAAAGCTTTTATGCATCTAAATCAAACAGTCCTCAAAGATGCCTAACTTGGGGGACCTCCAGCCTGAGTGGCTCCCATCACCTAAGGGCCAGCAGGTGAAGGTTGCAGGTGTAGACCATTAACAGCAGCACCTGGAGCAATTAGGGAACTGGCCCAAGGAACCAGTTACAGAGATCTCAGAGAAACTGGGTAGAGCTCCCAAAGTGTCACAGCTTCCCAGTGGACAGTCTTGAGTTGGGTTTTCAAGAAGCAGATGGAATCTTTTGGGCAAAGAGGCTGGGGAAATTACATTCCAGGGCTAAGCAAAGGTTCAGAGGCGTGATGTGGCAGCCTGGGTAGAAGAGTACAAAGCTGGCAGAAAGGGCAACTGGACAAGTATGTGTGTGCAGAGGGAGAAAGGCAGGTTGTATGGGTCTTGAATGCTATGCTGAAGACGTAGAGTCCATTATGAGCAACAGAGGCAAACTAGAATGGACCAAAAGGAGGGTGCTTGGGATGGTGAGAGGCCTGGAAATGCATGCTGTCTCTGGACTCCATTGCCAAGTATTGGACTATGTGGTGGTAAGGCCACCCTGGGGATGAAGGGATTGTCTGGTACCTCCTGGAAACAGTGGCTCCTCTACAGCTGAGATCCAGGCTGATCCCCACTCTTTCTTGTGCCTCTTCTCAGCTTGCTTCTCCTCTCCCTACTTTATAGAGTTTCCTTTCCATAACCTCTCCTCTCTTTTCTTTCTCACCTTTACCAAGTGGCTACAAGTCGATCTACAATGGGCCTGCTGTCCTGGGATCCATGTAGTCTTTTCTTCCTTGGGGGTACCCTGGATTTAGTCCTATGTTAAATGTGGTGCAACAAAGGAGGAAACTATCCATATTTATGCACACATTTTAAAATGTTTAAACTTTTTATTATGAAAAATTTCAACACACACTGAAGTAGAGAAAACAGTACAATAAACCCCTTTGTGCTTATTACCCAGTTTTAAAATTTATCAATCTTATATCCTCTATACTTTTACCTGCTTCCCCACCCCAGAATGCTTTGAAGCAGGTCCCAGACATCATATTGTTTCATCTGTAGATTTTTCAATATGTAGCTCTCAGAGTTGAGGATTTTAATAAAAGAACATAACCACAATACCATTAACACTCCCTATAACAATAATTAGTTCATATCACCAACTATCTAGTCAGTGTTCACATTTCCCCAATTGTCTTATACAATTTTAATAGTTTGTTTGAATTGAGAAACAAATAAGTCCATACATTGCATTTGGCTGATATGTGTCTTAAGTCTATTAGCCTGCAGGTTTACCCTCCATCTCATTTTCTTTCTTGCAATCTATTGCCACTGTTGAAGAAACTCAGTAATTTGTCCATAAGAGTTTCCCATAGCCTGAATATTACTTAGTGCATCCTCATGGTGTGATTTGACATGTTCCTCTGTCTCCTGTATTCTCTGTAAATTGGTAGGTAGAGCTAGGCCAACATTGTCCAATAGAGTTTTCTGCAATGACAAAATGTTCTATATCTACACTGTCTAATATGGTAGCTACTAGTCACATGTGAATATTAAGCATTTGAGATGTGACCAGTGTGACTGAGAAAATTGATTTTGAATTTTATGTTATTTTAATTCATTTAAACATAAGTAGCCACATGTAGCTAGTGATTACTGTACTAGACAATACAGATCTGGAGGCTTGATCAGATTTGGTGTTTTTTTTTTTTTTTTCAAAACTACTTGGGGTGGTGGCATGTACTGTATTTAATCCAAATTATTTCTTCTTGTCTGCAACCAGTTTCCCCTAGTGGTATCTATGACTTTTATGCATTTCCCAACAGGCCACAGATGCTATAGGCCTGATCACTTCTGGGGAGCCCACCAGCACAATGGACACAATTACTTAGCCAGGACCCAGCTATGTAGCAATTTTTTCCTTCCTGTTTGTTTGTACTCCATCATGTTTCTCTCATAAAAAGTATAAAATTATGGACTTAGAATATTATTTCATTTTACAGGTGAAGAAAATGGAGCAGGGAGAGGAGCAGGCAGCTTCTCAAAACTGACTGAAGAGCCCCTCTTGAGAACCCCTTTGGAAGTATGTAGGAGGGAGGCAAAAAGTTATACAGCTAAATAATGGCAGAACAGACACGAAACTTAAGTCTGTCTCCTGATGCCCACATTAGTGTTCTTTCTTTTTTCTTTTATCAACATTAAATTCCATGATAGATTTTCTGATGTTGAACCAGCCTTCCATTCCTAAATAACTCTGCTTGGCCATAATGTTTTAGTGTCTTATACACTACTGGATTCAACTTGCTAATATTTTATTTAGGATTTAAGAATTTGTGTTCATAAGTGAGTTTAGTCAATTTTTTTCTTATTTTATTATAATACTTGTCTGGTTTGGATATCAAGATTCTAATAACCCCATAAAATGAGCTGGACAGCTTTCCTTATTTTCTATTTTAAGGTAGGATTTCTTATTTTTTGAAGATTGGGTAGAATACATCCATGAAAGTGTCTGAACCTGGTCTTCTCCCTCCCTCCGTCTCTCCTTCCTTTATTCCTTCCTCTCTTTCTTTCTTTCCTTCTTTCATGGAGGGCAGAGTGGAGGCATTGGGAGAAATTTTTTACTTTCTGTTTCTTTTTTTAAGAAGTTATTGGTCCATATTACCTAAAGCATTATACAGATTTAATGCAATCCTCATCAGATTCTCATTGGCATTTTTTAAAGAAATAGATAAAAAAAATCATCAGGTTTGTATGGAAGCAAAAAAGATCCTGAATTGCCAAAGCCATCTTGAGAAAAAAGAACAAGGCTGGAGGCATCACTCTGCCCAACTTCAAATTATAGTACACTAAGCAGGGTTGGGCCTGGTTAGTACTTGAATGAGAAACCACCTAGAAATACCAGGTGCTGTAAGTGTTAAAAAAAAAAATTATACTACAAAGCAAGAGTAATCAAAACAGCATGGTACTGGCAGAAAAACAGACACACAAACCAGTGGAACAGAATCGACAGTCCAGAAGTAAACCCATATTTATATGGGCAAATAATTTTCAACAACAGAAAAAGCCAAAAACATACAGTGGAGAAAGGAAAGCCTCTTCAATAAATGGTGCTGGGAAAATGGGAAAGCCAGCTGCAAAAGAATGAAACTAGACTGTTGTCTATCACCACACACCAAAATTAACTCAAAATGGATTAAGGACCTGAATATAAGACCTGAAACAATAAAATGCATAGAAGAAAACGTGGAAACTAAACTCAAGGACCTTGTACTTAAAGAAGATTTTATGAATTTGACCGCAAAGGCAAGGGAAGTAAAAGCTAAAATAAATGAATGGGACTACATCAAGCTAAAAAGCGTCTGCTCAGCAAAAGAAATTGTCAACAAGGCAAAGAGACAACTGTTCGAATGGGAAAATATATTTTCAAGCAACGCCTCTGGTAACGGCCTAATATCCAAAATATACAAAGAACTCATACGATTCAATAACAACAAAAAAACACAAACAATCCAATAAAAAAAATGGGCAGAGGACCTGAACAGACACATCTCCCTAGAGGTCATACAAATGGCCAAGAAATATATGAAAAATGCTCAACATTGCTAGCTATTAGGAAAATGCAAATCAAAATCACAATGAGATATCATATCACACCTGTTAGAATCGCTATAATCAACAGAACAAATAGTAACAAATGTTGGGGAGGATGCTGAGAAAAAGGAACCCTCATCCACTGCTGGTAGGACTGCAAATTGGTACAGCCACTATGAAAAACAGTATGGAGGTTCCTCAAAAAACTAAGAATTGATCTACCCTATGATCCAGCAATTCCTCTACTGGGTATTTACCCCAAAGACTTGAAAACTCATATCCGAAAAGATATTTGCACACTGATGTTCGTAGCAGCATTATTCACAGTGGCCAGGGCATGGAAGCAACCAAAGTGTCCTATGATAGATGATTGGCTAAAGAAGCTTTGGTACATATATACAGTGGAATATTACTCAGCCATAGGAAGAGATGAAATACTGCCATTTGCGAATACATGAATAGACCTCAAGATAATCATGCTAAGCGAAATGAGCCAGACAGAAAAAGTTGGAAATCACGTGATATCACTTACATGTGGGATATAAACCTAAAAGCAACAAATGAACAGGACAAACAGAGACTCATGGACATGGACTATAGACTAGTGGTTACCAGAGGGTAAGAGGTGGGGGGGAGGGGAGGTAGTTGGGGTAAAGGGGGTCAAATATATGGTGATAGAAAGAAATCTAACTATGGGAGGTGAACACACAGTGTAAATATATATATGCCATACTGTTAAAGTGTACAGTTGAAACTTATTGGATTTCGTTAACCAATGTCACCATAAAAATAAATAAATAATTTTTTTTACAAAGAGGCTATTGGTTGACTCTGATATTTCATTTCTTGTTGAATTGACTTTATTTTACATCAAGAAGATTGTCTTTCATCTCATTTTCCAAATTTTTGGCATAAAGTTGCTCACAGTGATCGTATCTGATTTTCAAGTCTCTTTTAGCACACTTTCCTCTCCACCCTGCTGACTCCTGTCCAGTCCTGTGCCACAAAGCCTTCATAATGACTTTGTAGTCATGATCTGAATGCCCACCCCAAATGTGCAATAAATGTATATTGTCCATATATCAATGAGATAGGGAGCATTAACCAGATGTGGAGAGAAAGCCAAAGTTCTTAGGGCTTGCAAAGGACATTTAGTTTAGTTTAGTTCCCCCCCACCCACCCACAGGAAATACAGATCTGCATAAAATACTGCTTGATTTTGTTACTGCCATGCTTAAGACTGCCCCTCACCCCCAGCACTGAGTCTAACTTGCTTAGACAAGTACTCAGGCTTTTATGAAATCAGCCCTCCATAAATCACTGCCCAGTATTGAACCTAGAGCCAGGGATCATAGAAGCAATAACCACATCTTCGAAGGGTGCCAATGGTTAGTTGAGAAGTCACAATAACACAAACAAGACATCAATTTCATGTTAATCTGTAAAGTGCTGCTGTGGATACAAACAGCAGAAGCCATTTGACAGGGGGAGAACTGGACTAGTGGGGGGAGGAGCAAAAAGGGATTAGCTAGACAGGGAGCACAGAGAGAGTTTTAGGCAATAGAAACTGCTGGAAGAAAAGCAAAATCAATGGGACAAAGGCACAGAGGCAAAAAGCACTACAGGATACAGAAAGTCAGAGGGCTTTGTCCTGAGGGCCATCTGATTATAGATTATGGACATGGAAGGAGAGAAGGCATGCCTTCTGATCTCTTCTGTGTAAAAACTAGATTGGGTGAGAGAGAATCAATAGGATTAACTGATATTCCTTCATATAAGACTATATTCTTACATATAAGAAAACATTCTTGTGGAAACAACCCAAATGTCCATCGACAGATGAATAAATAAACAAGATGCAGTATAGCCATAAAATGGAATATCATTTAGCCCCAAAAAGGAATGAAGTTTTGTGCTTTTGGAGTCAAGATAGTGGGGTAAGTAAATACTGTGTTTGCCTCCTCTCATGACCACATTAAAATTGCAGCTAAATTATGAAACAGTAATTCTGGAGAACAATCTGAAGACTAGCTGAACAAAACTCCTGTAACTGGAGATATAAACAGAGGATCACATTGAGACTGGTAGGAAGGGCAGAGACATGAAACAGTCTGGTCCCACACCCACATGTGATGGTTGAACATCAGGAGGGATATCTTGACTATGTAAACCCACCTCCCCTGCCCAGAGAGCAAGGGGCCCCAGCCCCACACTGGGGCTCCCTAGCCCAGGGTTCCAGCGCTGAGAAGAGGAGTCCCCACAAAATCTGGCTGTGAAAATCAATGGGGATTCCAGCCAACCCGGTGAAATGGAAAGCAGCTGGAAAACTGTGGCAGCCTGACCCTGACTAAGCATTTCCTGCTCGAACAACTTAGTTCCTGACTGCAACCCACCCCTCCCCACTAATCCCAGGACTCTCCAGCTGACGTGGCAGTCCAAAAACCCGCTTAAATGATTAAGCCAGTTTCCTTATAGTTTGGCAGCCAGTCAATGTTCTCCTTATGTTCTCCTTCCTTATATATAATATCTATAGCTATGTGGGAATGTGGAAGTACAAGATTGTATTAAACTGCCTGCCATGTTACAATCAGGTCTCAGCCTTTGGATAAGAATCTGCTAAGCCGGTGCCAGCATCAATAAAAGCCACTTCCTGCTTATAGCCTTGGTGTCCCCTCTCTCTGTTCAAGAATCCCGCAACAAAACCAGACATGCCCTTAAAGGGCCCGTGCACAGATTTGCTCTTTCATGGGCACTCGCCCTGGGCTCCAGCAGAGGGACAGCAGCTCAGGAAGTGCCAGAGACATATGGAGAAAAATTGAGATGTATGACTTCAGGGTGAGAGCTGGAGGGACAACCACCATTGTCCCTTTGTTAAGCCCTCCTCCAGTGTGGCCTGCAGGTGAGCACCATCTTGCCTGTGTTGAGCCCTTTACCCACACAGCCAAAACTGAATCTGCATTGGCCTAGTGAAATCTACTCGCTCCACCCCAGTAACTCCCTGAGACCCCACCCCACCCAACTCAGGAATTGTCTGATGGCAATTTTGGGTGGTTACTGGGCAACCAGCCCCACCCTGCACTCTCAGCAGGAGGTTCCTTCGGCAGTAATCTACAAGCATCTGCTCGTGCATCTCAAGAGACACTTTTGGTGGCAGGCAACCAGGCCTAGCCCTAGCTGCAGTATTTCTTGAACAAATCTTGGAGATCTGCAGGCCTGAGGTGGGCAGCAGCTGGCCTTAGTGTGAGCTGAGGCTTTTGTGAGCAGCCAAAGGCTCAGCACTGGCAACAAATCTGAATCTGCACCAACCTGAGAAACACCACTTGCCCCACCCTGATGACTCCCTGAGAACCCGCCCCCACCCCGCCTCATCCAAATCTGGTACCCTTGAGGTTCATTCAACTACTGAGTCTTACAAACAGCTGGCAGGCAGCCCCAGGCCTGAGGTTACCCCAGGCCTTTTGCTAAGCTGCCCCGAGCCTGATACTGAAAGCAGTTGGCTTCAGATCACCCCGTGACCTTTCCCACATACCTCTAACTCCTACTCAGGCAGTGACCAAACACGAATAGCTTTGTAGCTCCTACCAGGTAGCCCTCGGCCAGTCAGAGGCAGCAGCTAACCTTGGCCTGCACAGGAGCCCTTCCCAAGGGGCTCCAGAACCAACACACACAGAGGCTGGCATTAGACTTCAACAGAGCACTACCTGATTAGCCCCACAAGCAGCACACTAAAAGAGTGACCTCAACAAGCACACAAACCCACTGGGGCTGGCAAACCCCAGTCCATGGGGTCCGCCCCTACACAGCAGCAATTCATACTCTGTGGATGTGACCAGTCATCATAGCCACTCAGCCTAAAAGTTGATCACTATTACTGATGTACCAACAACAATCAAGACTAAACTACTAAAGGAGGGCACACACAACCACACAAGGGTCACTCCTGGAGCACCAGGCCAAGGTCATCAGGGACACTGCACCACTGGGCCACACAGGACACCTACTACATAAGGCCACCCAGCTAAGACTGGGAGATGTAGCAGATATACCCAATACATAGATATGAACACAGGCAGCCAAAATGAGAAAACAGACATGTCACAAATAAAAGGACAGTAGAAAACTCCAGAAAAAAAAACTAAACAAAATGGAGGTAAGCAACCTACCAGAGACAGTTCAAAACACTGATTATAAGGATGTTCAATGAACTTAGGGGGAGAATAGATGAGCTCAGTGAGGACTTCAACAGAGAGATAGTAAACATAAAAAAGGACGTAGAAACCATAAAAAAGAACCAGTCAGAAAAAAAAATAATTACTGAAATGAAGAATACACTAGAAAAAAAAATCAACAGTAGATTGGATGAAGCAGACGACTAAATCAACGATTTGGAAGACAAGGTAGCAGAAAACACCCAAACGTAACAGCAAAAAGAAAAAAGAATTTTAAGAAATGAGAATAGGAAAGGAGGGTTAAGATGGAGGGCTAGGTAAACATGAGTTTCGCCTCCTCCCATGACTGCATTAAAATTACAATCAAATTATAAAACAATCAACGCAGAAAATCACCTGAAGACTAGAGGAACATATCACATTCAACTGAAGATGTAAAGAAAAAGCCACATTGAAAACGGTAGGAAGGACGGAGAAGGGAAACGGGCCCTGCACCCATACGCGTCAGCTGAGTACCAGGAAGGATAGTGGTGGCTACAGAGGCCCCCCTAAAGGAGCAAAAGATCTTAACCTCATACAGGGGCTCCCCAGCCCAGGGTTCTCTTACCAGGAAGAAGAGTTCCCACAAAATCTGACAGTAAAGATCAGTGGGGATTCAGACCATCTGTGTGAGACAAAAGGAACCTGAAAACCTACACATCCTTCTTAAAGAGCCTGCACACGGACTCACTTGCTAACACCATGGACGCCGGTGGAGGGTCAGCAGCTCAGGAAGCACGAGAGATATATGGGGAAAGACTGAGTTGCGTAACATGGGGCGAAGGCTGGAGGGACAGCCGTCATTGTTCCCTTGTTAGGGTCCCCCTCTGGTGCAGTCTCAGACAGGCACCATCTTGCCTGTGTTGAAGCCTCTTCCCGACAGGGCCATTTCTGAAACTGCACTGGCGGGTGATACTGGCTTGCCCCAGCTCATTTCTCCCTGAGACCCCACCCTATCCAACCCACAATTTGCCCAGCAGCAAGCTTGTTGCCCAGCAACCAGCCCCATCCTGTGCTTTCTGCTTGGAGCATATTCATGGAGTAAATTCAGTGGTCGACAGTCCTTAGCTTGCGCAGCACATGCATTGGAAGAGACCTTCAGTGATGGGCAGCCAACAACAGCATGAGCTGCAATATCTCTTGAACAAATCTCGGGAGTTTGTGGACCCCAGATGGGCAGCAGTTGGCATTAGTGAGATGAGACTCTTGTGGGTGGCCATAGGCTCATCACTGGCACCAAAACTGAATCTGCATTGGCTAGGTCAAATCTACTCGCTGTCCCCCAGTGATTCCCAGAGTCCACACCTCAGCCAACCCAAATACCACCCAAAGGCTCTTTGAGCTGCAGAGCCTTATGAGTAGCCAGCAGGCAACTTCAGGACTTGGGGTGTCCTAGACCTTTTACTAAGCTTCCCCAGGCTTCGTACGGGGAGCAAACAACCACGATTCACAGCATAGTCTCTCCCACTTGCCACCAGATCCAGCACAGGCAGTGACCAACCACGGATCGCTTTGTAGCTCCTAACTAGGTTGCCCCAAACCCATCACAGGCAGCAGCTGACCTTGGCCTGCATGGAAGCCCCTGCAGAGGGGCCACAAAACCAACATACCTGGAGGCAGGCATCAGACCACAACAGAGCACCACCAAACTAGCCCCATTTTGTGTTCTCAACATGTATAAAAGCCTGCTAGGGCATATCCATTCTATGGAGTCAGTCCCCACAGAGCAGCTCATATCCTGTGGGCGTCGCCAATCCTCACAGCCGCTTAACTTGAGAGTCAATCCCATCCACTGATGTGCTAACAGCAATCAAAGCTTAGCTACAACAGGAGAATACACACAATACACAAAAGGAATACTCCTGGAGCTGCCAGCTCAGGTGACCAGGGAGACTGTGCCTTGTGCCAACAGGGCACCTACTACATCAGACCACCTGGCCAAGCCTGGTAGACGTAACAAATCTACCTAATACATTAAAACAATCAGAGAGAGGTAACTAAAATGAGAAAACAAAGGAACATGCCACAAATGAAACAATGGGAGAAAACTCCAGAAAAAAAAATAAACAAAATAGAGGCAAGCAACCTACCAGAAACAGAGTTCAAAACACTGGTTATAAGGATGTTCAATAAACTTAGGGGGAGAATAGATGAGCTCAGGGAGGATTTCAACAGAGAGATAGTAAGCATAAAAAAGGACATAGAAACCATAAAAAAGAACCAGTCAGAAATGAAGAATACAATAACTGCAATGAAGAATACACCTAAAGAAATCAACAGTAGATTGGATGAAGCTGACAACTGAATCAACAGTATGGAAAAGAAGGTAACAGAAAACACCCAATTAGAACAGTAGCAAAAAAAAAAAAAAAAGGAAGAATCAAAAAAAGTGAAGAGGGTTTAAGAGACTTCTGGGACAACATCAGGCATTCTAACATTTGCATCATAGGGTACCAGAAGGAGAAGAGAGAGAGCAAGGGATTGAGAGCCTAATTGGAGAAATAATGACAGAAAACTTTCCTAACCTGATGAAGGAAATAGACATACAAGTCCAGGAAGTGCAAAGAGTCCCAAGGAAGAAGAACCCAAAGAGGCCCACATCAAGACACATCATAATTAAAATGCCAAAGTTAAAGTCAAAGAATTCTAAAAGCAGCAAGATAAAGGCAGCTAGTTACTAAAAGGGTACTCCCATTAAAATGTCAGCTGATATCTCAACAGAAATTTTGCAGGCCAGAAGGCATTGGCAGAAAATGTTCAATGTGGTGCAAATCAAGAACTTACAACCAAGACTACTCCACCCGGCAAGGCTACCCATTAAAATTGAAGGTGAAATAAAGAGTTTCCCAGATAGGAAAAAGCTAAAGAAATTCATCACCCAAAAAAAAAAAAAAAAACAGTATTACAAGAAATGTCAAAGGGACTTTTTTAAAAAGAAGAAGAGGAATAAACAAACAAACAAATATGAATAATAAAATAGCATTAATATGTACCTATCAATAATCGCTTTAAATGTAAATGGATTAAGTGCTCCAATCAAAACATATAGGGTAGCCAAATGGAGAAGAAAAGAAAACCCATACATATGCTGTCTATAAGAGACACACTTCAGATAGAAAGATACGCAGAGACTGAAAGTAAAGGGATGAAAAAAGATATTTTATGCGAATGGAAATTTTAAAAAGCCAGGGTTGCAATACTTATATCAGACAAAATAGACTCTAAAACAAAGGCTATAATGAGAGACAAAGAAAGATGTTAATAATAAAGGGATCAATTCAACAAGAGGATATAACCCAGGTAAACATTTATGCACCCAACATAGGAACACCTAAATATATAAAGCAAATATTGACCAACATAAAGGGAGAGATCAACAGTAATATAGTCATAGTAGGGGACTTTAATACCTCATTGACACCAATGGACAGATGTTCCAGGCAAAGAATCAACAAGAAAACAATGATCCTAAAAGACACACTAGACCAGATGGATTTAATTGATATTTTTAGAGCATTTCACCCCAAAGCAGTAGAATATACATTCTTTTCAAATGCACATGGAACATATTCCAAGATAGACCACATTAGCCACAAAACGAGTCTCAGTAAATTTAAGAAAATTGAAATCAAGTCTACGGCCATACCACCCTGAACACGCCC
>NW_011889185.1:1255388-1257618 GCF_000151845.1 Pteropus vampyrus | reverse complement strand
TATTCCAAGATAGACCACATTAGCCACAAAACGAGTCTCAGTAAATTTAAGAAAATTGAAATCAAGTCTACGGCCATACCACCCTGAACACGCCCAATCTCATCTGATCTCGGAAGCTAAGCAGGGCCGGACCTGGGTAGTACTTTGATGGGAGATCACCTAGGAATACTGGGTGCTGAAGGCGTAAAAAAAAAAAAAAATTGAAATCATATCAAGCATCTTCTCCGACCACAGTGGTATGAAACTAGAAATCAACTACAAGAAAAAAACTGAAAAATACACAAATGCATGGAAGCTAAATAACATGCTACTAAACAATGAATGGGTTAACAATGAGATCAAGGAAGAAATCAAAAGATACCTCGAGACAAATGAAAATGAAAACACAACGACCCAAAAATCTATGGAACAAATGAAAAGGAGTCCTACAAGGAAAATTCATAGCATTACAGGCCTTCCTCAAGAAACAAGAAAAGTCTATGGCCATGCCACCCTGAACACGCCCGATCCTATCTGATCTCAGGGGTCGGGCCTCGTTAGTACTTGGATGGGAGACCACCTAGGAAGACTGGGTGCTATAGGCGTAAAAAAAAAGAAACAGGAAAAATCTCAAATAAACAACCTAAGCTCACAGTTAAAAAAAAAAAACTAGAAAAAGAACAGGAAACAAAGCCCAAAGTGAGTAGAAAAAAATAATAAAAATCAGAGAGGAAAGAAACAAAATAGTGTCTAACAAAAACAATACGAAAGATTAATGAAACCAAGAGCTGGTTCTTTGAAAGGAGAAGCAAAATTGATAAACCTTTAACCAGACTCATCAAGACAAAAAGAGAGAGGATCCAAACAAATAAAATCAGAAATGAAAGAGGAGACGTGACAACTGATTCCACAGAAATACAAAATTATAAGAATATACTATGAGCAGTTATATGCCAACAAGTTGGACGATCCGGAAAAAAATGGATACATTCCTAGAAACATACAAAGACAAAGTCAAGAAGAAACAGAAAATATAAGCTACCTGATTACTACTAATGAAATTGAATCAGTAATCAAAAAACTCCCCCAAAATAGAAGTCCTGGACCAGATGGCTTCACAAGTGAATTTTACCAAACATTCAAAGAAGAACTAACATCTATTCTTCTCAAACTATTCCAAAAAATTCAAGAGGAGGGAAAGCTCCCAAGCTCATTCCATGAGGCCACCATTACCCTTATTTAAAAACCAGACAAAGACATTACAAAATAAGAAAATTATAGGCAGATATCCCTGATGAATACAAACACAAAAAATCCTCAACAAAATATTAGCAAACCGAATTCAGCAATACATTAAAAAGGTCATACAACATGATCTAGTTGGATTTATTCCTTGGATGCAAGGTTGATTTAATATTCACAAATCGATTAATATGACCAGCAGAGATTGTGGCTAAGTGAGTCACAGAGGGCTCAGGGGGGCTGCAGGAGTCACAGAAGTTCCTCTTAAAGGGCCCATGCATGGACTTACTTGCTGATGGACTCATTCGCTCTGAGCTCCAGCCTTGGGGCAGCTGCTTGAGGAGCTCCAGGGACATCTGGGGAGACACTGAGTGGTTGGGCTTCAGGGTGAGGGCTGGAGAGTTGTCTTGCTCCCCAACAGAAGTGCTGACAGTATCCATTGTTTCTTTGTTGAGCCCTCCTCGTTCCCAGCCTGTGGACGCAGGCGCAGCTGTATCTGAGTCGCCATCAACCTAGATAACGCAGGTCGTTCCACCCAGGTGATTCCCTCAGACTCCACTTCTTCCAACCTGTGGATTCACCCAAGCCACTTCCAGTGGTTTATTCCATATAAATGGCCTATCTTGGCTCTTTCTGCGGATTTTCCTAAAATTTCTCAAAGGCTCACAAAACCCAAAGAAGTAGCATCTGGCCTTGACATATCCTGTACCTCTTGCTGAGCTGCCCCAAGCTCCGCAACTGCAGCAGCTGGCCTTAGTTTCCGGTTTGGCCTCTCGAGGCACCTATAAGCCCAGCACAAGTGGCAACGATCTGTGGATTGCTTAGTTACTCTTACCAGGTGGCCCCAGAAGAGCACCGGCCTGCAGCTGGACCCCTCCCAGGACTGTGCCACTGGCCCCACAAGACACCTACTACATAAAGCCACTCTACTAAGGCCAGGAGACTTAAGAGCCCTACCTAATACATAGAAACAGACTCAGAGAGGCAGCCAAAATGGGGAGACAAAGAA
>NW_011889185.1:1253457-1255338 GCF_000151845.1 Pteropus vampyrus | reverse complement strand
CATAAAGCCACTCTACTAAGGCCAGGAGACTTAAGAGCCCTACCTAATACATAGAAACAGACTCAGAGAGGCAGCCAAAATGGGGAGACAAAGAAGCATGTCCCACATGAAAGAACAGAACGAAGCTCCAGAAAAAGAACTCAACAAAATGGAGACAAGCAATCTCCCAGGCACAGAGTTCAAAACAATGGTTGTAAGGATGCTCAGTGAACTTAGGGGAAGATTAGATGAACTCAATGAGAACTTTAACAAAGAGATAGAAAACAAAAATGAAGATGGAAAACATAAAAGAGAACCAATCAGAAATGAAGAAAACAATATTTGAGATGAAGAGTGAATTAGAATCAACAGAGTGGATGAAGTGGAGGATCGAATCACTGATGTAGAGGATAGGGGTAGCGGAGGACACCCAATCAGAACTGCAACAAGAAAAAAGAATCAAAAAAATGAAGATAGCTTAAGGAGCCTCTGGGACAAAATCAAGTGTAACAACATTCACAACATAGAGGCACCAGAAGGAGAGAGAGCAAGAAATTGAAAACCTATTGAAGAAATAACGACAGAAAGCTTCCCTAATCTGGTGAAGGAAATAGACATACAACCCCAGGAAGCTCAGAGAGTCCCCAAAAAGATGAACCGAAAGAGGCCCACACCAAGAAACATCGTAATTAAAATGCCAATGGTTAAATACAAAGAGAGAATCTTAAAAGCAGCAAGAGGAAAGCAATTAGTTACCTGCAAGGGAGCGGATTTCTCAAGAGAAACTTTGCAAACCAGAAGGGCTTGGCACAAAATATTCAAAGTGGTGAAAACCCAGGACCTACCATCAAGATTACTCAACCCAGCAAAGCTATCGTTTAAAATCGAAGGACAGATAAAGAGCTTTCCAGACAAGAAAAGGCTAAAGGAGTTCATCACCACCAAACTAGTATTATAGGAAATGTCGGAAGGGCTTCTTTAAGAAGAAAAAACTATGTATCAAAAATACAAATAAAGAACGGTAATGACTACATATCTATCAACTAGTACTTCAAATGAAAAAGTATTAAATGCTCCAATCAAAAGACAGGGTGGCTGAATGGATAAGAAAACAAGACCCTTATATATAGGCTGCTTACAAGAGGCTCACTCCAGATTCAAAGACACACACAGATGGAGAGTAAAAGGATGGAAAAAGATATTTCATGATGAACATAGAGGGTATTATGCTGAGTAGAGTAAGTAAGATAGAGAAGGACAAATGCTATCTGATTTCACGTACATGTGAAATCTACAAAATAAAATCAACAACAAAATAATAGAAACAAACTCATAGATATAGAGAACATTTTGAGGGTTACCAGATGGGAGTGGAATTGGGAGGGTTGATGATAAAAGGCGAAAGGGATTAAGAAGTACAAATGGTAGTTACAAAATGGTTATGGAGATATAAAATATAGCATAAGGAATATAGTCAATATTTTAATAACTATGTACAGTATCAGAGGGGTACTAGTTTTATTGGGGGTGATCACTTCATGAGTTATATAGATGTCTAATTACTATGGTGTACACCTGAAACTAATGTAATATTATATGCTAACTATAATTGAAAAATAAAAAATATTATTTAAAAAAATTATTAAAATGTCCATACTACCCAAAGCAATCTATAGATTCAATGGAATCCTTATCAAAATACCTATGGTATTTTCCACAGAACTAGAACAAATAATCCTAAAGTATATATGGAACCATAAAAGACCCTGAATAGCCACGGCAATCTTGAAAAAGAACAAAGTTGGAAGTATCATGCCATCTAATATCAAACTATACAAATTGGTAGTTACAAAATAGTCACGGGGATGTAAATTACAGCATAGGAAATACAGTCGATAATAT
>NW_011889185.1:1235982-1252590 GCF_000151845.1 Pteropus vampyrus | reverse complement strand
CCTACAAAATTTGTATGTAGAAGCCCTATCCCCAATGTGATAGTACTCAGAAGTGAGGTTCTTTGGGAGGTAATTAGGGTTAGATGAGATCATGAGGGTGGGGTCTCCAAGATATATTGGATTAGTGTCCTTATAAGTAAAGGAAGAGACCAGAGCTCTCCCTTTCTCTGTCATATGAAGACACAACAAGCAAGTGGTTGTCAGCAAGCCAGGAAGAGGAACTCTCACCAGGCACTGAATCTGCCAGGACCTCGATTTTTATTTCCTAGCCTCCAGAACTATGAGAAATGTCTGTTGTTTACACACACACACACACACACACACACACACACACACACGAAATTCTGACATATACTACAACATGGATGAAACTTGAAGACATTCTGCTAAGTGAAATAAACCAGACACAAAAGGACAAATATTGTATGAATCCACTTATATGAGGTCCCTAGAGGAGTTGGTATCATATAGACAGAAAGTAGAATGGTAGTTGCTAGGGACTGTGGGGAGGGGCACGGGGGGAGTTAGTGTTTAAAGGGTACAAAATTTCAGTGTGGGAAAATAAAAAAGTTATGGAAGTAGATGGTGGTGATGGTTGCACGATGTGACTACACTTAATGCCATTGAACTAGAAGTTTAAAAATGGTCGATTTAAATTTTTATTTAACATTTTATAAAATTAAAATTTTTTTCAATTTTTGTATTTTATACAATGTTATAAATTTTTTATGCTATATATCTATTTACCACAATAAAAATAAAAACGAAATAAATACATTCTTGTATATAAGAATACATGTATATATCCAGAAGAATATAGACCAGAGTGAGGAGAGATTATTTCTAGAAGGCGGAAGCACAGAGATTATTGTGTATTATACATTTCCACATTGTTTGAAAGTCTCTTCTAAGGAGCATGTAATTTTGTAATCACAAGATAATTAAAGATGAAAAACTCCAACAGAGGAGGATGTAATGTGATGGATTACCATGAAAAATGCCTGTGCTCTGGCTGAAAGTCACCTTAGGGGAGGCTTTTCCTTCTTTGGAGGAGAGAGGGGTCCTGCTTTTGCTTAAATCCCCAGGAATGACTGAGAAGGTGGGGAGCAGACAAAAGGTTAGGGCGATGGAGGAAGCTGTTTCCCAGGAAATTTTAACGACTCTCCTCCCTGAGCAGAGGGGACTTAGAGGCTGGCAGTCAGCAAAACAAATGCACACCCCAACCTGGGGGCTGGCCAGGGGACTGACATGGCCAAATGCACAGCAGCTGAGGGATACACAAAGCAGCGTGGGCATCTGGTGAGAGGGCACACAAGGGCTACACAGCAGCCTCCCCCTTTCCCCACCCCGCCCCAACCCCCTGCCCGACTTTGCTCCCAGGTTGCTAAGGTAAACTCTATAAACACAGTAACTAGCTTCGCTGCAGATTAATGAGCTCCAGCTTTATGTCTGACAATCCTTGGACTTGAACCAGGCAGCTCCCTGCCCCTCCTAACAGCAGGTTCAAAGCCTTGTGCTTCTCCCCCAGCCCCAGGTTCCCACAGTGCAGTCCAGGCAGATAACCAGGCCCTCCTCCACTGAGGCCTAGTGAACTCGGCTCCTGTGTCTCCATCTGCCTATTAGGTCCTTCCTGAGACTGGCTGGGTGTGCCCTTGAACCAGCTCTGAGGCCTTTCAGGATTTCTCTAGTCTGTCTTATTTTTTCACTCTCTTGCACCAAACTTCATCCTCACAGGCTGTACACATGATCCACATTTTTGCTGTCCTTGAAAAAATAAAACCCAAATCATGGCTTTAGTGCAGCCTCTGTCCAAAGCCGTACTGCATCTCTCTTCTCTCCTTGTTGGCCCCAAACCATTGCAAAGCTGTCACATAGCTCTAATACGAATTTCCCAGTCACCTCCCATGTATTCAGCATTATTTTTAAAAAACTTTTCATGAAATCAAATGAACCAATTTTAAGTGTACATTTTGATAAGTTTTTAAAATTTATTTTTTAATTATAGTTGACATACAATATAATATTAGTTTCAGGTCTACAATACCATGATCAGATGTTTATATACTTTATAAAGTGATCTCTACAATAAGTCTAGTAACCATCTGGCACTGTACATAGTTATTACAATATTATTGACTGTATTCCCTATGCTGTACTTTACATCCCCGTGACTAATTTTATAAGTGGCAGTGTGTACTTCCTAATCCCCTTCACTTTTTTCACCCAGTCCCACCCTTCCCTCCCCTCTGGCAACTATCAGTTTGTTCTCTGTATCTATGAGTCTGTTTCTGTTTTGTTTGTTCATTTATTTTATTTTTTAGATCTTAAATATAAGTGAAGTCACATGGTATTTGTCTTTCTCTGTCTGACTTATTTCACTTAGCATAATACCCTCTAGGTCCATCCATGTTGTCACGAATGGCAATATTTCATTCTTTATGGCTGAGTAACATGCACTGTATATCTGTACCATTTCTTCTTTATCCATTCGTCTGTTGATGGACACCTAGGTTATTTCCATATCTTGGCTATTGTAAATAATGCAGCAATGAATATGGGGCTGCATATATCTTATTGCATTAGTATTTTCAATTTCTTCAGATGAAGAAGTGGAATTGCTGGGTCATATGGTGGTTCTATCTTCAATTTCTTGAGGAACCTCTATACTGTTTTCCATAGGGTTGTACCAGTTTACAATCCTGCCAAAAGTTTGCGAGTGTCGCTTTTTCTGCACATCTTCGCCAACACTTATTCTTTGTTGTCTTTTTGAAAATAGCCATTCTGACAAGTGTGCATTGAAATCTTATTGTGGTTTTGATTTGCATTTCCCTGATGATTAGTGATGTTGAACATCTTTTCATGTGTTCATTGGCCATTTGTATGTTCTCTTTGGAGAAATGTCTATTGGGGTCCTCTTCCGATTTTTCAATCAGATTTTTTAATGTTGTGTTTTATGAGTTCTTGATATATTTGGGGTATTAACCCCTTGATAAGTTTTGATAAATATATACACATGTGTAACCACTATCACAATCAAGATATAGAAGATTTTATTATCCTAAAAATTTCAGTTGTGTTTCTTTCCAAACAATCTACTCTTACCGTCCTCATCCCTAGGCAACCATTGATCTACTTTCTGTCACTTTAGATTAGATTTGTCTTTCTATAGTTCCATATAAATGGAATCATACAGTATGTATCCTTTTGTGTCTTGCTTTTTTTTGCTCAGCATGTTTTCTGAGATTCATCGATATTGTTGCATGTGTCAATAATGCATTCCTTTTTATTGATCAGCAGTGCTCCGTTATGTGGATATACCACAATTTTTTATCCATTCACCTGTCGATAGGTATTTGTGCTATTTTTAATTTTTAAGCTATTATGAATAAAGCTGCCATGAACAATTGTGTATGAGTCCCCTCCAGGCTGCCCTCTCATGGCATCTTCCCCAATCCTGGACAATCTGCTATCTTCTCTCCTTGATGACCACTTGATGACCATCCTCTGATTACTCATTCAACCATCCTCTGATTACTCATTCAACCTTTCTGTTCCCTCATAACCTGTGTTTACTTATGGCCTACCACATCATGACCTTTCAGCTTCTGCTCCCACAGTTAACCAATGAGTACTTCAGGGTGTCCCAGTTTCAGTTACCAAATGAAAGGAAATCTTGTCCAGGTTCATTTTCTCTTGCAGGCCACATCATAAGACATCATTAGGTCTGTGGATTTCTTTGTCTTAGGTCAAGTGCTTCCTCTGGTCCAATCGGCTTTTGCCAAGGAGGTAGGATGGAGTCAGGTATATGACTAAAAAACACTTTTCAGGAGCTGTGGGTGGGACAGTCTCACTCAGAAAATGCAGAGGATTAGCAGACATCATAAATGACATCTTTAGGACTGTCACCTGCTATGGCAAAACAATGATTAAGAACACAGTGCTTGAAGCTAAAGTGCCTCGATTTGTATCCCAGCTCCTCCACTTACCAGTTATGTGTCCTTAGGCAAGTTAACCTCTTGGGACCTCAGCTTCTTCATCTGTACTATAGGGATGGTAATAATAACCATGCCTGCTGTAGGAGGATTAAATGAGTGCATGTAAAATGTTTAGAACAGTGTCAGGCATAAAATAAGTGTTCAATGAATACTAGAAATCATTATCCTGCCACTGAAGGTAGAAAATGCAGACTCACCTTTCCTTCTCTTCTCTTTATATCTCTCACTCCCAATGTCACAATATTCGATCAATTCTATAACCAAAATCCTTTTAAAGATACCATCTGGAGTGCCTCATTGTTTCTTTTTGAGAATCTGGCAGGCACCTTTCAACTGGTGTCCTTGCTTTCACATTTCCCCACTCCAGTCCAATTTCCCCACTGCCTCCAGAATCATTTTTCTAAAATGCACATCTGGTCATATCACCTTCCTTCTTGAGAAAACTCCAGTAGCTTCCAATGCCTATAGCATAAAGTTTAAGCTCCTTAGCATTCCCAACCTATCACTTAAGTCAGAATAATGTATAGACCTATTATTTTATACACTATCCTGGTATTCTCCGATCTGGGCAGGCCCATTCAGGCCTGTGTAGTTCCTTGCCTCGGGGGCTCTCAAGGGCCCAAAATGAGCTGCTCTAGGCACGTCCTGATTCCAGTCTTTAGGGAAAGCCTGGACTGACTGAAGAGGTCTTGCTTAGTGACAAAGGAGGAGCAGGGCATGAGGGACATCCCTCAGAGTGGATGCAAGGGGGCAGAGAATCCAAAGGACAGAGGCAGTGCCCTGGGAAGGTTCCCAGACCCAAGAGAACTGGCTGGCTGGCACACCCGAAGACCTGGACTTGGGGCTCTAGGACTGCCAGCCTGAAAGGATTCCTAGACTCCCAACATCAATCCCAGCACTGTCTTGGAATATCCAAGGGCCCCCAAACTGATATGTAGGCTGGATGCCTCTGTAACTGCAGAAGCAGCTCAAAATGTTCCTATCCTGTTTTTAACAGGTATTGAGTTGCCTTTCAGAGTCAGCAGACCAAAACCGCAAGTCATGCAGCCAAAGCATGCACAGAGGAACTTTGATCTCCAGCTGCACTCAGAAACAAAGTTTCTCACTCCCTCACAGAACCACAGAACCAGGACATGACCAGAACTTGAACATCAGAACTCTTTTAGAAGCGAAGGGTCTGTTGTGCAGGAAGATCCAGTGGTGAAGAGCCTTGTTATAAATGACCAAGTTCCAAAGCTCTTCAATCAAAATCTGCACTGCCAGCGCTTCCTCATGCCAGCCTGTTACCCCTAACCCCTAACCCTCAAACTTTGCCTTTAAAAACCCTTGACTAAAAGCCACTGAGGAGTTTGGGTCTTAAGTGATAGCTTTCCATTCTCCTTGCTTGACACCCTGCAAATAAAATGGCTCTAATTTCTCCATTGCAAAACTCGATGTTCTGTGTTTGGCTTTGCTGTGCATCGGGCAGGTGGACCCTCATTCAATTTGATTCAGTAACATCACTATATTGACTTAAAGAAGAACATGTTTTTTTACACAGAACATAAGTTTATGTGGACCAGAAATATCTATGTTCCTCGTTAAGAGTCTACATTCTTTGAAAAAAGAAACCTAGGAGACCAAATTATTTTGTTGGAAGCTTGCTTGGCAAAAGTGGTAGACACACCTACCCAGTCCTCTTCTTCCCTTCCCCTTACCAACAGTATCCCAATATTATTGGGGGTAGCAAGGGTGCTCCCAGCCTCCCTTGCATCTAGGAATGACCTCTGAGATATAAATGAAAGTTGGTGGGTGAGGTTTCTAGGAATGGTCTTTTATCCCTTGTCTTTCCCCTACTTCCTACCTAGAATGTGGGTATGATGATAGACTTCTAGAAACCATTTTGTGATCTGAAGGATGAAAGCCATGCCCAAGGGTAAAGAAGTAGGAAGATAGAAAGAACCTTTGTCTCAGATGCCTGTGGAGCCACCTATCGGCCTTGGTTTGCTTATCTCTAGACTTCTTTTAAAATGAAAGAGAAATAAACTTCTATCTTGTTTAAACCGCTTATTTGTTTTCTGTTTCACTAGGCACAACAAATCCTAACTGGTAAAGTAAATACAAAATCAAAAGTTTAGGAAGGAGAATAGCCCAGAATAATAATTCACACAGGCCAGAGTATGAATATAAAGCCCTAGCTCTCCACTAAGCAGGCTGCCTGCGGCAGGAACCCCAAAGATGGCGCCACCTATCTTCACCTCTGCATGTTCAGTCTCTTGTGTACACCCTCCCACAATGAATAGGGCTGGCCTGTGTAGCCAACAGTATACTGTGGAAGTTACATTACGTGACTTCTGAGGTTAGGCCATAAGAGACACTGCAGCTTCCACTTTGTCTCTCTTGGATCACTCTTTCTGGGAAGAGCCAGCTGCCGTGTTGTGAGGAACTCTCACAACCTTATAGAGAGGCCCACGTGATAAGGAACTGGAGCTTCCTGCCACCAGCCAGCCACATGAATCAGCCATCTTAGAAGTAGATGCTCCAGCCGGTCAAATCCCCAGAGACTGCAGCCCAAGCTTGACTGCAACCTCATGAAAGACCCTGAGTCAGAACCACCTTGAGAGCCATTCCTAGACTCTTGACCACAGATGCTGTGAGATCATAAGTGCTTACTGTTTTAAGCTAAGTTCTGTTACACAGCTATAGCTAACCAATACACCATCACACAGGAACCTCTCAGCCAGCTTGTATCTTGCCTACTCTGTGGGGCAGCGGGTACTGGTACAGAGCTCCCTGGCCAGAGTGTTATGGCTCTCTAGGTGCTGGAAACGGGCTACAGGCCTGTCCCAAGAACTAATGGTTGTACATTTTAAAGTAATTTTATTTGAATTTTATACAAATTCCATATTTTATATCATAACTAGTCCTTTGTATTACCAGGAAATGTGATAGTTTTTTTCTTTTACCAAGCCTCTTACAACCACTCTCAAATGAACGATGCGAATATTATTCTTTTCGGTGGGCAAAAAAGTTAGGAAGCCCTGGTTTAGATAGACTCCCTACTGACTACTCCCTCCTATAACAGGTTTTTTCTTCAAATAGGATCATCATGTAATTACAGCAGGAACCCCCTTCTTGATTGCACACTCACAGTTCCCTGAGACTAGTAAACTTGGCTATGGCCCAAGTTTCTCAGCTAAAAGCTCAGACCATCATCTCCTGCACAGCATGGAGGGTGGAGCTGTTTGCAGATGTTAAGTGTCTAAGTCTCTGAGCTGATGTCTGGAAGCCCACATATCAATCTCCATTGTCTGTAGGATTAGCTTCACTTCTCAGGCTACAACCTGGTTAGACAGCAGCCAGGGCTGAGATTTGGTCTGGAACCTGGGGTAGCCTCAGAGAAGAAAGTTTGCTAATCAGAAATGGCCGGTAGCTATACTTCAGCCTCCTCCTTTGTAAGCATCAGTGGTTTTCAAGGTGAGTTTCCAAGACCACCACCAGCAGCAGCAGCACATGGAAACTTGTTAAAAATGCCAAATCTGGTCTCATCCTAGACCTATTGAATCAGAAACTCGTGGGGGTGGGGCCCAGCACTTTGCTCTTTAATGAGCTCTCCAAGGGATTAGGATGCAGCTAAAGTGTGAGAACTTGCAAAGCTCTTTTAAGTCTTTCCGGAGATTTGATTAGAGTGCATCTTTCCTCATCACTAAATCACTCAGCAGGATAGTGTTGACCAGATCAGCCTCTACAGTTCCGGAGCTAGGTTGGCAGACCCTCTGGGATCTCAGCACTGCTAGGTAACCCCTAGAGCTCCTGGAGTGCGGGGGGGGCGGGGGGGCGGTCACTAATCCCTTAGGAAACTGGATAGATGGAGACAGATGCATAAACACCGCAAAGAAATAAGTTCTAAAGTGGGGTCCTTCTGAATGATGAGATCACAAGCAGAGATTTCCGCATCATTCCTTTTTTTTTTTTTTAACCTTTGGTACAGAGAGTCAAATTAATAATACTCTTCTGTTCGTGGCATATTAATAACCTTGATCTGCATAAGGTGAGCACGCATACACGTCCGCGTATTTCATTTTACCTCCACTTCCCACTCCTAATCTCTAACCCCATAGACAATCATTTCATAGATGCTCTTGGAAAGTTGACATTGCTGTTTTCCATGAATGTATTTTTTGTTTTAATGGAAATCGTATAGCCATGTAACATATATATGGAAAAATGTACATAAGTGCACAACTGGATAAAATTTCACAAAGTTAATTCCCCACTCGAGAAAGAGAACATGACCAGTGTTCCAGAAGTGCTTTGAGCCCCCTTCAAGTCACTTCCTCTCCAAAAGTAATTTGTATCTGGACTTCTAATAGCATCGATTAGGTTTCCTATTTCTGAAATTTAGATAAGTGGCACCTGTATAAATATATTTTGAATTACATTAATGGTGTTGGGTGATTTATTTCATCCTGTTTCTTACCTTTTTTTTTTTTTTTTTTTTTCTAAGATCCATTCCTGTTATTATGCTTCTAATCGCTGTGTGATATTTCAGGCGTGCCCCTACCCTACTGAACCACATCCCCATGACAGATGCCCAGATTGCTTGAGAGTCCCTGCCATCACAAACAGCACTATGATGAACACCTCATGAGCATCCCTCATGGACCTGTGTGAGCAATCCTGGGGGATACACATTGTGCAGAAAGGAGTTAACACAACAGGCTTAACTGCTTATCGATAGAGAGGCCTGCTTCCTAGGTTGGCCGTTGGCTGGTGTCTGGAAATCTGGATTCCGCAAGAGTTTTCACCATTCTTTACCTGATAAGGGTGGCTCTCTGTGTCTAGACTGCTTATGCAAACAATGTGGTTTGTGCTGAACACCTTCCTTCCTTCTGGGAGTCTGGAACTTGGGTACGTACCAGGCAGAAGGTGCCTACATGACCAGCCCACAGTAAAAACCCTGGGTGCTGAGTCTCTAACGAGCTTCTCTGGCTGGCAACATTTCACATGTGTTGTCACAACTCATTGCTGGGGGAATTAAGTGCATCATATGTGTCTCCCCCAGGGAGAGAACTTTTAGAAGCTTGTGCCTGGTCTCTCCTGGATTTCACCCTATGTGCTTTACCCTTTGCTAACTGAGCTTTGTTCCCTTTCACTGCAATAAATCACAGCCATGAGAACAACTATTTGCTGGGTCTTGTGAGCCCTCCCAGTGAATTATCAAACCTGGGGTGGTCTTGGGGACCCCTGACATACATGCCCAGGAGAAATTTGTTGGGTCATACAGAATGCATATAGGAAAGTTCACCAAGTCCTGTTCTGCCACCTCTTCCTTCCTCTCCCTCTTTCTCCTTCTTCTCGTCTGTCTCTCCAGCCTCTTACCTATGACATTCTTTGCTCTCTGTTCATATATCAACTCAGTAAATCATTTGTAATTGACTTCTTTGTGTCAGTGTCTCTGCCCTTACTCTGCCTAGAATGCCATTCTCTCCTTTCACTCGCCTTGCTGACCACTTCTTCAAAATTAGGTTCGCTATTCACTTTCAGAAATTCCTGCCACCGTGAGGCAATTTCTAGGGAGCTAGTAGGATGTCACTTCTGAAGTGGAAGATAAGTTGTAGCACGTCGTACCACCTATATCATCAAGAAGAGGCACAATGCTTGGTGGCATTTTGGAATTTAGAAGCAACATAGCTGCCATAGCCAGCTGCTTTGACCCAATTGCCAAGTAATCCGGAGGCAGCCAGCTCTGAGGGGGCCCAGAGCAAGAGATCGCTCTGCTGTGGTCAAGCTTCAGTACGAGCCTCTCTGCCACTTAGGTTGATGGTTCTCAAAAAGTCTCTGACAAATTGGGATGCTTTGTAAAACTCCTGACAAGCCCAAATAAGAGACACACAGATGCTCAGGATTTGAGGCAGGTTGTGTCTTCTTCTGCTGCAAAGTATTCTCCTAGCTTCCTACTGGATTCCTGATCATGGAACATCTTCAAAATTTGGTTCACCACTTTTAGAAACCTTTCCATAGGTATCTATACTCTCTGGCCTCAAGTTTCTTGGACTGAATTTGTGTTTTTTTTTAAACTGTAGCCATTTGCTTTGCTAAGTGATCCACCCGTGCTGACTTTGTCTCCCAACTAGCTGTGCGATATCGAGCAAGTTAATCAATCTGTTGAAAAATGAGAATAACACTACCTTGCAGTGTTGGCTTGAAATAAAGTGTGCAAAGGGCTTAGCACAGGGGGGCCAAAAACTGGTAGTGTTTATTATTGTTAAAAATAGGTTGTTAAGAAAACAGTAGAGCGGTTCCTCAAAAAAATTAAATGTAGAATTACCATATGACCAAGCAATTCTACTTCTAGGTACACATCCAAAAGAGTAGAAAGCTGAGGCTCAGATATTTGCACACCCAGCTTTATTCATGATGGCCAAAAGGAGGGAGCAACCCAAAAGTCCATCCATGGATGAATGGATAAACAAAATGTGGTGTATACACAGTGGAATATTATTAAGCCTTAAAAAGGAATGAAATGAAGTTTCAACACATGCTACAACATGAAACCTGAAGACAGTATGCTGAGCAAAATAAACCAGACACATAAGAATAAATGTTGTATGATTTCACTTGTATCAGGTACCTAGAGCAGTCAAATTCACAAAGACAGAAGGTATAGAGGTGGTTGCCAGGGGAAGGAGGAAGGGGGAAATGGGGAGCTGTTGTTTAATGGGCACAGATTTTCAACTTGGGATAATAAAGTTCTGAAGATGGATGGTGTTGATGGTTGGTTGCACAACAATGTGAATGTACTTAATCCCACTAAATGCTACAAATAAAAATGGTTAAAGTGGTAACCTTTTTTTAATTTTAATTTTTCAATTAAAGTTGACATTCAATATTATTTTATAGTAGTTTCAGGTATACAGTATAGTGGTTAGACATTTATATAATTTACAAAGTGATCCCCTCGATTAGTCTAATACCCAACTGGTACTATACATAGTTATGACAATTATTTAAGTGGTAAATTTTGTTATATTTTACCCACAAAAGTATGCAAATAAAATGTAATTAAGATTTTTTTAAAACTAGGTTAACTTTCTAAGAGCAATGAGTGCATCTTTTACTTCTTTCGTGTCCATTAAAAATATTCATGGAAACCTGACAACCATATTGCATCTAAGATGTAGAATCTGTCCTCACAGAGCTCATGTTCAAGATAAGTCTACCTCTCTTCACAGTGCCTAGTGAAATGTATCAGACACAAGGCAAAGGCTTATTGAGTTGTGACCAATGTTCGCACAGTAGGTTTTTCTGTCACTTCTAGAGCAGGTTTTAGGTTTTTCTGAGGACAAGGTCCTTTTCTGTCTGTCTTTTCTTCATACTTGTGGTAACTAGCCACCAAGATGGCCTCCAGTGATCTCTGCTTCTTGGTATTCATGCCTTTCTGTCATCCACTCATGTTGAATGTGGGCTGGACTTAATAGAATATAAGGCAGAAGTCGGGGAAGCTTTGTCTGGAGTAGCCCTGTGGAGCGGCCCACATAGTAAGGAACTGAGACCTCTTGCCAACAGGCACATGAATGAGCTTAGAAGCAGAACCTCTAGGCCAGGTCAAGTCTTGGGAAAGTGCAGCCCTGGGCGACAGCTTGACTTCAGCTTTCCCCACAAGACGCCCTGAGCCAGAGCATCCTCAGAAACTGTATATGATAATAACTGTTCATTGTTTTAAACCATGAAATTATGGAGTAATTTGTTATGCAGCAATACATAACTAATATCTTCTCCCATCACAGTGTAGTGGTTAACAGTTAAACTCTGGAACTAGGCTGTCTGGATTCATCTCTTGGTTACGCAACTTCCAAGCTGTATGAGCTTGAGCATGTAATTTAATTTTTCTGTGCCTCAGTTTTCTCTATTATAAAAATGGGGGATACTACTATTACCTACCTCATAAGTCTGTGAAGATTAAATAAACACATATAAAGTGTTTAGCAAGGTGCCTGGCATATAATTAGCAATAATATCAACTGCTGTTGTTGTCGTTATTATTATGGCTGATGGGAAAATGCTGAGAAGACAGCGTGGAGATTAAGTCAGAAAAACACCTGCCAGTAGCACAATGATCATGACATCTAGAGAAATAAGAGGAAGATGAGTTTTTGCAGGTGCTCTGGAAACAGGCCGCTAGTTCTGAATCAATGCAGAACATTGCTGGGCTCTTCTTACTTCAGACAGAACCACACTGCCGCGGGAGTGAGGAGAGGCAGCCTTCAGGATGGTTTCATGGATGCCAGGCCTCCAAGGGTCATGCCTATCCTTGGGTGAAGCAGCCACTCTTCTGAGCATACATCCCTAGGTTTTTTAACATCTCTGCTCTGGAGGATGAAGGCAGAGAACACTTTAGACTGTGGCTAAAACTAGAGGTGCTTGGATTTCTAGTTTCCAATATTCAGTAAATCGTAGCTTCCTTTTTCCCAAAGGAAAAACATTTGATTCCAATTTATTCGTAAGCCTGCAATAATTTTTTTTCTTCGATTACAGGGTATTTTGTATTGTGTACACTAAAGGAGAGAAAAATTGGGAACACATAAGCAGGAAACTTTTACCATGAAAGTAAAATGAGTTACTAAGTGAAAGAACCAATCTAAAAGGACAAATCATACATACTGTATGATTCCAACTATTCTGGAAAAGACAAAATTATGGAGACAGTAAAAGGATCAGTGGTTGATGGCTGGGGAGAGGGAAGGATGAATAGGTGGAGCACACAGAATTTTTAGGACAGTGAAACTACTCTGTATGATACTATATTGGTGGATATGTATCGTACATTTGTCCAAACCCACAGAAAGTACACACCACCAAGAGTGAACCCTAAGGTAAACTATGGACTCTGGGTGATAATGATGTGTCAATGTAGATTCATCAGTTGTAATAAATGTACCAGTCTAGTGGAACAGGTTGATAATGGGTGCGGCAGTGCATGTGTGGGGGCAGGGGTATATCGGAAATCTTTGGACCTTCCTCTCAATTTTGCTAGGAACCTGAAACTACTCTAAAAAATAAAACCTATTTTCAAAAAAAGTAAAAGGAGAACGAAAGCTTTGATTTGAGGACATATTATTTAGAAGTCCATTGAGTACAATTAACAGAAGTTTCAAGCTCACTGAACCACAGAAGGTAGTAAATCATAGGTACCTAGTGAACCAGAAGAAAGGACTATTGTTATAGAAGATGACGGGATGCTGCAGTGGGCCTCAGAAGTGCCTGGAAGGCAGCAGGAAGCACAAGCAGAGGCAGAATTCCTGTGGCCTGCCCTTCTGTATGCTAACATCTCTTATTCTCACGCTCTTCTACCCTCCCGCCCTCCTTCTTTCCCCCTCCCTCCTCCTGTCTCCTCAGCCTCTCATAGCTCCTCTATTTACACTGAACGGATAGACACTGTTTTCTCTTTCCCCATCCCATTCCTAAATTCCTGAGCAAGGGGACTCTGATGGCCCATTACCTTGAGCCAGGTGTTTGTTTCCTGCCCCAACAACTGGCTTCAGTGGGTGGAGGTGAGGGCTCGGTACAAAGGAACCCGTTCCTGCAAGGAGATGAGGGGGAGAGGCGGTACTAGGAGGTGTGTAGGGTTGGTGGCTTTCAGCTGGGCCTAGTTCTGTGACATGTGCCAGTAGTCTCCCAGGAGCGGGAACATACGTGAGCTGGTGGGGAAACTTAGCCCCACTTTCTATGTATCTATCTATCTATCATCTATCTATCTACCTATCATCTATCTATTTATTTATTTTATGCCTACAGCAACTTGTCTTCCTAGGTGGTCTCCTATCCAAGTACTAACCAGGCCCGACCCTGCTTAGCTTCTGAGATCAGACCTGATCGGGCTTGTTCAGGGCGGCATGGCTGTAGACTGGGCCCCACTTTCTGTGCTTGCTGCTGGTATGTGCTTTTCCCGTTTGATTTAAGGCCTTGTAGAGGCTGATTTGGAGCGGGGCATTGGAGGGATTCTTCACCGCTAACCAGCCGTAATTCGTCCTTAAGACACTAAAGGGCCACAGACAGGATATTAGGATTCTGCTTGTTTTTTTTTTTTTTTCCGTTGCAGTTTATTTATTGATGAGTGTGCAAAAAGTAAAAAGGAAGTAATAAAATAACCTTGTTTATGTTCTCGTCCGCGTGTTCTGTGTGCTCCCGGAGCGCTGGGACCCGGGGCGGGGCGGGACTCGGGGTGTCAGCATGTTCCGCTGCGGATGCGACAGGCCAATGCAATTCACTCCTCTTCCTCCCTCTCTTCCCTCCCTCTCTCCCTCTCCCCTTCCTACCTCCCCGCCCCCGCCTAGCGGGTTCCAGGAGTCCTTGCAAGGAAAGAGGGCTTCCTGAGGTTGGCTTCCGGGTCGAACTCGCATCAGTCATTTCCAACGTCTGGAGGCGGGACAGGATCAACAAGGCGGCTGAAACTCGGGTTCTAGACGGCCCCGGTGGCGCTCACCGCAGAGCCCAGGCCGCGCGCTCCCACCTGTCGGCCCACCTGGCACTCGGCTGGGGACCGCGCTGGCCACCGCCACCCGGTCATCCACTCTGAGCCCCTTCACTTCGGGGCTGCAGGCGGGCCGGCTGGGATTCGGCAGTGCAGGGTTCACAGCCAATCGGTGCTTGGGGTACCGGGGCTTCCGGAGAGTGTGACTCCAGGGAGCCGAGATTCCCGGCTCCCCGAAGCCTCGGAGCCCGGGGGCTACCGTGAGCCCCCAGGCCGCGCAAGCATAGAGGCAGGGATCTAAAGATGGCTCCCATCGGTCAAAGAGACGCTTCTGGCCCGGCCTCGGATGGTTGGGAGCGGTTCCTAATTCAGGCTGGCCACCCAGTTCCGGCCCCTCCCAACCCCCATCCCTACCCCGCCCCCACCTAAACCCGGCGGCTGGAGCCCCCGCCTTCGGGCAAGCGAGCCTGAGTACAAGTTGCCACCAGAGCTTGCGGCTGGATGGAGGCTGGACTTCCTCATCCGACCTCCCATCCCGGGGTGCAGAGGTGGGGGCCCGAGGCCCCAGCCCCGTTGGAGCTCCGCCTGGTGGGGGTGCGAGCTGCCTTTGGAGAGATTTCTGGATGTGTGATCAGGCCGGGCTCTTTATCCTCGTTCACCTCATAACACGCCCAGAAAATTTATATACTATTTCTGTGACATTCAGGGGTGTACTTTGAGAGTCAAATGGGGCCTGGTGGGGAAAAAATGTATTTCACTCTGTGTATTATGCGATTATGTAAAGAAAATTAAATATATAAACTATTAGAAAAGATGTTACATTTCAAGTAGTCATGCACCTTTTAACAGCTTTCTAGTCAACCACAGACCACATATACTATGGTGGTCCCATAAGATTTTAATGGAGCTGAAAAATTCCTATGGCCTAGTGATGTTGTAGCTGTCCTAATGTCGTAGGGTATTAGTCACCTGTTTGTGGTGATGCCGGTGTAAATAAACTCACTGCAATTTCAGTTGTATAAAAGTATCGCACATAAGATTACAGTACTTGGCTGTACCATCTAGGTTTATGTAAATGCCCTCTGATGTGCCCACAATGAAATTGCCTAAAGATGCACTTCTCAGAATGTATCCTCTCTTTAAGTGGTGCATGACTGTGTATATATTTTTCTAATAATTTCCCAGCCCTCCTTTTTATTTTTCACTTTTTACTATGACAAATTTCAAACATATATAAAAATAGATGAGTAGATAATGAATCTTCAGCTTCAACACTTATCAAGGTCAGGCCAATTTTGTTTCATCTCTACCTCCACCGACTTCCCCTTCCTATTATATACTTCTATTTTTTTAATGATAAATTGAGCTTGTGTTTTAGTTAGCCTTTACTGTGTAACAACTCACCCCAAAGTGTAGAGGCCCAAAACAACAATAGTCTATGATTTGTCGTAATTATGGCTGACTGGGCACTTCCTCTGCAGGTTTTGACTGGATTCACCCAAGAGGGAGGGTCAGCTGGGCTGAAAGACCCAAGATGGCCTCACTCACATGTCTGGCTGTGGACTAGGACGCCTCAGGTCTCCTCTCTTTCATGGCTTCTCATATTCAAGTAGGCTAGATGGACTTCCTTATATGGCAACCAGAACCTTCCAAGAGAATCAAGGCAGAAGCCTCAAGCTTCCTGACCTGTGGGAGTCTGCTTGCTTTCTGCTCGCTTCTATTGGTCAAAGCAGGTCATAAGGCCAACCCAGACTCTGAGGAGGAGGGTGTGTGGAGAAATAGACCCACCCCTGGATAGAAGGAATTAATGTAGGGAGGAGACAAGAGAATTAAAATGTTAATCAAGCCACAATCAGAGACTGCAATTTGCTGATCAGCTCTGCAGCCAGGTCAGGAGGACACCTGCAGAACAAAGGAAGCTTTCTACTGAGATTGCTAACAACCCATTCCCCACCTGCGAAGGGGAAACAGGAACCAATATAGAGTCATTCCCTAGGGTTAAAACGGTGGGGAACCTATGGATTAAAGGCTGGGAACTGCCAGCAGACCTTTCACTCTATATATTTTTACCTTTTCACATTACAGACTCTTATCCTTCCTCTTTGTATGTCCATATCAAAGGAAATGGGTTAACAAAGTCTTTTAAACTATAACTCACAG
>NW_011889185.1:1234524-1235932 GCF_000151845.1 Pteropus vampyrus | reverse complement strand
TGTGGAGAAATAGACCCACCCCTGGATAGAAGGAATTAATGTAGGGAGGAGACAAGAGAATTAAAATGTTAATCAAGCCACAATCAGAGACTGCAATTTGCTGATCAGCTCTGCAGCCAGGTCAGGAGGACACCTGCAGAACAAAGGAAGCTTTCTACTGAGATTGCTAACAACCCATTCCCCACCTGCGAAGGGGAAACAGGAACCAATAGAGTCATTCCCTAGGGTTAAAACGGTGGGGAACCTATGGATTAAAGGCTGGGAACTGCCAGCAGACCTTTCACTCTATATATTTTTACCTTTTCACATTACAGACTCTTATCCTTCCTCTTTGTATGTCCATATCAAAGGAAATGGGTTAACAAAGTCTTTTAAACTATAACTCACAGAAACTAAATAATGATATATAAATTGAATTCCCTGAACCCTCAGAGACCCTCTCAGTGTCCTTACTCTGTCTTTGTCTCTCTCTGTCTCTCTCACTCTCTGCCTCAGAGGAGAACACACTCTGTCTGTGGAGTGTTATCCCTTTTCTAATAAACTTTCCTTTTGACTCTAACTTTGGTGTGTGTGTTGAATTCTTTCTACACTCTTCGCCAAAGGGCCCTCTTCTTTCAGTGTGGGGCATGGTCTCCCCCTCAACTCAGGGAAATTTGCCCTGTCCTGCAGCAGAGTGAAGGGCAATACTAGCATGGGAGGGATTGGTGGCCTTTAACCAATCTGCCAGTTTGCTTTCATCAACAGAACTTTTTATATGAGGTTTTATGCTTGCATCAGCCACACACAATTCCTGATCTAGGCTTTATAACGACGAACACTTTAAATGCTTGATAATCACTATCAAGGAAAAACTCTGGTAGTGATGCAGTTTATATATCATTATTTAGTTCCTGTGAGTTATAGTTTAAAAGACTTTGTTAACCCATTTCCTTTGATATGGACATACAAAGAGGAAGGATAAGAGTCTGTAGTGTGAAAAGGTAAAAATATATAGAGTGAAAGGTCTGCTGGCAGTTCCCAGCCTTTAATCCATAGGTTCCCCGTGGTTTTAGCCACAGTGAATGACTTTTGGTTTCTATTTCCCCTTCACAGGGGTGGGAAATGGGCTGTTAGCAGTCCCAGCAGAAATCTTCCTTTGTTCTGCAGGTGTCCTCCGGGCTTGGCTGCAGGGCTGATCAGCATATTGCGGTCTCTGAATGTAACTGGATTAACATTTTTAATTCTCCTACCTCCTCCGTACATTATTAGCACAAGGAAGCAACTGACATTCCTTATTATCCATTTAAAATTGTGCAGTTTTAAATTACAATTGAAATTACATTTAAAGAATCTGGTAGCTCTTCCTTTAATGGACAGATGAAATGTTGACATTTCTTGTCAACATGCAAATGGACTTTGAATCCAAATG
>NW_011889185.1:1067030-1234474 GCF_000151845.1 Pteropus vampyrus | reverse complement strand
TCTTCCTTTGTTCTGCAGGTGTCCTCCGGGCTTGGCTGCAGGGCTGATCAGCATATTGCGGTCTCTGAATGTAACTGGATTAACATTTTTAATTCTCCTACCTCCTCCGTACATTATAGCACAAGGAAGCAACTGACATTCCTTATTATCCATTTAAAATTGTGCAGTTTTAAATTACAATTGAAATTACATTTAAAGAATCTGGTAGCTCTTCCTTTAATGGACAGATGAAATGTTGACATTTCTTGTCAACATGCAAATGGACTTTGAATCCAAATGTATCTTCCTACCAGGCACTTGAAAATAAAGATGAAGGTCTAATTTGCAGAGAGTACATGCATTATGAGAGCAGTCAATCTGCAGTTGGCTTGGACACCATAAAATTGCGAGTCAGCCACAAAAGAATTAAGGCATCCGATACCTTTGGAGGTGGTGTTTCGGGGCACTTGTGGGGGCCCTGTTCTCTCAGCCTCTTATTGCACTGTCAAAGCTGGATCCATGACAACCTCTGGTAGGGCAAGAGCAGGCATGGTGACAAACTTCAAGTTAGGGTCTCCAATTAGTTTTCGAATAAGCCAAAGGAAGGGCATTTCAAAGTTGTAGTTACTTTTAGCGGAAATGTCATAGTACTGAAGAGTCTTCTTTTGCTGGAAGATGATGAATTTTGCCTTAATCCTCCAGAGGCTGAGCTGCTACTGTGTGATCTAAAGTCCCTACCCCCAGGTAAACAAAGGCACTCTTACCAGGCAACACATTCCAAGTGTTTAGAGATTACCTCCCAGGAGCCAGAAGCAAAAGCCAGACCTTTCTTTGGGCAAGGTTAATTCTTTACTATACACACTCCTCATTCTGCTTTTCCTCTCTCTCTCTTTTCCATATCCCTTTCTTTTCTACCTCTCCTCTCTCCTAGGCTGGGGAGGGGTCATACTATTATTATAGTGGGTTTGAAGGTCAATAAAAGCAATGGGGTGCCTCTGTAGTCTCCTCCTCAGGGTCTCCACAGCTTTGTGTCCAGGGAGCCACATGGTAGAGGCCCAGACACATTGCTGTCTGCTAGGTGAGTTCAAGGAGATGGCACGTAGATGTGGAAAATACAGCGGGTCTCGGCAGCTAGTGGGGCTCTTGATGCCCCCCATGACCCGGGCAGCCAGGACATGTCAGAGGCAACCCATCTGCTCCCTAGAGTATGAGAGAACCAACACTAAAGGGACAGAGAGAGGGGCCTGAGCTTCAGGCAGAATAAGATCTTGCACTACCACACCCTAGGAGACCAGGCATCTTGGAGATTACATGTGACTCTGGGAAGGATGGCTGCATCCAGAATGATGATGAAGAATTTGGAGCCCCATAAACCTACCTGTCCTTAAGAGGGGGTGACAGATTGTTTACAAAAATGGCCACAATTGCACTTACATGATGTATCTAGAATAGTCTAATTCATAGAGATAGAAAATAGAATAGAGGTTACTAGGGGCTGGAGAAGGGGGAAAGGGGTACTTATTGTATTGTAGGTACAGAGTTTCCATTCAAGATGATGAAAAAGTTCTGGATTTGACAAGATGTAAAAGGCTGGAGAGGATGTAGAACAACAGGAACTCTCATTCATTGCTGGTGGGAATGCAAAACATGGCCACCCTGGAAAATTGTTTGGTAGTTTCTTAAAAAACTAAACGTACACTTAACATCTGATCTTGCAATTGTTCTCCTTTGGATTTACCGAAAGGAGCTGAAAACGTGTGGGGAGCCAAGCTGACTCTCCAAGAAGCAGGACAACCGGCTCTCCCTTGGGCCTTCAGGATTCTGGGTGGACAGCCCTGCAACAATGCGCCCAGTCATGCTGGTGGGTCCACCCTACTTCACCTGGTGGGAGCTTCAGATGGTCCAAGATTAATGCTAAATGTGGAGATTGTTACTCAGAGCTGGGTTTCACACCTTCTGGCATTCAATACTAGCCTAGTTTTTAATAAAAAACAACACTATTTTGGTGCTGTAAACCTATATTTCACCATCTGGCATACCCTTATGCCTCTTATGTTTCGTCTTCTGACAGGAAAAAACCATCATGGGACTACAAGCTCTCTACCAACTAGGATATCATTGCATATATAAGATACCTCTGTGCAGATTACAGCCGCTTAACTCTTAGCAACAGACTTTAAAAACACCTCTGTCTACAAATGTCAATACAACAAAATAAAAGAAGTTTAGCTTCATGAAATATTAAGTTAAAAAGTGAAAGTTTGTTTCTTGTTTTGTTTTGTTTTGCATAACAGATGACAGTCTTAAAATACCCAAGAGACTAAGGAGAAAGAAAAATCACCCCTTCTGTCTGAGGCAATGGTGACAGAATGGCCCAAAGCTATCCTCTGCAATTTCTTTGGGGATGACACTAAAGGAATGGAAGGCACTGAGGAACCAACAGGAAAATTAGCTTATTTGGAAAGTTAGCTTAATTAGTAAAAATAATTATCATTGTCTCTACCTTTTAATAAATCTTTGGTAATTTTGTGAGTCTATGAATTTTCTGGAGTAGAAGTCTGATGTTGGACTTACGCTCACCAGCACTTTTTACTGATAAAAAGAGCTACCCCAAAGCACACAAATGTCTCTGGAGAAGGGGTCTTGTGCCTCTTTTAACTCGAGAAGCCTGAGTTCTTCTTGGTTCTCATATAAGATGAGTAAGTGCGCATGGGGTGTGTGTACGTGTGTGGGGGGAGGTCAATTTAGGTTTTGTGGGTTTTTTGAAGATTATATGACTTTGGGAGGAGCTTAAAAAAGAACAGAACATTATGAAGGTAGAAATAGGTAGGAAAGAAATGTTATTTAGGATCAGAAAGAAAATACAATACATAACATTTTAAAACTTGAGAAATACCTCAAATCTCACATGATTCAGAAAACTGACATAAGATTTTGTTAACTGCCTGAGAAAACCCTATGACACTTTCTTCCCCTTACAATTCCTGTCTGCAGATTCTTTGATCGCCTTTTCACATGACAACAATTTTGTAACATTGTTTTCTGGCAATAGGGTAGAAAGATAATTCATTGTTTTTCTACTAGCATGGTTGATGGAAATTTGGTTTTCATTGATAATTTAGAAAATTTTCAGTCTCATAATTTGTTATTAGTAATGGTGTATATGTTTTTAGGACTGCTGTCAAATTTGGGGAAACCTCTCAAATTTCTTTCTTACAAAAGCTGTACATTTTCAGAGCATATCAAGGTTTCATATTTAGGGATCAATCTTAAATACTCTGAATTGACAATACTCATCAGCCAACTTTACTTCAATGTCTTGTAGAGGTTTATTATGAGATTTATGTTATCTTTGTCAATGTTAGTATTTTGGTTAAATCAGCAAGTGTGTTCATATCCTTCACTTCTTTTCATTATGTAGATTAAACAATGCAAGAACCCATATATTATCTGTCTTAAAAAAAAAATTGTTACAATTGACTTCACAATGCCATAATAGTTTCCATTGGTTACATATGAACATATTTGAAAAGTAATTTCATTTTATAGGAAATTTGCAATTATATTTACTGCATTATTGGTATTCTTGACAGGAAAAACTTTCATTTTTATCTGCTCACAGGTTTAGGTATTTAATGGTTGGTAGAATGTTCCACAGACTAGCTTCTGGCTCTATACATTTCAAATTTTGTTTTTCCTCCTCCTCCCACATCCCAACTGCTGTAGTGTCATGATGCCAGATGGGCAGTTGGATTATTCCTGGAAGTCATTCCTACCCCAGGATGTCCAGTAATAACTATATATGTAAACAGATCTCATTAAAGTCACAGTCAACGCATCCTCAACTCAAGTACTCCTTAGCCAGCTCCCAAAGGCTCTCACCTTTCCCATGCTACAGATCCAGAGGGGAAGTGTGGCAGAGTCAGAGTAGGAAGAGATTGATCTTAACCAATTACAGTTAAATAGTTCACTTCTGCAAATTGTACAGACACATATGATCCTGTGAATACATTTCTGGGGCCCCGCCAAGGGTCTTCGGCAAATGAGGTGCCTTGACACTTCGGCTTCATTAGCTCGGTGTAGGTATAAATGTGTGAGGGTTTTTCGTTTTCTTTCTTTAAATTAAAAAATCTGTATATCCCTGTGACCTTACCTCTTTGTCCCTCTTGGTCCTGCATCTCCCAGTCTCACGCTCCTGTAGCCGACCGCGTCCCCCGCCGTGTAATCGCGCGGCCTCTAGAGGGCGCCGCACCTCCAGGAACCCGGGAGGCCGCGCAGGCTGGGTTGACAAGGGGACGGCGGCATCTTGCTGCAGGACTCGCTCCTGGGGACTCTGGGTGCTTTTCTCTGTCGCGCTCCACGCCAAAGGTCGACGGCGGCAGAAAAAAGGTAAAACAGGAATGCCCTAGCGCAGCCTTCGCTTGGTTTTGAACGAACGCTGGTGATGGGGCAGGAGCCTCAGAGAGCGAGCGGCTTTCCCATTGAAGTTCATGGGCCCACCTTTTCATCCACGAAGCCCCCGCCCCCGCCACGGACAAAGGGCCGTGACCTCTGCTGAGGTCTGTGAGGGGCCCTCCCCGCCATCAGACCTCCCCCTGGGGATTTTGCCACCCTTCAGCCTCCTGAAGCTCAAAGGACACCCGGCTCTTTGTTTGGGGTGTCTGGGATGGGGAGGGGGCTCAGTAGATGATCCGGGGGTTCTGTGACTGGAGCGGGACCACGGGCCAGGGTGGGCACATCAGCTAGAGAGCAAGGTGCAGGCCTCCCCAGCTGCTGCCCTCTTGCTCCACTCCTGCAGGGCCTGTGTTGGTGAAACCGCCCAGAGCTGGGTGGCAGGATCTGATGAGGTCCCAGAAGAGCCCCCATTTGGAGCTCAAGTTAAGCACCGGGAAGAGGGCCCACCCTGCCCTCCGGCCCCCTTGAAAGGTGGCCGGCTTCAGTCAGGAGCAGTGGGAATACCTAATGTTTTCAATGAGATTTTGTCTTTGACTCCTGGGTCTCAGGGGCAGGAGGGGGATTCTGGGAGACTGTCCAGAGTTCCCCTCCCATCTCTGGGTAGAAGGGGCGGGGCGAGAAGGCAGAAGCAAAGGATTTAGGTGAGAAAATCACTCTGATGAATATGACAATTGTCAGTCCCCACAGCTGAAACTGGAATAGCCCCAGTTCAGGTATGGGAGGCCACCGGGCTGGGCCCTTTGTGGGCCGACATCTCCAATCCCTTTGTGACCTAGCGCAGTGCTCAGTTTAAATAGTGACTCCCACTTCCAGATAGAACCCAGAGTGGTTTTTATCCATAAAATCATTATTGTGTGATATTAAATACCACATATAGTAATCATTATCATATGTAATAATTCTATGGGGAAATTATATATTATATTAATAGGAATAGTTGAGGTGTATTGCAAGTTAAATAGATTCTATGGGTTAGCTTAGAATTAAACCATCGTTCACAACATTGATTCTATAGAAAAATAGGTTCAGAATCCCAATGTACTTTCTGGCTTTTGAAGCAGACACATTTGTGTATCAGGAACTGTTTGTACTCTCATGCTCGGTCACCATTTTGACTCCAGCTAGCCCGAAAAATCCATGTGAACATGGTTCCTCTGAATTGATCCAAATAAGATTTATGGGGACACTCTAAGAATGGCCATGGCTTTGATCCAAAGCCTGTCCATATAAAAAGGACCATACTATGAGGATATTTTAGAAAGCCAACAGAAATAAAACTCATGAACACAAGTTTTTGCCACAAACTAACCCTGTTCTATTTTACAGGCTACTGTAGTTAGTTTTCCAGCTGCTTATTAACATCTCTCCTAACTTGCCTAGGCATGTGCTTCTTCTATCATCCACTCTCTTCAACCGGCATTGGTAGATTACAGCTGTGCCCTTAAATACAGAGGCAGAAAGGAACTAGACAGATTAGATAGCAAAATAAACACTTTATTGCTAGTTTGCTGTCAAATGTCACGAGGCACACAAGAGAGAACCCATAGAGTTTGGTTACCATGTCTATAGCCCTCACCATATGCCCTGTATCCTTATAGGGAAGAAAAAAAAAAGCTACTGATTGACTGGGGGCTAAATAGGTGGCATCAGGATGTGCCAAACAGAGAGGGTATAGAAGATTGTGCGTGGAGCTGGTATTTACCAGGCAGTGGGGGTTTGTGTGTACGTGCAAGAGCTCCTTGAAGCCACATGTGAGGAGGCACACGTATTTTGTTATTGTGATAAAATAAACCTAACACAAAAGTCACCAGCTTAACCATTTTAAAATGTACAATTTAGTAGCATTTAGCATCTTCACAATGTTGTGCAACCATCAACATAATCTGGTTCCAGAACATTTTCATTACCCGAAAAGGAAACCGGTACTCATTAGCGCTCTCCATCTCCCATTCCCTGGCAACCACTAATTTACTTTCTCTCTCTATGGATTTGCCTATTGTGGACTTTTCATATAAAGGGACTCATACAATATGTGGTTTTCTGTGTCTGGCTTCTTTCACCCAGCATTATGTTTTCAAGGTTCGTCCATGTTAGAGCATATATCAGTATTTCACTCCTTTTTATGGCTGAATAATATTCCATTATGTGGATACATTGCTTTTTGTTTATCCATTCATCCGCCAATGGACACTTGGGCTGTTTCCACCTTTTGGCAACTGCGAACAGAGGCACATGTACCTTTATGTCTGTGTCTTGCCCTCCTCTGCGGGCCCCTTCGAGTCCAGTGCTCTCTGCTAACGCTGGGCTGCGAGCAGGTCTTCTGGCACCCACACACCCTCCCCCTCCCTACCACTGCAGCCCAGCGAAAGTCCTTGGGCTCAGACTCATCAGGTATTGCGTCAAACAGAGAGGGTCCACTCTCTGTTTGGAAATAACTCTGGAGCTATTTTGCTTCCTCTCAGAGGCTAGGCCTTTACAACTCAGATCCCAAAAGCAGCTCCTTTTCCCTCCATTTTTCTCCTAAGGCAAAGAACAGGACTGGCCCTGCTGCTGCCGTAATGAGAGGGTGGACCATCCGGGGACAATGGGAAATGCTAGAAGGCGGAGAGGCATGGGGGAACAAAGGCGACAGTTCATAAATGTGATCCTGCATATTTTCATCTTTACTTTCTTTTGGATGACAACTCGTACAAATGATTGAAGGGTAGGACAGTGTGGGCCATGGAGACCATGGTCCAGGAAAGTGGAAGAGGAGCTCATGGGAGGCCATCTTCCCCTCAGCACAGCCAGTCTGCCCAGGCCCTGACGTGAAGCGAGAAGAGGGGAGACTGTGTGTGTATGTGGGTGGGGGCGGAATCACCTGTGGACAAATAGACAAAGGTGGTCCTTCTTGGCCAAGGGAGCTGGGCAAATTGTGATCACCTGTTCTGGGAAAGGTAGCCAATGGGCCCTGGGTGAGGGGGAATTTCTCCCGAAATCCACATGCAGGGACTTCCCTAGACCCATGGACCAGTGAACAAATCATGTCGAGGTAGGATTTGAATGGCCTGGGGTCCTTTGACCTGTCAAGTCCTCTAGTTACAGAAAACAAACTCGGGGTGGCTCCATGGTGTAGCAGTTAGCACATCTGCAGTCCCCGGGTGCACGCTGCGAGCCTGTGGAAGGAGATGCCCCACCTTCAGAGATCCAGTTCTTAAGGGGAAAATGGCAACATCCATAGGTCAGGGGTGGAAGTAGGTGGGGGGATTAAAGACGGAGAAAAAAGAAAACAAACCTGCCTCTGTCCTCTGTTCCACCTTCCTTGGTACACTCTAATTTTGCCATTCAGGTGAACACAGGCGGTCCCATCCCAACTCACCCCATTGGGAATTCAGCATTTACTAACCGAGATGCCAGAGATGAACTGTGCTTAGACTTCTGGGTTTTGCTTTCTTTTTTTCTTTCTTCCTTTCTTTCTTTCTTCCTTCCTTCCTTCCTTCCTTTCTTTCTTTCTTTCTTTCTTTCTTTCTTTCTTTCTTTCTCTTTCTTTTTCTTTCTTTTTTTTTTTTAAAGAGGACCAGCTTTGGTTTGCCAGCTTTTTGTGTGCTAAGTTAGGGAATTAAAAAGAACAACTACCCTACTACTAATCACTATCATATAAGGATAGACTTTAGAATTTCAAAAGATCCAAACCTACATAATCTCATAGGAAAGCCTTTTAAATGGAATAAATTCAGTTTTATGAAAATTTTATTATGTTGTCCTGATTTCTCTCATTCGTCCTCATTTCAATCAGACAAATCTTCAGATTATGAGGTTTGGGAGCCGGCCAGGTGTTTAGAAACCCCCTCCTGGTCCTTCTGCCCGGGTCCCTGGGCGCTTCCATCTGGTTATCTTGTTTTTCTCCTTCTTCAATGGTTCTTCCCAGTTTGCCTTTTTTTTTTTTAACTTTATTGAAGAATAATTTACAAATATAATTGCATATATTTAAAGTGTACTACATGATGATTTGATGTATATATATATATATACACTGTCGAATGGTTACCAAGATCGAGATAATTAACACATCCATCATCTCACATAGTTAACATACTCAACTTTTTTTTGGTGGTGAGAATGCTTAAGATCTACTTACAAAGACTTTCATGTATATGATACTGTATTATTAACTATTGTCACCATGCTGTACATTAACTGCTCAGAATGTCTTATAACTGAAAATTTGTGCCCTTTGACCTACATCACCCCATTTCCCCTTTTGGTTAATTAGAAATATTGCTCAAATCAGAACCTCTTGTAGCTTCTGGAAATCTCTATGTTAATGGTGAGCATCCTTTATTTTCTCACGAGAGCCAATTTGGGGTGGGGGAATGATGTTTATGAGCTGCATATATTTGCACTCCAAATAAAAATAGCTTTGAGTCCCATGGGGGGAAAATGTATTTTCTTCCAGGGTAGAATGCCTGTGCAATCTAGTAGATTTATGCTAATGAGAAAACGGTGCTGCTTTCATGTGACTAAAATGTTAATGTCGGCATACTTGAGAACTAGTCACAAAGAGGCAGCTTTCTAATTTTTTTACCCTGAAATTAGTTGACAGGCTGAAGGTAGAAATAAAAAGAAGGGTATAAAACCATTTATTTCCAGCAATAGACTTCATTTCTCCTCCTTTGGTCAATCTACTAGACTTGTTTTGATCCAATACAGGAAACCAACTTATTAAGAACTCTATTCGTCATTAATACATCACAAGGTGTACATTTCAGTCAGAGCTCAGATGGTTTCTAAGATGTAGCTATAAAGGCCAGTTCTCAAAACAGCTGCTGTCTCCAGGTAGCAAGGGCTTCCTGACAGGTCCTTAAGGGAACCCAGAGAGAACCTACTGGAATCCCTCTTTTTGGAGGCTCAAAAAAAAAATAAGTGCTTGTTGTGTTATCAGGCAGATTTTTACATGAAAATCATAAATTACTGTGTGGCTGAAACATCTACAGACTAAATCATTCAAGCCAGCCCTAGGTAACCAAAGCTAAGATACAAGAGATTTTATCTGTTTGATGCTGAAAGGCCCTGGAGTCAAACTGCCTGGGTTCCAATCCTTGAGGAAGTACATGAACTAATTTAGTGCCTGCTATATGCTATGGTTCTCACTCCTAGGGCAGAGAGATTTACAGACAGTACTGGCGGAGGGTAAAGGAGTTAGCAAGATGGCAGATATGGGAAACTGTTAGTGGTATGGTGGAGGAGGAACAGACATAGGGTGCAGAAAACTTGGAGAAATCACATGACCTAGGGAGACACTTCGGAATTCATTTCCTTATATACTTGCAGTTTCAGGCGAAAATGTTCTGTCCCATAGCAAGACAATAGAAGTGTCTGCAAGGCCTTAATTCTCAAATGGGTTGTCATTGTTAAAAATGATTTTAAAAATCCTGAGAGCGGCGCTATTTCTGGAACCTGCGGCATTACAGATCTTGACATTTATTAGAGGCCATGAAAGCTACAGAAGTTGAACGTCTCTTTCTGCATTTCCAGTTTTATGCAATTTCATTAGATTTCCTGCTTTGGCAGGAAATTTAGAAAGCAGAAGAAAAACAATCACATATTTAAAAATACAACACATTAGATTTTATTCACCAATATTATCTAGTAATGGTAACTTTAATCCTTGCAGCTCAATTTTAAAAATTGAAATATATTTTACATGTAACATTGTGTAAATTTAAAGCTCAATTTTTTCTTTGTTTTCTTTGAAGGATAGTGTAACCTGTTTCTGGACCAAAACACCCTTAATAGTCTTTCCTCTGGGTCTGTAGCAGTTACCTGTGGGGGTAGAATTCATTAACAAATATTCGCACAGCTGTGAAATGCCAATGATCTCTTCAAAGATATAAAACCATATATTTTTGTCCCAAATACTGCAAGTGAAAGATTTCATTATTAAACGCTGGCTGACAAGAGTTCACAGTCAAAAGGCATAACAGAAGAGCCCCTGCGGTCAGCGTCCTTCATCAGCCATGGAGTGCATTCAAAATGCCACCTGCTGTTTGTTTTTTTTTATTTGACCAATAGTTTAATACAAAGAAAACAATTTCTCTTTTTTCCTCTCTCCCTGCTGAGCAACCCCAGAAAAGTCATTTAAGCTCTTTGAGCTGAAATTTCTTTATGTATAAGATGAGGATGTTTCACCTACCTCATAGGGTTATGAAGATGAGGGCTGTCTTACTGCCTGCTGAGAACCGAACAATCCAGTCTTTTCAAGTAATCCTGTTCTATAGAAAAGACCAAATAAATATAATACTATCTTGCGATATCATTTAGCAAATAAATAGGAAAACGTTTCCATTGGAATTTTCCAAAGCAAATAAAAAATAAAGCTAACTGCCATCCGTGAAAATCATCCCCCAAGCATTACCAAGAATCACTTTGGGGAACTAGTTAAGCTGATATTCCAGAAGATTCTTATTGCAAATTTCAGCAACAAAGCCAAATTTAAACAAAAACACTGAGCCAAAGTTGTGACTCCCCCACATTTTCCTTGCTTTTATTCAAAAAAGAGAGATGTCTCAGCAATATTGAGTATGCTGAGTTTGTTTGTTGATCTAAAGCAAACCACACATTACCAAAACATTTTGGATAAAAATAAATTAAGTTGTATTTCCTTCTGAGATAAAAATTGCCTTTGGCTGCTCACCCAACCATGCTTCGTGTTAAACTCTGGGCTTTGTTTTTGATTTTTACTGAAGCAGGTTTATAAATACCAGAGGCAAAATGCACCAACTCGACCAGATGGCTTAACGTGCTATTTCATTTGTCATTATTTGATCAGGGAACATTGCAAAGTTGGGCTGCTGGGAATGCAGGCATAAACCTAGAGGAATTTTCTTATTTTCTTGGGCAGAATCAAAACTCCTTAGTTGCAAAACTGGGTGTCAGTACTTTCCTTTTCTAAAAGGAAAATCAGACAGACACAAAAACCAATCCTCTTCTTGCTCAAGGGACTCAAACCACAGGCGAGAAAAAACGGATGACTAGAAATCTTATTTCCACAAATGGTGAAAGGCAGTCACATTATACCCCACATCTGTGGAGAACATCATTTCTAATCCAGAATCCCATTACCACTTCTGGAGAAACACCATCAGTTCCTCTAGACCTTGAGACCTTTGCCTAGAACAGCGGTCCCCAACCTTTTTGGCACCAGGGACTGGTACTCCTATGAGAATCTAATGCCTGACGATCTGAGGTGGAGCTGAGGCGATGATGCAAGGCAGCTGCAAATACAGATGAAGCTTCACTTGCTCTCCCACCATTCACCTCCTGCTGTGCGGCCCAATTCCAGTCTGTGGCCCTGGGGTTAGGGATCCCTGGCCTAGTACGCTGTGCTGGTTTTGCTTACACGATGCACTATTGATGTTCCTGAATTTACCAAATCTTTTTCTGGAATTCTTTATATAAGATCTTCCTGGTCCTTCTCGGGAGAAACATGACTTCCAGTTTTCCCTGCGAAATTCCCACCCTAGGGTTGCTGTGGCATCTTGAAATGGCCATCTGTTGGCAAAGTTGGGTGTCATTACAGACTGTGCCTGAAGGATACACGCTGAATCAGCACCGTGGTGGTTTCTGAAGCAGAGGAAGGAAATGGGATTGAGGACAAGGGACATGAGTACTTTATTGTAATACCTGATTTCTTTTAATGAAAATATACTTGAAGCAAATATGCCATTTCTGGGTAATAGGTACATGGGTGTTACATTTGTCTGTATACTTCTCTATAGTTTTAAAGTTTGGCAACCCCCTACTCCCTTTTAAAGAACAACAGTGCATGATGGAAATGGTTTTCAAACCTGACTACAGTTACATGTAGAACTTAAAAAAAAAAAAAAGTTAGATTCCTGGGCATGCCACATCTATACTCATTTTCTAGGAGTGGGACCAAGAATTTGGGTTTTTTAAAAAGCTCCCCAGATGTTCCTCATTCATCCAGTCCAGAGCCAGCCTTTGGACCACTTTTGAAGCTCCACTACCTTTCAAAAGTCACTCTGTATTTACTTATAATACCTTGCAAAAGTCACTCTGTATTTACTTATAATTCACCCTGTACAATGCCCAAAACTGTGTTAACTCACACATTTAAAAACAAAAAACCTAGCAGTGTATCTGTCCATGCAGAGATTCAATCCTTTTAATGTAGCATAAATTGTTATTATAACAAGAACAAGAAGGTCTCTTTTTAAAGTCTCTGTGTGTGAAAACTGGGTCAAAATTCATTTGACAACATATAGACTAGAATCCTCATATAGTTTTAAAGCTAAAGTTTTTAACTTTAAAAGCTTAGGTTACAACACAATCTGCACATGGCATTTCAATATAAGTGGAATTTCCTTCTCAGACGATCTGGAGCTTTAATTCTGCCTTAGGACAGTCTGACTGGACAGTAGCATCTTTTTTTGCAGTAGGATTGGATATTATAGAATTGTACACAATATTTTCTTCTAATTGTCCTCATTTTTAGCTTTAAGTTTCTTCTCTCATGTCCATGATTTTTTATATTTTTAAGGTAATGAGTTTAAGGCCACTATACATGTACTTACATTCACATGTACACAAAGTCACTCCTTGGGACCGATATTCCAGTTGCACACTTGAAGTTCCTCACTTCATTCTTGCTTATTACTTTTTATCATTACCCCCATGCTTGATTAAATGATGAGTGGCAAAACAACAAAGTGAAATTAAAAAGTTCTCTTTGCTACTTGACAGCAGCTTGTACCAAGTAGCTAAAACTAATTAATAAAAACTAGTAAAATTTTATGACCATCTATGGCTTTCTATCAAGCATGTTTTATGGTTTGTTTTCATCATGACAGCTAAGACTGGGCTATATTGTTCTTCTTTTAAAATTTAAGATGGATCCTATAATAGATAAGAATTTTCAGGTTGAAAAGGGCCCTTGAGTCCCAGCTTTCAGGATTATATTCAGAATGAGTGTGCCAGTGAAGCTTGCTTGAGGGTGGGCGGGTTCTTGACCCAATTTAGCCGAAAATCATCGGGTATTCCTGGGTCACCTGTCACATGTCTAACAGTATTATACATACACTTTAGTAAATGGCCAAAATTGAGAAGATTCCCCTCTTTTCAGTGTAAAGCTCTCTTATTCTATGACTTGTTAATGGCTTCGTTGATATGGACAGGTTTGTTATAGCAGAGCCTGCTATACCTGCTGATACTTACCTGTGAGATGTGTCCCTGATCTTTTTGTCTGACTCTAGGTCTTTCTTATGGGACACTGCAGCCCTTGCTGGTTCTTTGACTTTATAACATTAGAAAAGGAAAGCAAGTTCAAGTCTACAGGAGCTTGGAACAGCAGAGTTCAATCATTTTCAATGAAAATCAATTCAAACAAATACAAAGAAAAGTGGCCAAAATTGGACAAAATATTCCTTCAATGCATATATGTTCAAAATCTGATTAAGATATTAAAGAAAAAAGTAAATAGAAGCAAGCTACTAAAAAGCCAACAATACGAACAAATCATTGTGGGCTGTTTTGTATCGACCTATTCAGGTAACCAGGCTCAACGTAAGATTTTATTTACAGGCAGTCCTAAATTTATCAATTTTCCAATTTTAATTCTAAGCTGAGAGATTATATTTGTTGCTTTTCTTTAAACATGAAAGTTGTATTCTATGTGAAAGTTGGCTTTTCTTATAAAAAGACACGCGTACATCTGAAAACCCCCAACAAGGACATGCCTGACACTAGCAAGTATACATAAATTCTCTGACCAAGTATACATAATTTGTAAATGATTCATGACTACGCACTTGGTGATCAGAGGTCAGAACTTTCCAGAGACAAAGATGGGACCCAGTCTCCCACATTCAAATGAAGAGAGCAACTGGGACAGAATACAACTTAAGGCATTGTCAAAAGAATTTAAATGAGAAGGGTATGTCATCGTAGACCTTGTGCTTCAGTTCTGATAACCACCCCACCTCCTTTACATTTATTTCTTCAGCACCTATGTTTGCAGTATTTATTATTCCTGAATGATTGTTCTGGCAATATTAACTTCTGATAAACTCATTTTAGCAAAGAACAGAATGAAATGCAGATGAGAAAAATTCCTGCACTGAGGCCACCAATGTGTGGTCTAAATTCATATTTCAGATAGCTTTATAAGGAGATGCATATTTAATCAAAATGACCGTAGTAGGGTTTAACATGAATAAACAAGTTCTTTAATTTTTAATGGAGAAACATTCATAGTGGATTGAAATGAAGAACCATACACAAAGTAAGACTGCTTTATTAGTTATTAGTTCTAGGCATTGCTATCTGACTGGGCAAGAACACAGAGCTCACGGGTCCACCTCTTCTGTTGTGTTTTATTGGTCACTACTGGGGCCTGTGACATCCATACTTTAAAGGTGCTGAGGAAACCACATGGATTGGTGTGCTTGTACACCCTGCTGTCACTTGAAAATCTGAGTTGTCATTTTTTTTTTCCCCATGGATTTTTAAAAAAAATTTATTTAAATTAGTTTTAAGTATACAGTACATTGGTTAGACATCTATATAGTTCATAGAACGATCCTCCCAATTGCTCCCTCCTTCCCCTGGCCCTCCACCCAGCCATATTAATGCTAACTGCATTCCCTCTGCCGTGCTCCCCATCCCCATGACCCACTATCAACTACTAATTTGTACTTCTTTAACCCCTCACCCTATTCTCCCAGCCCCCCAAACCCCCTCCCCTCCGTCTATCACCAAATTGTCCACTATATTTGTGAGTCTGTTTTTGATTAGTTTGTTCTTTTTGTTCCTTAGATTCCGCATATGTGAAATCATATGGTATTTATCTTTCTCTGTCTGACTTATTTCACTCAGCGTAATAACCTCTAGGTCCATCCATGTCGTTGCAAATGGTAGGATTTCATTTTTTTAATGGCTGAGTAATATTGCATTGTATATATGAACCATAATTTCTTTATCCAATCATCTGTTAACGGGCATTTAGGTTGCTTCCATATCTGGGCTATTGTAAATTGCGCTGCCATGAATATTGGAGTGTATAGATCTTTACGAATTATTGTTTTGGTTTTCTTTGGATAAATACCCAGAAGTGCAATTGCTGGGTCAAAAGGTATATCCATTTTTAATTTTTTGAGAAACCACCATACTGTTTTCCATAGTGGCTGTACCAGTTTGCAATCCCACCAACAATGTATGAGGGTCCCTTTTTCTCTACATCCTCACCAACACTTGTTTTTCCATGGATGTTTCTTGAAGAGCATGGTAGCATTTTTTCTTCTCATTCCAAGTAGTGGCTACAAGAAACCCCTTGTCTGAGCTATCGGAAACGTCAGTATAATTTTTCAATGTACTTATTTTCAAAGCAGAGCTAAGAAAAAGTAAAGGGTGTCTATCAGTTTTCGGAATGTAATTCTATATCAAATTCATCACGAGAGCTGTTTCTCTATGGGAGCTTGCACTAAACACATGGCAAAGAACTACTGCACTGGATATATAGCAAAATTTAAAATATGGGATATTTTGGGCAGCTAGATTTCCTTTTAATCTAGAAAGAAAATGTAACACTGCATTTCAGATTTGATATAGACATCTGTAAACAAATTCAGAACATGAAAGCAAACCTTGACTTCCCCCCACTCCCATTTACTAGCCAAATTTAGAAGGTCAAGTTTCAACAACTGCTTTTAAATCCATCTAATACATACCAAACTTCAGTATTTAGTGAAAGATGCAGGTATGACATTATATCTTCCTTTGTTCTAGCCTTTTCAGTTCATTCTTGACTTTAAAGAAAGCATTTAAATGTTAACATTCTAGAGTTAAACTGGCTTCCCTATGTTATGATTCCTTTTTAGCCTTAAACTAATTTTGTAAAGACTATTGCCTATCACAATTTGGCATAGTGGAATGACAATTAAAAGCTTAAATGTAAATTGCACATGGATAAATTAGTGCTCAAAACACCTGAAAATGTGTTGCTCTTGGTTACTTGGCACTGTGCCTTTCTAGAGACAAAACACAATGAGGGACATCCTATAGCCATTTCTATCTTATGATGAGTGGTAAGGTTTTTTCAACACTACGTTCTTTAGGCTGCACTCCTTCCAAAACAGTGTATTGCAGTGGTCCCCAACCCTTTTGGCACCAGGGACCGGTGCTGAGAGAATCTAAAGCCTGACGATCTGAAGTGGAGCTCAGGCAGTGATGCTTGCACTAGGGACTGGCTGTAGATATAGATGAAGCTTTGCTTGCTCACCTCCTGCTGTGCACCCAGTTCCTAACAGGCCATGGACCAGTACTGATCCTCAATCCTCGGCCCAGGGGTTGGGGACCCCTGGTATATTGGATTCCTTTCCCTACAAGAATGGACTATCATTTGCTAACCTCTGTGTTAAGAAGCCTATTTCAAGTGTCTAATGCTGGGTCAGTAAGTGCTAAACAATAATCCAACAGCCATTTTAACTAGCACTTACATTAGTAGTGACAATTACTAAACCAAGATTTTTAATAAAAAAATTCCAACCTTGGGGCAATCGAGAAGGCTAACTACAACCTAAGAGGTTAGTATTTAAAACTGACTTAGTAGCTTTACCTTTTAAATCTCTTTAGTGCCTTTAATTAAAAAAAAAAGAAAAAACTCTTTAGTACCTACATTCATGGTTTTAGTCCTTGTCAGACTTCCTAAGGAAGATAGTTTAAACACAACCTTGTGGAATCTGCATAAGGATTTATACTAAATGCTTAAGAAGACATTCTGAAAGTAGATGGCTGAAAAGAACTAATTAGTACTAATATTCTCATAAGGTAAGGTACTCATCCAATTTAAGCAATAACCATCTAGATTTCTGATTTTAAACACAGCCTAAAAAAGCCGTTTCCCTATTCACCCAACAGAACACACAAATTTATATCAAGAACTATGTCAGGGATAAACTCTAAATGTAAACCTTAGGAAAACGAATTGCCAAAGGCTTATCTGCAATAAACACTCAAGTGTTGACTTAATTTCTTGGCAGCCTGCAAACGTTTCCTCCTACTAACAGCCACAGTTCAGGCACTATTTAGGCAGGTCCAAAGGGAGATTCTGAACCTTCATGATGCAAATGATTCCTTCTTTCTGATCCTACCTAAAACACCTGATTTAAGACCCAGAATTACCTTTACTTCTGAATTCACCATGCAGCCAGTGTTTTAATGGGTAGGAAAGAATTAGATAACTTGACAGGACTAACAGCAGGGGACTTACAGCCACAATGTAAGGATACATTTTTAGTCTTCATGCAAGCAAATCCAATGGACTTATGGAAAAACTCGTGTCCAAAGCTCCCATTTGGAATATTTTTACATCTATACAAATAAAGCAAATAGAAAACAAATACGATTCTTATCTTGCAAGGTGGCTCCCACTAGGCTACCTTTGGAGAAGAATAGTAGTGGGAAGAGAAAGGAAGCCAGTTGCTATGCTCTTCTCTAACTTGATGGGCAAAAACTAAGGCTGGGGCAGAAGTCTGCTTGGTGTGTTAACTGTTATGCACGTGAAAAAAAGAAAAACCTGGAGACCATGACAAAGATCTCAAGAGGACCTCTTATATAGAGAGCACTCCATTAATAGTTTGACTCCTCAAAGGTTCAGTTCCATCAAACTTTCTCATAAACTTGTAAATAGGTTAGCTTTGTTACTACACATAAAAAGTATTTTTATATTCCACTAGGTCAATGAAAAAATAAGCAATGTGAAGAAAGCTCACAATGAAAAATTCTACTTCAAGATATATAAAAAAAAGAATTTGCCATGACATGGATTAGCACCAAATGGGATTCCCCACATCCCTGAAAGTCAAGTGATTTTGCTTACTGGTGCACCTTATAACAGAAGGTATCTTTGCTTTGATGAAATGCAGTGTATTCTCTGTTAACGGAGCACAAGATGACTTTTTCAGATGACAGTATTCTCATCTTATTCGTTTTGTTTATTTAAGTGGAACGCCTTTAACCAACTGATTTTTAAATGGGTCTGAAATTTTATAGTTTGTGTGGCTTAAGAACATTTCCCTTGAGAATTTACATTCCTGAAGAATGAGTTTAAACTCATGTAACCAACTTTAAACTTTTCTTAAACTTAGAGGTATATGGCTAAAAAATTTTTTAGATGGCTTAGGTAGATACGACAAAAATGTAGCTATATTTTACTTACCTATAAATGAAAATTACAATGTTCAAAATTGGTGGCTATGTAAATTTTCAGTTAGGTGTATTCATGTAGCTAAAAAACTTAAAATTCAGATTTAAGCACTTTAATCCAACTGGAGTTTTCCGAACTGCAGAATACTAGTTTGTTAAATGTTAGTCTATTTTTAAGTGTAAAATCTGGGATGTCTCTTAAGCAGTGGTCCTTTAGAGAACAGGTTTCTCTGGAAGTCACATTTCTTTGGAACATGACGAAAATTACTTTTTAGATAACTAAAAAGCAGAGCAGGTGGAATTCGCTGTAGAATTAACTTAATCTTCACTTCTAGAATTTCCCTCAAAACATAACTTGTTTTTGGTTATTTAAATGAAACTTGAAATACCGAAGTGTTTGCTGAATCTTGATTTTACAAGTTAAGTCAGCAATTAGATCACAATTCGATTTTGGAACTGCTTAGATGTGAATATGTTTTGAATAAACAAAATGAGAGCTGAATTCCTCTACTATCACACCTCTAATTTACCTTCCATTTAGAATTATTTTAATAAATAAAAGGGAAAACCAAAATTTAATTTATAAAGTTTTATTTTTGTATATGTGCTAAATCTTAGGAACTGTGGACAATCTTCAGTCAGTCTTGGCTTGTAAAATGCTGAAAAGTGTGTGATCTGGGTGGTGAAATTTCCTTTTGGAAATCTGGATTTCAAAATAAAAAAATTTCACTCATTTGCAAATTTAAAACATGGTGTACCTTTTCCCCTTTTCTTACACCTATAAGTTTGGAGGAAAAGTGCTACATTTCTGCAAAAGTAAAATAATCATCATAAATACAATCGGCAGCAAGTTCTTAATACATTTAGCACTTCTGTAGTGAATCATCACACCCAAAACCTTATTTCCAAACACTAAACACTCACATAGACGCAGGACCACTTTTGGTTGAGCCCTACTATGAAACCAGTACTGAATGGTTTTTCTCAGTAACAAAAACTCAGGGGAGAAAAGCGTTCTACTTGCTCGGCAGTATGTGTGTAGTACCTAGAGATCAAAATTGGGCACTTATAATGACAAGGCAATTTTCTTATCCAGTTATAAATCTAAGTAAGGCAGGATATACCCACCAAATTAGCCACAAAATTCAGCAGAGTTCATGGGAGAACATAAGCTGGAAAAATACTAAGAAAAAACTGAAAGGAACTATTCTGGAGTAGTCATCTGAATATTCACAGACAGTTGCTTTCGTTTACAAACTTGATGCAAATAAAAAGGCTCATCTTTTTAATCACTACAAGGATGAAATACTCATCATTCACTAATAAAAAGTAATCATGAAAAAAATAAAACACTTTAATAATTCTAAAGTTGTATACATAATAGCTGAAAGACACAAGGTTGGGAAATTACCATTGAGAGAAAAATCAACGAAAGACAAAAACCCCAAATGACTATTTTCTTATTTCTGCCTCTACAATGCTGAACATGATAATTTGGTTGGTGGAGGAGAGGGCTTAGAAACAGCAGCAATATGGTTTTAACCAAGTTGTGCACTGAAATACTTAGATCCAACAGGGCATAGCTCTTGTTCACACAGATTAACACCGAAAATATCTTCTTCAGTCTTTAACAGATTGTTTCTGTCTTCTATAAAGTAATCATGCCATTTAGAATTCTGGGGGTAGTTCTTTGAAAGGAAGGTTAGTGCTTCCGCAACAAACATTTAAAGTAGGAAATATATATATGGCTCAAGAAATCAGTTGAGGGATAATTAAATAATCTTTAGGCACTTTGAAGACTTGAAGTTTAAAATGTGCCATTTATGTTCAGAAAAAGACCTCAAAATCACCACTATGTTGCTCTTACAATAACATGCATCTTAAAATTTCTGGTTATACATTAACGCTTGTTTAAGAGTTAAATATAGAAAATAATTTGCACAAACAAACAAAAATAACTCTGTTCACTTTCCCTTGATCCTGGTCACAACACAGACCACTCTTCCTTAAATGGAGGGAAAAATGATTCACAAGCCCTCACCTGGCACAAGGGAACTTGTAAGAAACCAAGGTGGGATCTCCCTCCAAGAGGAAAAATTCACAGCCTTTTAAAAACATCAAGTCATTGAAGTTTCTAAATTAAGTACATTATACCACTTTTGTTAAAGAGCAGGAAATGCAAAAATCACCTAAGAGAGTGAGATGGTGTATTTAATGATAGCAACTTGTCCAAATGAAGTTAACATATTTTGCTCATTATTAAGGAAGCTTGGAATTGAGGAACTTTTAAATTAAAATCACCAATTAGAATTGCAAACAGTGTGTACGACTTCCAAACTTAACAAATTCAGATATAATACTTAAGGTAAAAAAAAACAGGATCTATCTGGTGTCAAAATTTCCTAATATTACAGAAAATCTAGAAGGGCAGATTTACTATAGAGTACTGCAAATAAGATTCCCAAAGCTTTATCTTAAATATCTGCCCCCTTTAATCACAAAATAATGCAATTCTCAAGTTTGTTTCTGCTTTGTTTGGTTCCAACTACAGCCTTTTTGACAAAACATTTTCCTACTAACTGAATTGTAAAAAATACAACCAAGCTTGTGCTCATTAAATATACATGTATATAAAAAACATACAAAAAGTACAAGATTATGTTAGGAAACTTTTACAGTGTCAACATCCTGTTTTCTCTGAATCTTCTGTAAAGGGCCAAAGGTCAAATCTTCCTGTGCACGAAAACTCAATGTGACTCAACTCCTGAATTCAACGTCATGCCTAGGCATGCTATGCACAGAATTAAATTGTAATATGCAGTCCTTCAGAAAAAAAAAAAAAAAAAAAAAGACAAAAAAGTAACCAAAAAAACCCCAAACACACCACAGGACAAAAAGTTCTTCTTAAATCAAATTCTATTTGTGAATCCAGCAAAATAATTTCTATTAAAATAAAATGGCAAAATATTTAAATAGAATAGGGTGGTAGACTGTACTTGTTTGCAAGGGTATTTGGTTTTTAGACAGGTTCCAAAAAAAAAAAAAAAATCACACACATTCAAGTTACCAATTCTCTTTTAAATACAGTATTGACTGATGAGTTCTTTATCTTTATTCTGAAATTGTTACCTCAATTCTATTAACTAACCAGTAGTTTCTTTAATTAAGACTGCTTTGAACGTTAAAACTTTTGGAATAATGGAAACGGAACTTGGACAATTCTTACTTTCAAGTAAAATTGTGACTGAGCAGAAACTCAGCCATACATCTTGGTGCAGTGGTGCACCATGTCCTGTGGGATTCTGAGGACTTCCACTTCCCTGGGACGCAGTAGAAGAAGTTTTAGAAGATTCACCTAATAAGCTCTACCAAAGAAACAAAACTAGCACACCAAATACAGTCCTCTATTATGCTCCAAGCATCCTGGCATAGAAAATTTTGCTTGTTTTAAATCTTTTAAAATTTCCATTACTGATACTTAAGTTTCTTTATCCCACCCAAGACTGAATTGTCAAATATTAGATGTAAGCAACATACGTGTAACTAACTGAAAACTGCCTGTTGTCTCATTTCTCCCCTTGTTTTCTATTTTATATTCTAGGTGTAAGAAGGAAAAGCTCTGAGCAACACAGCTGTCACACTAGGACAACTGCTGTCATTATGGTAATTTTTTCCTCATTGGCTACACTAACCTGGTGTGAAGCCATGCTAAATGTTACAGCATAACTATAGCTTCAAAATGATTAACCTAATATCAGAATAAAAAGGCAATGAAAAAGATCTAGAAACAATGTTACATCACCAATTTTCCACATCAACCAAATAATTTAAAGGTTACCAGCCTTACATTGCTCATCATAAAACTGACTCCAGTGGCAAAGAATTAACATAAAACTATTGGTGTGGTTGACATGGATGGGCTGTTTTGTTGCTGTTGGTTTATTTTTTGTTTTTGTAAAGGAGTTGATCCAACTGCCATGAGGCAGGCAACACTGGCTGCAGAGTGCAATGGGTATAACAAGAAAATTAACTTTTGTAGTTTTTGAAGATCTGTGAGTCTCATCAAGAAAAAAGTTTCTTGCTTAAGAATTAACAGTCAAACATTAATATACTATATACACCTTTGCCATTTACACATTAGCATCAGGCCATTTATTACAAAACACTATACACTTTCCACTGCAGGCGGGTTATATATTGACAGCAAATTTCTGCAGATAAGACAGTGAATAAACTCTCCACTCCATGTTGATTAGGAATAGTTTTTCTAGTTTTAAATATTAGCCAGACAGAAAAAAGTTGGACTGTAAGGCCTGGGTGCACAGTCTTGATGGAACCAGTCAATTATGTGCATTTCACTGATCCTTCGTCTGAGGTGGGGATACTTCTTCGCCGCCTTCATAATTTTCTTGTGCTCGTTGGCCAGTTCTCTGAGGGTTGTTCATGTGATGTGCTGCTGGGCCTGTATATGGCTGTCCGTGCACATGGTTATTCTGGGAGGGGAGAAGAGATATGCACGTTAAAACTTTTCATGTTAATCTTAAATCATGGACCAAAGTTTGTGAAAACGTAAACACTTCTTTTATTTCTGGGATTTACAAATAAGAAAAATGCTTGGCCTAATAGTGAAAAAAGATAATTAGTTTGAAAGAAAAGCTAGCCCAAATGCAAACCCTAAAATCTCAAATAAGAGCAGTGCAAGTCTGCATAAATCTTTGGCCAAGGTGATTTTTAGTGCTAAAAATTATTTAGACCCAAGTCTGACAAATAAGGGATCATAACCACTTATTGCTCGTGGTTAAAAATATCCACAGAAAATGATTTGTGAGCTAGATAGACTACATCTATTCTGAGTCTTCCAAGCATGTTGAAACTTCCATATGCTAAACCTGATTGATTGATCATGAGATCTGCATGAGCAATCACCCATAACACAGAATGTTATTGAAAACAAAACAATGTAGAAGAAGTTAATGGATTAACAAGTCATGATTAATATACATGCTGAGAAAAAGTAACTTTTCTCCTTATAGATTTGATTCCTTAATCTTTTAAACCACTGAACCCTTACTTTTCTATACATCCCCACCAGCCAAACCAAGATTTTAGGGTTTATTTTCTGTAATTTGTATTATGAAAATAAACATAGTGAATATGCATTTTCTAACCAACTTGCTTCCACTTCTACCCTGAAATATCAGAAAAAATGCCTTAAATAACTGTTTTGAAAGTATGGCTCCCAGGCTAGTGGCAGCATCACTTGGGAACTTGTTAAAAATGGATATTTTCCTGATCCCACCCCAGACCTACTGAATTAGAAGCTCTGGGGTGGGGTCTAGAATTGACTCAAAAGATCTAAACTATTCACATCCGGGTTTTAGAAAGAGAAGCTCTTATTTAGAAAGTCTCTTCGTAATTTTATTTAGTTATTGATTTTATAGGAAATTTTATAGAACTCTTGTTAAATCCTTATCTTTTTTCCCCCAACAATTTCTATTGTCACTTGGTTAGGCTAAGTAACCAAGAAATTCTTCCTTCCTTGCCCTATCTTAATGTCTTCAGAATCCATTTGCAGACTTAGCCGAATAGGAAATGTGACCATAATCCTTGTACTATGTATTATTATTTTATGTTGACATGAATTATCACGGTTTTACTGACTTTCAGTACTAGTATAAGAGGGGCACTTATATGACCAGGAAAACACCACGGGGGCAAGTTCAAACATGCCGCATCATGACCCCACTGCAACCATTCCTCTTTGGATCACACCCCCAAAGCTAATCAAACTAATCCCTCTATTGCCTTAAAGTCACAACATAAAATTTAGCCATCCTTTAAATAAAATATAAAATAAATAAATAAAATATAAAAATTGGTTCTAGGGAATAAAAACACAAACTGACCCCTATTTACCTGTTGATACTGAGATCCAGGTGAATGGGGGTATAATGGGGCATCTTCAGGTGGAGGTGACTCATGCTCATCTGGGGCATCTTGGTCATCTGGCTCCTAATTTTAAATATTTAAAGATAAAAGAATTATGTAGGCAAATTCAAGTTTTTCTCTATTTGAAATAATTTTTTTTTTAAATCTACAAAACCAACCCACTAACAACTTTTCTTTTACTGCAGATAAACAAATTAATGCAACATTATCAATATATAAACACTGGCCTATAAAGAAAAGAATTACTTTGGTTTCTTCCATTTCTATTTGCTGCACACTGGTGGCTTTTTTTACCTCCTCTGGACAGAGTTCACAAGCTTTTGCAAGTGTCATCCTAGCACTATGTGATCTCTCCAAGAAATAACCATTTGACGTTTCATTGCTTTGCACTGGAGGAGACCAATTATTGTAAGTGTATTGAGGATTGCCAGTGTATGGTCGTCTTTCAAGTTCATCTCCAAGCCATTCCACTGCCCAGGTCCACTTTCTTTTAAGATCTCCGTTGCCCTTCAAAAGAAAATAAAACTATAGATGTAAAAGGTTTAAGAATACTTTTAAAAGTTAACTTAAAATGACAACTCCAAATTTTCACAATTCTATTCTTTAAAAACAGAATCCTTAATTTTGATTCCGATTTCTACAAAATTATAAGAAAAACCCCTCACCTGCAGAATCTGGTAAGCAACAGGACAATTGCTAAAGAGAGCTACCATACATTTTATACATTGGTATGCTCTTTTTTGATAGTGATTCTTAGAGCGCTGGATTGTGTCAAACAGCCCGTCTCGGTCATCTGGGATTCCTTTAAGTGCATTATGAATTCTGAAAGAAAACCAGATATGCTAGACAGTAGATAGTTATTAAACCCTTGAACAGATGAGAAAATGGGCACGGAGAAGATATATGACTTTGCCCAAGGTCATACAGCCACCTAGCAATCTTGTGCTCTTACCAACTTATTACCAATCCAAAATGATTTTTGCTCTGTATGTTCATTCAAATACTTGATCAGAAGTGAATTCAGGGCACTAAGATTAATACGAACTTTTAAAATGAAAGTTAACAACTAAGTTTATGACTGCTGTACTTAAGAATTTGCTTCACATCAGTTCCTTTTATAAAACTGCATTTCTGAAGATAGAATCCAGTGACTATGAAACAGTGACATAATTAGGAAGTATAAAATTAACTTGAGTTCTAATGAGAATATGTGGCAGGCCAAGCAATTTTCACTAACAGTACTACAACTTGGCTGATTTGCCAAATACGAATGATTTCATTTCAGTTCTTGTTGAACTACAAAAGAACAATATATAGCCAACAATTTTTTGTTCTCTACAATATGCATTTAAAAAATGATTGAGGGGGCAAAAATGTGCCTTGTTTCTTTTGTGTTAAAAATATCACCTACCAATAAACAAAATGTGGTATATATGCATACAGGGGAGTATTATTCAGCCTTAAAAAGGAATAAAATTCTGACACATGCTACAACATGGATTAAGCCTTGAAGACAAGTGAAATAAACCAGACACAAATGGATAAATAAGTGTATGATTACACTTATATGAGGTACTTAGGCAAAACCACAGAAAAAACAGTGGTTAATAGTGGCTGGGAGGAGAGAAGAATGGAAAGTCATTGTTTAACGGTTATAGAGTTTCAGTTTGGGATGATGAAAATGTTCTGGAGATGGACAGTAGCGATGGTAGCACAACATTGTGATGTACAAAAAGCCATTAAATTGTATACATTAAAATGGTTAAAATGAATTTTATGTTAAGTGAATTTTACCTCAATAAATGATTATCTGTACAGTCTATAATTTAAAAAACCTTATGTACGCCATATATTTTAATAGAATGTTCCAAATCAAAATGCAATTTTTGGGGAGGAGGGGAGATTATGTACAGTCATAAAATGTTTTGTTTAGAAACCACAACTTTAGTAATTTTGCAAAGTTTAATCACTTCAGACCCAATAATCAACCATGTACAGGATTCTTGCTGTTTAATCGAAACCACTGCACTGTTTATCTCTGTTTTTCTTTTGTTTTTATCTTCAGTTTTGTCAAATGATAAATGAAGTGCTAAGCTATTATTGCTGCCACACCGTGTTTTCTTCCCATTAGTATTAACTGCTTTCAAATGCCATTTTTATCAATGTATCTTTGCCTGCCTTGTTTCCCAATGCCTAGCAGTGCCGGGCACATGGTAGATGTTCCATAAATATTTGAACACTGCTTATGAATAAAAAGCTATGAGAAAATTATTTTCAAACTTGGGCCAGTGATCCATAATAATCATATCTTACTAATCTCGTTATACTAAGTCAATTTTCCAGGTTTAATCTAGCACTTGTGCCTTTACCATTATGATTTGCTCTAGTGAACAAAAGAGTGACTAACTGGTTTTAAAACTATAAAGAGTGACTAAGATGTGACTAACTGGTTTTAAAACTATAAATGCTTAAAATATTTTTAAAAGAAAACGGTAGAGGTTAGATTCCCTTAAAACCAACTCATTTTTTCCCAATGAATAGTCATTATTTATTTAAGCTAGCAAGTTCTCAAAGACACAGAAAACCTTTTCCATGTATATATACAATATAATTATTGTTAAAAAGTTCTACCTAAAAACCTGTAAAACCAACTCTTAAGAAAAGTTTCAAATCCTTTAATCATATTGAAAAGGGTGCTGGATAGTGCTCAAAATAAATGGCTATGGTTTTGGAACTATTAAATTTTGTGTATCACAAAAATGGATTCCAGTTAAATGCCATTTTTACATTAACTTGACGGTTTGAAATCCATGATAATTTTGGAGATACTTTGAAAATATGAATTCATGAATTCTGGCATTTGCGATCCCCACTAAAACTCAAGATTGTAATTTCTCTTTAAGCATTTTGTTGTTATAGAACTTGTTTATGTTTTAATTATTATATTGACATATAGGAGGCAGTCTGCTATATAGATTATGAATTGTTGCTCAAAACAAACTATTATACTATCCTCCATGTGGGTAGAGAATTTATAAAATCTGGCAGAGGTGTCAACTAATTCCATAGTTCATCATCATCTGTATAACTCTCTTGGGATTAAAGATATATTAAGCCTTTCTGGTAAAAAACCAAACAGAAGAATTCTGGAGGAAGCTTGAGGGACAGTGAAGCTGGATAAGTGCTCTTAAAACAACAAAAACCCTCTGAACTTTTCATGTTCTGAAAAACTCATTATAGTTGATGCTCATTATTCACAGATTCCATATTGATGATTTTGCCTACTTGCTAAACTTTATTTTTAACAGCAAAAGAATCGACACTTGTGCTTTTGAGGTCATGAGCAGAATGGCAGGTGTCTTTTTTGCTGTCTATTTAGTGACACCTTTTCCACATTTTTGTGCTTTTTGTTGATCACTGTTTAAAATAGCATCTTTTTCAAATGTATAGTGCTGAGTGATGTCTAGTGTTCCTAAGCCCAAGAAGGTTTTGCAGGGAAAACACGTGTTAGATAAACTTTGTTCAGACATGAATTATTTTGAGTTCATTGTTGAATGAGTCAGCAATATATATTAAATAAGGTGTCTTTAAAAGTGAACACATTTAAAAAAGGTTATATATTGACTGGTTGACAAAAATGTAACCAGAAGCTTGCAGAAACATAATGCTATATTATCCCTAGGAGCAATGCTTTGCTAATCGCTCATTCAGTGTCCAAGGTGACTTTTATAGAATGTAACTACCCTAATCTATAGACCATTTTTAGATAATAAAATGTTATCTCTTGTGACTAATTCTAAAACTTATATAATCTAATCCTAAAATATTTACAAAAAGCCTATGCAAGTTTTTCTTAATGATAATACTAATAATAAAAAAATTTCAAGAAAAAGTATATTAAGTATGCAACTTGGGCAATGAGAGAAAACAAAAAATGAAATAAAATTGTGAGAAGGAGAACTTTTTATTTACTCTTAAGTTTTTGTTTAAATAAAACATTTGTTAGAATTCCAAGAGGTAAAAAATATGTGCTGACTAGCCATTTTAGTTAGTCTAAAAGTTGGGCAAGTTAACAAAAAAGAGTTTCTACCTGTGAGTCTGCCAGGAGTCCTCAATCAATAAGATTTGCAAAAGCAGATCCAGATAGGGTCGGAGTTCATAAGTGTAGGAATATGCAACCTAAAAACAGGTAAGAAATGGTGAATAACTTATTTAAAGGAATAACAAAACAAATTATAGGGACATATGAATGTTTATTGTCTTTTAACCTGCCAGAGAAGTTCACTGAGGACAGTAGATGAGAACTGAGGATTCTCCCAGCAGCAAAAACGAAGCAATTTGACGGTTTCCTCTGAGTTACTGCAGTCCTCAATGATTTTCTTCACATAACTTGTTCTTACAAATAAAATGTCTGCCACATTCTGCTGAATTGGCATTATAGGCTGTGATAAATTAGGATCACCAAAAGGATTGGGAAGGGGAGGATTACCTAGAATACAGATTTGTCATCAATAAAAAGTAAAAGGCTTCTCCATAATACATAGCTTCCACCATATAATAGTTTATGATTTTATTTTAGAAAAATAACATTTTATTTTATTTTGAAAAGTAACACTTTAAATTGAGTTTCCTAAGTATGACAAGGAAAATAATATTAGGCATTACAATGATCAGATATACCAATGACCAGATGATAAAATGCAAAATTTAAACGTGAACACTAGCATTTTCTGATATAAAAAGTCAATTCTTAAACTACTTTATAAACAAGTTATCAATCTCAGCAGCAAGCAGACAGAAAATGATCCCATTTAGACATGTGAAAAATGCAGGACTCAATATAAAATATTCCAAAGCATAAACCTTCAGACTTGTTTTATAATTAAACATCTTGAAAATTACTTTCAATTAGGTACTATATATGGCCAGCAGTGTTTTAAAACCAATGTAAAGAATGGAACATTCAGCTTTACCATTGATCGAAGACTGCATTCTTGATGAGACATTGCAACAGCGGATCAGCTGTGACACTACTGAGTATAATTTGCCTAATTCAGCATACTGATATTTGATTGGAGGACCTGGGCCTTCATCTAAAGACACAAGCATAAAGGTGGCAGGTACACTCAATTTCAGAAGCTGTGTCTTCTCTGCCACACCTACAATGAAGGGAGAAGTGGGAAGAGAAGGATAATTATTATGTGACCAGAAGAATTAAGATATTACAGGGTTCATAATAGCTATCTAAAATATTTTCCTATAATTTTTATGATCAGAAGATAACTTTTACTTAGTATTTAGAGAATTATTTAACCAGAAGAGAAAATCTACTGAATCAGTACTATTGGATCTAAGAATTAAAATGGTTCAAAGTGACCATGACATTACAATCATACTGAGCATAAAGATGAACACTTTCTATTACCTAGAGATAAAAAATAATAATTCTTTTATAAATTGCCTGTCTCTTCTTTCTTCCACGACCACGCTTTTGAAAAAGATGCCTAAGTATTTCTGCTTTCTCATTTTCCTGCTCCTCAACCTATACTAATTTGCTTTCTGCCCCCTCTCCTGGTATAAAGCTAAGGAATAGGCCTCAAACTGTAACTACTTTCTCAGTCTTTGATTCCTCTTATTTCTTTTCTACCTCTTCTTGATCTCATTTGTGAGTCCTTCCTCTCTCTGTCTCTTAAAAAAATCAATGCTCCTGAATATCTAATCACCAAATCCTACAGATTCTACCTCTAATAAAAAATACCAGAAACTGTCCACTAGTACCCCCTTCATTGCCAGTTCCCGAGCACAGGCCACAACAATCTCCTGCCCATAAATCAGGGGTCTCCAACCCCTGGGCTGTGGACGGGTACCAGTCCATGGCCTCTTAAAGAACCGAGCTGCACAGCAGGAGGTGAGTGGCCGGGGAGCCAGAAAAACTTCATCTGTATTTGCAGCTGCTCCCCAGCACTAGCATCGCTGCCTCAGCTTCACCTCAGATCATCAGGCATTTAGATTCTCATAGGAGTACTGGTCCTTGGTGCCAAAAATGTTTGGGACTGCTGCTAACAATTTTTAGTCTTACTCCCTTGTAACCTATTCTGCACTATATATAGCCAGAGTGATCTTTCTAGGAAGTATGTCTATTCAAAACTCTGCAATGGCTCTCCAATGCCCTAAGGATAAAACCCAGAATTCCTCATAAGACTTGCCACAATAATGATCAGAGAATCCTGCTCACCACTCCTATCATCCCAATCTTACATCAAAGACCCCGTATTACCAAAATCTGGTCGGGTACCCCTATGATGTACTTCCATGGTAACTTGTATTTTCTCTATTATAGCCATTAATATACTTTATGAAAATTATAATTGTTTCTATATCTCATTAGACAATAGACTCTTATTTATCGCTACATTCCAATAAGTATAATAAATACAGGTACACAATCCTTTATCTGAAATCCTGATATTCAAAGAGCTTTTATAAATATAACGTTCTTTCATAAAGTTGGTGTCAAAATGTGTGTTTGGTGGGAAAATCTGGCCTGAACTGACAAAAAGGCTATTTACAGCCTTCATTTATCCCCTCCCACTGTGAATATTCATGTTTTACTGTAGAAATATTGTGTATGATTAAGGTGATACCTTGGCCCTTGCTATAGTAATGTTACATGATGCAGGTTATATGCACTGCCTTATCTTTCTTAAATCCAAACAATTCGGAACCCCAAAGCATATCTGGTCTTATAATTTCATATTAAAGTTTATAGACTGGTATTTGTTTTTAGTAGGAAAAAATTTTTAATTAGATTACATTATAAACCAATGATGTATGCTTCGTGAATAGGCAGTATCGAAAAAGGGAGTTAAACAATATTGGATTTTTGTGAATGCCTAAAATAGATTCTACTTATGCTTGTTTATATTCTCTTCCTTCTCAGCTACGAATAACCAAATATCTCCAGCATGAAAAGAGAATGTTAAAAGGGTGACAGATCAATTGGTGATTAGAAAATTTACACACAAAAAACCTAGAATGGCAGGGATGTTTGGGTATAGAACATAATTTTGGATATAAGAGGTTTAAACTATTTTTTAACTTTAAGGAAGTTATTCAAAACTAAGTCTTCCAATTAGTTCCAAATCTGGCCCAAATATACATTATCACTAAGACACTAACTGAAATGTCTCAATAAATCAGTCATTTTAGGCTCAGTGTACGAACACTTCATTGACTGATACATGCTTTATAATTTTAATCATAGAAAATTCACCAACTCCTAGCCAATTAACAAACACCAAAATGATAATGGAAGGATTTTTAATGATACTCTTACTGATCTATTCATTTAAGAAATATTTACCTAGTGCTACTGTGCAAAGCTCTGATCTTTGCAATATATTTGGGGAAAAAAAACTTGAACACTATAAAAAATAAGAGTTAGGTGCTCATTTTGGCAGCACATATACTAAAAAAAAAGAGTAAGGATAAGACAGTATAGCACACTTTTAAGGTAAGTATTATGGAATCATTGAAATCATCAAGTGATGTCAGAGCAGGTTCCTTTGAAAAAGTGGTGTTATATAGGGTAATAACATGAATAACAGGGTAATTTAAGTGAATATTTATAGTACACCTTTAATTTAGTTTACTTCAACAAAAACTTATGTACTAAGTCCTTTATCCAAACTTGGTGAGTATCACAACCATCTAGAGGTCTTTTGAAAAAGTGGATTTCTTGAATTACCTTTGAGAATTGATTCAGTTGGTGTGGGATGGGGCCTAGGAATCAGTATTTTCAAAAACAAGACAGATCTGGCACCACTTCAGGAAATGAAAATATGGTTAAGACAGAGATTCTGACCTGTGTCCATTGCAGAGATAAGACACAGGAATATAACTATAAAATATAAGGTGAAAAGTGCAATGAAAAAAGTTTCAGATAAAATGCGTAATAGGTTTTATGGAATATTGTTTCCATTTTAGACCACATTATAACTTATCACTTGACTAAAATGACTTCACCACTTAATATGACACATTAAAACAGAATCATGAAAACTTAAATTCTTACCTAAATTGGCATACATTACAAACAGGTTGAAATACTGCTGTAAATGACGCCCATGCTCTGAAACTTCCCTTCTCAAGAGATTTAGTACTGCTCTTAGTAAGTGATCGCTCAGGCTTAAATTGTCATAAGCCTGTAAAGGATAAAACATTAGCTGTTTTTCAGAAACAAGGTGCAGGTACAATATAATTCTATTTGCATAAAAAAGGGACATGAACATACATTTGTTGAATATAGGCAGATGTTTCTGGAAGGACTGATGACAAAAGAATTAAAAAGGGTTGCTTGTTAGGAAAGGGAATGAAGATCAAAGGTGAATTTCATTATAGAGTGTTCATACTATTTTAATTTTTTAGAAAATGGAAGTGTTTTTTAAAAAAAAACTTTAAAAATAATCCGTGCAACAGTAAGTGTATAATTAAGCCACTTCTTATAAATGAATTAACAGAGAAAATTCCATTTTTTAAAGAGCCAATAACCACCATTCATTGCTGTGAAGTACTTTTAATGGAACCCGTAGACACCAGATTGTGCAGTGTGTGTGCATGCATACACGTTTGTTAGGTAAACATATCAAAAAGATGCACACAAGATTATGACTTTAAACTTCCAGGAAACAGAATTTGTAAACAATTAATCACTGGAAAGAAAACTGGGCAATTACCTGACTAGACGGTCCAGGAGATGCAAAAGGTGAAGGACATGGCCCATCTTGCAAGGAAAAATGTGCAATAAAAACTATAAGTTTTGCAAATGCACCTCTCACTTCTGCACTAGGGCACTCCAGAAGGTATTCAGAGAAGCGATTTGAAACATTAAAAAGGACATTATGAGCAAACCAAAAACGTACATTCTTGCTATGACGAAGAAGAATACACAATGCATCATACCTAAGACAAAACACACAAAAAAAATTATGAATATCAATTCAGTAATCTGTTTGCTGTAGTAAAGGGATTGGTCTCTAGGAACCAAAAAAATCAAAGACCTTTTTACCACTGGAGGGACAGAACCATCAATGGTTGCTTCTAATACTAATATTAAAATGATAGATGAATGCTATGACTTGGTCTATTCTCACAGAATGACAAAATACATGAAATCTTGTAAAGTCCTCTATAAATCCATTACTAAACTCTTCTTAGGTTCAATGATGAAAACAATATCCCCTCCTTCCTTTAAATATCTTACTACTGGATGAATAAATGAAAATTGTTAAATTGAGGTATTATAATGGCTTCTATACTTTCACAATTAGAAATATGAAGAACTCATTTTAATTTTTTACCCTTTTAATCTATGACACAATTTAATCTATCGAAGCTAAAGCATAATAATTTCCTGATAAAAAAAGTTTAGACTTTTAACTATCATCCTGTAATCTTTTGTACAGGATGTCAAAGATATGATATAAAATAAGAGAAGCAAAAGCTCACCTCTGAATAATAAAAGGCCATATTTAATCTAAGAAACTATTTTAATATGATTTTTCTCACTATTACTACCAAGAGTTTTATTATGCATTCCAAATCTGAAACAAGATTATCATGGTTTGGAAAAAATAAAGCAGTATATTAAAGAACCAAACTAAATGTCAGTGTAATAGAAATGAAAATCCAAAGCAACGTACCAATCACTGGCAGAGCCACGGACTATTTTCTTGGTGTGAAATCCTGTGGTAAAGAGGAACCTAGCAGCAAGCTGTATACTAATCATAGTGATTTCTTCTGCTTCGGGCAACAGATGATCTTGCCCTATAAATAAAATGCATACCAAAAAAAAAAAATCAAATTTCTATGTCCAAGCCCCATTTTCAAACAAGTCTGCATTTCCACTAATTTTCAGAAGTCTTAACTTTGTTAAAACCCCTCTTAGGCTACTCATAAAATAATTCTTAGTAGTAGTTCTCCTAAAGCACCATTTCAAACTAACGCTTGAATCAAAAACAAATTGTTACAATAAACAAAAGCTCTCATTTCCAAATAGCAAGACAACATATAACGCTCAAAGGTAAGTGATCTGAAATTCAACTTTAAAAACAACCCAAAGTAAAAAACTAAACATGTTAATGCCTGCTAAAAATTCCTGCAAGTAAAAGTTATGCTTTATTACTAAGAAGCTAAATACTTTTTTGAAACTTACCTGGAGGAGGATTTAAGTAAACACCATTACATGTAAGCAATTTTTTCATAAACTGAAAATATTCCAAACTGTACTGCATTCGGTTATGCATGAATTGTACATTTTGTTTCCGTACACTTCTCTCAATGGCTGATGGCATAATAATCTGATGGGGTCTTGTGGTGACAGCAAGCTCTGATATGTATCTTATCAACTCGTCCCCTTGTTCTATTGTGTCCAATCTTTCATAAAAAAGGATATAAGCATTCCACCACCTTTTCTGGCGCCTGTATGACATGCGCTTCATCATGTGATCAAATACTTCTCCCATGTACTCTCCACCAAAACACTGGTTTTTCATTTCTTCGTCATCATCCATTTTACACTCTGTTACATCTCCATCATCAAATTTATACCAGCGATTTCTCTCACCATCTCCACCATTCCTCTGAATGATATAAGAATAATAATGTCCCCCACTTGCTTGACCACTGTGTACAAGCACACCCACGAGTCTGTATTTCGTGCTTCCTGCTGTCTCATTTTCACACTGTTCATTCTGTTGTATCAACTGACTCTCTGGGTTTACATTATCTCCTTCCAGCTTTGCAACACCTGCAACTGTGTAAGGTTCCATGTCCAGCTCTCGAGGAAATTCAAAATAATCATTGAACTTGATTGCACATTCTCTTTCCCAGTCGTAGTCAAATCGTTTTAGTTGAATAGCAAGGACAGGAGGTAATTTTTTAATCAGCAAGCGCTTTACAGTATCAACCTAAAACAAAGAGAGCAAGTTACTAGATGTTCTCTTATAAGCCACATAAAAAAAAAAAAAACTTAATTGTATTATTAAATTCTCTTAAGACTAACCTGAAATCATATGTAAACAAATACACGATAACGGAGGCAATCAAGGTATTTGTCACAGATGATATTTTTAAAAATGTTAACTAAAATAATATGGAACTAGCTGATGCCATTTATTACAAATTATAAAAATTAGTGATACAGACATTACTTGCTGTATGGTTTCTATACTGTCATTGCCATCTAATCACCATTACTTGTTTGCTATTTACTATTACTCTAATTAGGATGTGGTCTGCTGTGAGCAAACTGAAGAAATACAGTAATAGTGGCTAATACTTATTAGGTTGTTAGGTACCCAGTAATATGCTATGTGCTGCCCAAGTAGCAACATATTCAACTCTTTCAACCATCTCAGACAGGTACTACTGACCTTAAGGATGAGGGTTAGGGGTTAACAGAGAGATTAAGTAACTTGCCTCATTTCAGCTGTGAGTGGCAGGCAGTATGGCTTTACAGCTCACCAACTCAATCTCTAGACTTTAATAGCTCTGTAAGTGCAATGTAAAGTCAAAACAACACAGGTGACTTCGAAGTGAGAGGGTTTGGGAGCCCAGAAAGATATTTTACTGCATGTATGTGTAAACTGTTTCTCCCAAATGGCTGTTACATAAAGACTAAATCAGATGGGTCTAAAAATCTGATGCAAATGGTTTAAAAACACAGGTGGTAGAAGAAACCTTATGTGGCTAACTGAAGTAATCAACAGTTTTAGCAAACTTCTTGGTCTCGACAATTAACTCCGGACATAAGAGAATGAATGATAGTTCTAAGACTGTAGTTTTGAGGAGTTCAATAGCAGTTTGGTTGAGTATGGATGGAAAGTGTCTTTGTAACTCAGATTAAGAGAATGTGATATTAAGCTACTATGATATGACTTCTAAAATGACTCACTCTTACCTGTTCTCCCTAGTCCTCTGGCACTACTTTCTCTCAATCTTCTTTCCCTGGCAAACCTTTAAATCAATTGTCATCTTAACTACCTTTTTGCTACCACTATAACAAAGCAAGATGAATATTAAGGACAAACAGAATCGATGTCTTCCAAATTCATTAAGTGTAATCATAATTATTTTAAACAAAACTGGACAATTCATACCTTTTTATTGCATTTTTCACAATGATATGCATTTGCACCTTCTAATAAATCTCCTTTGACATACTGTTCCAAAGAATCAAGAAGATTTTGGTGATTTCTAATGTCTACATTCAAAGTCGTAAAAGATTCTTCACATTCGTATCTAAAGATATTAAGAAATTATCAAAAAGGATTTATTCCTTAGTTTGCTAAAGATTTTATTTAGTTATGAAGTTAATGAAAATCACATTTGCAATATTTGTAATATAATACAAAACCTATAAACCATAGTGTTACCAATAAATGAGTTACAACTTATAGGTCACTTATCCTGTACTGAGCACTACATTAAGTTGCCTACACACACACACACAAAAATATATACAAGGTTCTCTGTCTTCATGACAAACCTATTACAGAAATAGCACCATCTCCATTTTAGGGGTGAGGGAAAGTAGAGTTCAGAAAGGTTAATTTGGTCAAGATTACAAGGATAAATGGTGTTTCGAAGGCAGGTCTGTCTGGCTTCACAGCTTAAGCTCTTTATAGCCTCTATCATGCTGCTTCCACTGTCATGTTTAGACAGCAATTCATGCCAAGGCCAAAATATGAATTCAACAAGTTCTGAAAAGGGTATATGAAACTATTAATGGGTTGAATTTTAAATGTTCCTCCTTTAATGGAAACCTTACTTAAGCACAAATTCATTAACACGCAAATGAATAGGGGAAAAGCAATCCGAGTAGGAGCCAGAATCTCATCCTGTGGTAATTTTCTACCAAAGGAATTTTCAGATTTCTGATAAGACATATCCATAAATTCTAACACGTGATGTAGGGAATACAGTCTCAACCATCAAACTTATCCATTTGACAAATATATTGAGAGTACCTTCCATGTGAAAAGCACTGTGGGATAGTCAATGTTTAAGATAGTTCCTCTTATTTAGAACTTTTCAATTTAGTTAAGGAAAAAAGATAGGTACATAAATAAAAGCATTTATAAGGGACATGAATGGAACATGAAGCAGGTATTAAGCAAATTGCTACGATAATCAGGGAACTACCCATACAAGAGAAAAAAGTTAGATCTTTTGACTATTTAAAAAGACATTCTAAAATGAGAAGTTAGCAAAAATTTAAAAGGCCAGAGAGTAAATATTACAGGCTTTTTGTGTTGAGGTCTCTGTGGCAACTATTCGACTCTGCTGTTATAGTGAAAGCAGCCAGAAAGTAAAGGAGTGGGTATGTTCCAATAAATGTTTACAAAAATATGGTCCACAGTGTGTTAACTGTCGTTCTAGACAAATAATGCTCTAAAACAGAGTTGGGACTCTATGTAAACTTCTGGCATGTAACAAGACTAGTTTAATTGTAGAGTAGGTATTTGAATTTTAGGGATCTTAAGATCATGCTCTCTGGATTTTCACTTAGCAAAGAAAATGAGTAATTTCCAAGTAAATTTGAAATTGTCTTAAACTAAAAATGACTGATAAGAACAGATGACCCAAAAGTTGGCTATTTTATCAGTTAATTAAAAACAAGAAGTATAAATGATAATTTTGTTGTCCACTTAATGCAAAAGATCTTTCAAAAGAACCACAGGTTGCCTAGGCTATGCAAACAGTTATATGCCGTTGTTCTGAATGAATTGTTGAACCTATGTGAATTTCTCATTTATATATTATTTTTCCTCACCAATCATTTCCCTATGTTCAAAAACGAAGCCCCTCCACCAAATACATACACACACAACAGGTATTGGACTATTTTCAATAAAAGACCTTAATTTCCCTTTTAAGTAAAAAAAGAAAAGAAAAAAAAAAGAAAAACCACTTTGTTTAGTCAACTCTTACTATATTTTGTGTAGAAAACATAACTTAAGGATAACGACAATAAGTAATGCTATTTTAAAGTCAGTCTTTCATTTGTATAAGAAATAGTACTCCATGTCTGTCGTCTTCTAAACTTACTGTATTTACATAGTTTTAATTATAAAAGACAAATTTATAAGTAACACCTGTAGATGTATGCAAAGTGCCATTTTATTTCCCCACAAGTGACTATACACAAAAGAATGTAAGAGTATGAAATAGTGAAATCTGATGGAGTAAAAGAAACCAAATCATTTGACAAAAACAAGAAAAAACCCTCCCACATTAGTAAGGTATACACAGTATTTAATTCAGCTAGTCTCAGGTATTTAGTAATCGATAGCACACCCCACTTTTATATATAACTACTAGTAAAAATTTTATTTTTGTTAGTAAATAAATAGTACAACATACACTTTAAATATGTAATTAGCACTTACCTATGTGGGCAGCCTTGGCAAATCTTCTGATCAGCAAAGGAACCTCCCAAAACTTTACTTAGCATAGCTGGATGTCCTAAGGCTTTCAAAGCTTCATCTAAACTATCCACCAATGAATTAAAAAATTCTAAAGCATCATGTTGTTCACGTAGATTGACAGGCTCACCCCAAAGCCTATGAAATGAATTGAATAAAATTTGTAATGTGTGACATTTCTAAAACAATATATACAACATATTTTTCAGGAAAAAAGCAATACAACCACAAATGACAGTATATAAACTGAGATTTATTCCTCAATTACATAAGGAAGTAGAAAGAAAGAAATGCTCTTAACATATACAGTAAAGTAGGGGAGAAAGAAAGAGTGATAGTCCAGCGGGGAAGAATTACCATGATACTACTGGTGTGGCTGATGGACAGTATAGCTCCAAGAAGGATGGTTGCTCTAGGTAATATGGTATATGCATGCGTTTTGAATCCAACTGAAGACGTTATTAAAATGGGGGTGGTGGATCTCATATAGATGTTATAATTACTATTATATTTCTTTTATTTTGCTTAAATTTTGGACTACAGATACAATGCCAAGATAATATTTATTTACTCTTAAATTGATTTTTCCAAGTGAAAAGAGAAGGTTTGACTTGTTTTAGAGTTGATCTCTTTTGAATAATCTGAGGACTTAAGTGAGGCAAATCAATTCTTATGAAAACCGATATAGCTAAAACCTAATCATTGCTGGAAACTATCAATGACATCTAATTTCGTATTTAGAGATTAATACACATAAAGAATAGAAGCGAATTTATTCTAAGTGAGAGATATAACAAATGTATTTTAAATAACATTAGTGAAACAAATGTCTTCTGATAAATTCTTTTGTAATGCTTTTTTCTATGTAGCAAATAATCTCATCCCTATTGTCTACTTGAAATTTACACATAGTGAGTTTGAAATCAAATATATCATCATTTCATTATTGGAAATGACACCAATCCACTCTATTTGCTCTCAAATTGTAGTCAACTGATACTTTTAAACATGTAGTCAACTATTAATTACTAAAGGGAAAAGGTACCTTTCCAATTGATATGTTAAGACAAAGGATCAAAGTTAATATCACCAATAATCAGCTAAACTGATACCATGTGCTTTCAATGCGAAACAAATATCACCTACATAGTCTTCTTGTCAAAAAACATGTAACTTAAATCTAATCATGAGGAAATAATCACACAAATAAAGAAAGTGAGGGACATTCTGCAAGACAACTAACTGGTTTAGATTCTTCAAAATTTTCAGTGCCATAAAAGTTATGACAACTTTGGGGGATTATTTTAAGACAACCAAAGAGGTAACAAAGTCTTGTGATTCTTTTCAGGATACCAGACTGGAAATGAAAAATGAAAGTTATAATAACGTGCCTACAGTGTGGATAGTCTAAAAGTTCTAGTCTAGACAAACGGCAAGATCCACTTAGGATAGGGAATAATTGAAAAGTCAAAAATGCAAAAACATTTTAAGACAGAAACTGTAACTGAATGACAAATTTTAAGATAAAAGCTCAAAAAGCGTGCGAGTAATTTGGAAGAGGAAAAACAAATGCTAAAAGTCTTATGGCTGAGGTGAGAGAGGTTAGGGAAAAAAAGAACTGGAATAGTCAAAGATGAGGGTGAGGGGTGTGTTGGGTGATGGGACTGAAAGGGCAAAAGCAGAGCTGGGAAGGAAGGTGGAATATGCAAGCCAATAATATGGATTAAGTAGGGTAATCTTAGGGGAATCAGAGGAATTCATATGGCGAGTCATAGGGAGGTCACTCTACTATAAAGCAGTGGTTGCAAAAGGAATCTAAGTAGTATCCTTGTAGGGAGAAGGAGAGCTCTCTGATTGAAGACAGGAAGGTGGACCACAGTAGCAGTATCAGGTGACCCTTTGCTTCCTCTATGCTCAGCAGTCTGGGAGATACCTTGAATGGATTCAAAGGAGTATTATTTAAAAACCCCACTGCTATGAAGGATCACAGCCTCTTTTATACACAGTAAAGACTTATATGGTTGTACTGTGGTATATACAGTGCATGGCACAATCGGCAATGATTTTTTAAAAAGTAAAATAAATGGAGTAAAAGTAAGAGCAAGGTATCATTAAAGATTAAAAAAAAAAGTTATTTATCCCTGCTTTCCTACAAAATTGTATATTAGGATACCCATATACTTTATAGATCTATTTTAGTTAATAAATGAAGAAAGAACATCAGAGTTATCGGTTTTGTAACCCTAATGAAATACTGTATTTAGGCAATCACAATCAATGGCTATTATTATAAGAGACAGACATTTAGTCTTCTCCTCATTGAGATAAACACTACCACCTATGAAGTAGTCTTGCCTATTCCATTTCAAAAAAAAAAAAACAAACTAAATCTGAGTAAGCCTCTAGATCTCACTCCCTATTTACAGGAAATACAAGGGACTGAGGAAAACTACTAAAATACCACAGGGATCCATCAATAAAACCGAGATGGTGGGAAAATTTATAGGGTAAACTACCTGTCTTTTTTTTCCTTCAACAAATAATTGCAAGGGTGAAAAAAGATTAGAAGAGACTCAAGAGGTAAAGCAAAAGTTGTGGTATATGGACTTCATTTGGATCCTAATTTCAAAAAATACACAGTAAAAAACAACTATAAGTGGGTAAATTCAAACACTGACAAAGATAGTAAGGATTTTTAAAAAGACATGATAATAATATGGTTATGTTTTTAAAAAAACATTAGAGATACATACTGAAATATTTATTGATGAAACTACGTATCTGAGATTTGCTTCAAAACAATGTGGAAAGAACTAGATGGGACTATAGATTAAAAAAGACTGGCCACGGGTTGACAACTGTTGAAGTTGGGTGATGCATACCTAAGGGTTCATACTATTTTCCTTATTTCTGTGTCTATTAGAAGTTTTCAAGACAAAAATAAGAAATTATTAACATCTTAAGACAATAAAGAATGCTGCCTCTCCTTACCATGACACTTCTACTTCCTCCTTTGGAGACAATGAGAAAAAAACCTACCTAAGAAATAAAGTTTAAATATTACTATTGCTTAATATTAAACTTAAGATGCCTTCTGACATATATTTTAGAAGTTTAATGTTAGTGTCCTGAGATGTTAACAAAGGTTTAAGCAGTATCCCTATTACTATCCATCCATAGTTTACCTGAACTGTTTCCAAAATCCTCTGGGCACATAGTACTGTAGTCGAGAAGCAGCTAGGTGACCAAAGATGACCTGAAGGTGTCTTAGAACACCAATATTGTACTCTTTCCTATCTTCTGTTTTACTTAATGCGGGTTTGTCTTCAAATTGTTGAGGATATCCAAATACATCATCTCTGGGATCAACATTGCTCTAGAAACCGAAAAATGTGATTAATGAGCTAATCTAGCTTTATAGTAAAATATGTTGAGACAAATGCCAAATAATTAGTGAATAAATAGAAGTATAGATCATTTGTTATTTCCAAAACACTTAACTTTCAACTTGCAAATTTTAATTTACAGTATTAGTGTTTATCCACACCATTCCACAAAAGAGTTGTCATAAAGGAATAACTGTATCGGAGAGGTAGATAATATAGATAATACAGCAGAGTAGAGTATAGTGATTAACTTAGACTGAACTGGACACAAATGCAGGTTATAAGCTAACTGAACAACTTAATCTTTCTAAGCTTCAGTTTCCTCATATGTAAATGGGGATAACACATTCTTCATGTAGCTCTTGAGGGGATTACATGAGATAATATGTATGAAGTACTCAGAACTATAAACATTCGTTAAAATATATATATTCAGAATAGCAATACTATTCGACAAATGGTGCTGAAAAACTAGATATCCATATATGCAAAGGAATAAAACTGGACTCTTCCCCACTTAACACTAGACAAAAATTAACAATACAGATCAAAGACCTGAATGTAAGACCTAAATTTATGAAACTCTTAAAAGAAAACACAGAGTAAAAGTTTCATAACATTGGATTCAGCAATGATTTATTGACTATGACACCAAAGGCACAGGCAACAAAAGAAAGACATACTGGACCTCATGAAAATTTAAAACTTGTGAAATAAACTGGAACTCTTATATATTGTTGGTGGGAATGTAAAATGGTGTAGCCACTATGAAAGAGTTCCTTAAAAAATTAAAAATAGAATTACCATATGATCTAGCAATTCCATTTCTGGGTATACACCCAAAAGAACCAAAAGAAAGGTCTCAAAAAGGTATTTGTACTTTCATATTCATAGCAGCATTATTCACAATAGCCAAAAGGTGGAAGCAACCCAAGTGTCCACTGATGGATATATAAAATGTGGCATTATCCATGTAATGGGATATTATTTAGCCTTAAAAAGGAAGAAAAAATTCTGACACATGCTGGGACATGGAAAAACCTTGGGATATTATGCTAAGTGAAATAAGCCAGTTACAAAAAGATAAACACACACACACACACACACAAAAAGACAAATATGGTATTATTCCACTTATATGAGGTTCCTAATGTAGTCAAATTCACAGAGACAGTGGCTGCAGATTTGTGTCTAGACCTTTAATATAGAAATAAACAATATCTAGTCCCTGTCCATAAGAAACTTACAGTCTAGGGAAGGAAACAAGTACATAAGCAAAAAAATCCCAACCCAAACCAAAAAAACCCCCCAAAAATCTACAGTGCAGGGGGTGTCAAGACAACATATAGCAGAGGGTACCATGACAACCAAGGTGGGACGCCTTCATTGAAATTGTATTATTTTGTCTGCCTCATTTACTTGTTGCTCGTACAATTAGGTATCTCCAAAAATGTGACAGGCTACAGAATTAGAATTTCAATTTTCACTCAGAGCAGTGGTTCTTAACCAGGTTTGGGTGTAAGCATTTCCCCCTATGAAGCTTTTTAAAAAGGTAAACATGTTCAGACTCCAATCCCTGGTTGATATGGTTCAGTAGCTCTGGGGAATAGTTGAGGCAACTCTATATTTCAGAAACTCTATAAATGATAAACTACCCCAGAGCAAATAGTTCTGGTGACTGAGAGAAGAAATGAGGAAAGACCCATTTCAAGATATTAACTACAACTGGAACACATTCTGGCTTCTCTCTTCAGTTTCCACCAACACTATGAATAGGAAAAGGTAAAATAAAAATAAAGAAATAGAGGATGGACACAAACGTGACCATAACTTAAGTTTTGCCATATTCTCTTCTTTAAAGAACCATGCCATAGTTATGTCAACTAATCTGCCGCTACAACCTAAACTTTCCAAGCTTTACTCTGCATTGGATACTCAGTAGGCAGCCTAAATTTTGTCACAAGACCATGTAACATTTAGAGTAGAGAGAAGTTTGTTACTTAAGCAAGAAGAGCTATTGATCTGGGAGAAATGTAAAAGCAAGCATGGATAATGAAACTGGCATAGTATACAATTTGGCACAAATTAATGGAGATAATGAAAATATAAACATTAAAAATTAAGATTCTTATCATTACACAAACTCCAGTTATATGAAACACTTTTCACACACAAAACAAGTGAGTACATTAACATAAACTATCATAATATTGAACTGTAGTTTAAAGTCTAGCAGATAGTGAACACTATATTATGTCAAGAAGCAGCAATCCATACTGGGAGATTCTAGCTTTATTTTCAAATTTATTTCAATAGGTCAAAGTACAACACTAAGAAAGAACAGTATCTGGTATCAGAATTTCAAACATAGAAAACAAAAATGCTAAATAAAATTTACCTCATTGTCCTGTTTCTCATCCCCAGACATATCATCATCAACATCACTACCTGTGCCTTCAACTGCAAGAATACCATTCCTGATGGAGGGAATCATGTAGAGTTGCTGAATCACAGAATTCATGTAACAAGTAGCACCAGCATTTTTCAGCCCCACAAATCCTTTTGGTGGGCGGGGTCCAACGGGTGGCAGATATTCCCACTCAGTAAGTGCTTCACATGCTGAGAAGATGAAAGATTCTTATAGTAATACAACCATTTTAGCTTCATTAAGCTGATAAATTAACATTAGCAACAATTCCACCACTCTTACAGCTACCTGAAGCAGTGTTTAGTTTGCATTTCAACCTCAATAAACCTAAAATATACAGCAACATGTACCACTATATACATTCTTACTCCATCTGTGAACCCATATTTTATCTGATATTGTTTCTAATGGCAGTCTCTGAAGTAGTCTCAGGTATGATGCTAATGTATACATGCTAACTTTACTTTTAGCTTTATAGTTCAGTCATTATAGATTTTCTACTTTTGTATGTTTTTTAAAGTGCCTTCAAAACTCATTCTGGCATAAAATGTTATATAAAGACATCAACATATTATAGTTTGCTCAGTCGTAAATAACCCTAACACGATCTGGGTTCACACCCTAGTTCTGATGCTTACCAACTCTTTCACCTTGTTCAGGTAAGCGTTTCTTTCCTAATAAATGTAGTAATAAGGATAATACTTGCTTTGTCAACAACCACAATGTTATTTTCAGGAGCAAATGAAATAGTAAGAACTATAAATCACCATGCATCTCCCTCCAACAAATATAAACCTCAAAAGAATGTAAATCTCATCATGGTCTAAAGAACTGGTTAAATAAATTATAATATATTGAACCGAAAGGTATGTAGCCAAAAAATGGAAACAGGTAAATATTTGTGTTGATAGAAAACAACTGGAGCTATATTAAGGAGAATACGAAAGAACACTATGTGGCTAAAAAACTGAACAACAAAAAAATTGGTATGTGGATTTTGCGTATACAGAGATGCTGGGAGGATAGACATGAACTGACCACAATGGTTATAGGTATTAAAGGGGACTGCATGACTAGAGAACTGGAATGGGCAGGAAACAAACTTTTTAGTATATATCCTCTTTGGTACTTGAAATTTTTACCATGCAAGTATACTATTTAAAAACAAATGGTCTTTCTCTTTCTGCTGCCTTTGGAGGCTATAAAGGTATGCTGGGAATAGGACTTCTAAAACAGCAAATATGTCTGGAAGGTTGTAATCCAGGCTATTTTTTTGCTGGCTAGAAGCAGAGTCTTCCAAAATCAGAGGTAGCGCACAGCTTCCCTTCTTAAAATTGAAGGTGTTTATGCCAGAGATGAAACTGAATTCTATTCGGACAAGAGATGTGCTCATGTATACAAAGCAGAGAACAACGCAGTGACTCCTACTGGCGAACTGAACAAAACCAGAAGAGTCTGGGGAAATGTTACTCGTGCCTGTGGAAATAGTGGCATGGTTCATGCCAAATTCCAAAGCAACCTTCTTGCTGAGGCCATTAGACACTGAATCCATGTGGATGTTGTATCTCTTGAGGGTTTAAACTTACTGAAAACTAAGTAGATAAGTGTGTGTTAAAAAAATAAACAACAACAACAAAAAAACGCTGTTTAAAAAAAGAAAAACAAATCCCAATAACAAAAAAGCCCCTGCTTCACTATACATAGATTTGGTAGAATAGCTAAAGGTCTAACCCTTTAAGCAGTTTAATCGGAATCTCCTAAATGTTATTAAAATGTCCTGATTATTTTTGATATGTTATATTTCAGAATATATGTTATATTCTGAAATATAACATATATTCTGAATATGTTATATTCTGAAATATAACATATCAAAAATAATTTGACATGTTCTTAAAGATTTAGTATAATCAATTATATTCTTAAGCTTTGTAAATAAATAGTGGTTTTCTTTTAAAATGAAACAGCCTCCATTGTGTTTGATTTCTCATTTCTGCTTTTTTGGTTATTTTATATTTCCCTGCATCTTTTTTTTTTTTTTTTTAGGCAAGGCAATCCTTGCTTGACCTCACAGATTGCAAGGACCTTGTCAGCTTACAATCCCTTATTTTTTATTTATTTTTTTTACGCCTACAGCACCTGGTCTTCCTAGGTGGTCTCCCATCCAAGTACTAACCAGGCCCAACCCTGCTTAGCTTACGAGATCAGACGTCCCTCGTCTATTTTGAGCTTCAGTTCCATATCTGTTAAGATCTGGAGTCTATAGTCCATTTCATGTGAGCATTAACTGAGAATATAAAGTGCACTAAAATGTTATCTTCTCACATTTTAATATTTAAAATCAGATTTTCTTAGAGCTCGTATGAAAATAACATTAAAGAGCTTCTAAATGAGGGCCTAAAAGAGTTTCCAATGCATGAAATTTGAAGTATTAAATTTGAACTCTGGCCTCTGACTACTTATTACTCTGGAGTTTGGGTTTTATTCCATATGATTGAAATGAAATTTACTTTGCTAAATACTTGTACCACTTACAGAAAGACATTTAACAAACATCTGAAAACTTTTCTACATTAAGGCCCTCTGCTTGTAATGGTCTTAAATTATACATCCATTTGCTAAATGTTAAACTAGTTGCTGAAAGAAAAGCATGAGTTGAAGACGCTACTAAAAGCAAAATAGGAAAACAATCTGAACGCAGAGAATTATCTGTCATTAAAATTTTAAAATACTTACTAGTTATTGCTGTGCCAATGTAATACATTTCAGTCAAAGAATCTACTATCTGTTTGAGATTCCTCACACAGCCAACAGCTAATGCTACAAGTAACTCAAAACCAGCATTAATGGTAGCTGGTGAACTACAGACTGGAATAGCCTGCTCAGCTGGCAGTTCTCCATTTCTCATATACTGCAGGTAAACATTAGATGCAGGAAAGATGAAATCATCAATTAATTCCTACAAGAGTTGGAAAAAAGGGTTACATATTAGCAATTGATATAGTACATATAATCATGTATTTATATAATGTTATAGATTATTTACACATTTATGCATGATACGCAAATATGACATAGGTATAGTTATGCATGTATCTTATTTTCTAGGAAAAAAAAATGTCTCTTGGAAGGAAATAACATTAAATTACTTGTCAGAATTCGTGATCTCATTACATTTCAGAAAACTCACTTGGATTTTCTAATCAAAACAAAACAAAACACACCCCAAAACCCCTTTAAAACTATTTACAATTAAAAAACACCCAATATCTCAGGTTAAAATTTTATTTAAGTATCAAGAGTGAGCTGACTGTAGCACTTCATAAAATCTACATTTTAACTAAGTTAACTCTTTTAATCACACGTATACCACCATTTTGAATGAAAAATGTACTAAAATGATTATTTTTGTTTCCCTGAACTGCCACACGAGAAGGTTCATTAAAGAAATATGATTAAAAATGCAGTTTTATAAAATAGAAAAAATTAAATAGTACTTTAAAACAGTAATACTGAATTTTGTTTATATACAAAACTTAGAAATTGTATTTAAAAAATTATTGTAACCTCTATAAAGATTCTTACAACGTAGGAAAAAGTCAGGATAATATACCAAAGATATGATACCGTAAATTAATCAAGACAGATTTGCTAACACTTAGAAGGCTAGAATGTCTACTTTAAGACCAAGACAATGAACTTACTTTGATGAGATTAGCGCCTCCCTTTTCACAACCAATATGATACTTTTTCTCAGGGGTTTGAAAGGCCAGTAACTCTTTTGTTACCCCAAGATGGCCTTCCAAGATCGTCTCTTCCACACCTGTTTCACCAGTTCTTTTAACGTCATCCTGCCAAAGAAAAAATATCAAATACCTAATTTAGGAAAGGGAGGCAGAGAGGAAGGAAGGAGCCAGAATGAGAGGGCTGGATAAGCATGAGGAAATCCTCCAAACCTTTCCATTCTAAGCAATTTCTCTTCAGAACTTTCTAGAAGTAGGCTTTATAAAGTACTAGAGAAATGCTAATAATCTGAAGGCTGAAAGCTACAAATTTCTTCAGAAATAAATTCTCATACAATCCCAAGAAAAAAGTATTAGGTGTTAAGATCAGGAGTTAAATTAAGTGTTGGTCTACCAGACTCATTTTTTTTATGAAAATAATTCAAGAATGCTTTTTAAAAGATGAAAATTTGCCAAAAGGCCTGATATTCTATAATGAAAGCTGAAAATCAGTATTCCAAATCTCAAGTAATAAAGCGTTTTATAAAACTAGTTAGCATTCATTCTGTGATTCGTGAGTTACTAATATCCAGCAATGCAGAGCATATTCTTTGGTCCTTTTTATTATTCTTTGATGTTTTCCATTTAACCAAAATGCTCAAAACTGTAAACTATTAATAAACCACTCTATTTATCAATATGGTAAATACTGTATTAAATGCAACTTACCCTAATTCTTTTAAGCCAATCAATTTCGTTATTGAGAAGAACTTCAGCATTGGGTATATTAATATTACTATTGTAAGCGTAATTAAGAAGGTGCCTTAAAAGAGTGAAATAGTCGCCTGAGTGTTTAGCTCTCTCTCTGGCTGTGCTCTGAAACAATAAAGTAGAATAATATGAATTTACATGTCCATGCTCAGAATCCACTTTTTAAAAAGTCAGTTAACTAGAGCAGATGACTAGAGTAGATGACTAAAATAGTATAGAAAATTACTAATATTTTATTAAATAAATATAGACTGCTCTAACTTTAAAAGAAGATAAAACCATAAATTCCGGAATGTCCTTTGTTTAAAGAACAAATCACATTGATAAACATATTTAAAAAATGTCTCACCCCCAAAACGGTAAAGAGCAGAGTAATGAAGAAAAGTAGAGGCCTGTGTCCCATGCAACATCTGGTGCACATTAAAAAGAACTGCTCCTGTGCCACCTGGCGAACAGTTCTGAAATAAAAATGTTTCACATTTAATATATTATTTTCATGGAAAAAAAATGAAGATTACAACACTGGTCTCTCCTGGAAGGTGGGGAATAAGAAATAAGTAAATTAAAAATAAAATTACAAGGATACAAGGTAATACCCTCTTAAGCCAGCAACATATTATAGGTTAATTTAGGCCATGTGTCAAGAACTATAACCTCAAATTGTCACTGAAGAGTTTGAGGGATATGTTTTATAATACTCCTTTCTTGGAAAAGACTAGAAATGCTCCTCTAAATATAAGATGCTCTACAGTGAGCCTTACACATCTTTTTGGCCTCCTACAGAACTTTGTAATTCAACTGTGCTTTGGAGAAGAACAACTCTACAGGAAATCTGTTGTAACTACAACAGAATCTTATCAGTTCCCAAAGCATGGTCCCCAAATCAGCAAGAACATCATTAGGGAACTGTTAGAAATGCAAATTCTCAGGCCCTATCCCAGAAATACTGGAGGTGGGGCCCAGCAATTTGTGTTTTCACAAATCCTTCATGTGATTCTAATGTGCACTAAATATTGACAACCACTGTATTATGTAATATTCTCTCCTTGATGACCTATGGAAAAAACCTGTCTCTGGTTCTACTACTTATTGTTTTATCTAACCATTATGGATCTTTTTGTTTGTTTGTTTGTTTTAAATATATACTATATAAGATCTCACTAGAATAAATGTTCTAAGAGAGTAGAGACATCATCTATTTAGTCTCCTGTGCCTCCAGAACCTAGAAGAGTACCTGGCATATAGTCGGTGCTAAGAACCAGTTATCAAATGTATAAATACTGTTTGTATACAAGATGGTGGTATGTCTCCATTAGAAAGTAAGCTCTTTCAAGTCAGGGCTTTGTTTTGATGATGCCAGAATTTCTGACACCTAGAACAAATCTGACATACAGAAGATAATAAGCATTTGTGTATCTTACATTTTGTGGATAACTATATTAGTCTTTGAGCTAGCTGAGAGAGGGCTTAGAACCAAATTTATAATTCAATGTAAAGAACTTGAGAGCATATAGTCTATGTATTAACCTCACTCCTCCTGGAAGATTTTAGGTTTAGGGTGATGAAACTCATATATGATCCAATAAATCAGAGTAATTTTAGAAACTCCATGGGTTGAATTTGGTGGTGGAACCCAAGTTAAATGAAGTCAGGAGTACCCGTTTTTTTTGTTTTTGTTTTTTGGAGGAGAAGGTCCATAATTTCTACCAGGTTTTCAAAGATATGTTATTCATGCTGCCCTAGTTTATTTATTAAGTTAGGTATGTAACCCAATTAGAGTAGGGGTCTATAAAGTTGGTGCCTGTCAGTTCCTGATGAAACCTTCTGTAATGCTTTAAAAGAAACCTGTGTCTATCAACAAAATCTGTTGTCCTTATTTTCACAACATATTTAAAATCTGACCACTTAACACTTCTACTGTTATACTCCAGCCACTATCTTCTTTTATTTGGATTAATGAAAAAGTCTAACTCTTTTCCTGCCACTCTATACTTATTCTCAACAGAGCAATCAGAATAAACTTAAAAATGCTAACTTAGAGCATATCATTCCTCTGCTCAAAATCCTTCAATGGAGTCCCATCTCACTTAGGGTAAAAGTCAACGTCCTTCCAATGATCCATAAAATCCTTACAGGTTGCTTGTTGTTTCCTGTCTGACCTCACCCTTCTACAACTAGAGCCTTACCAAAGCTCCAACCACACTGGTCTTGCTGTTCTTTAACATGTCAGGCATGTTCCTGCCTCAGGACATTTATATCTGTTGCTCCTATGCTTAAAACATACTTCTCCCTACCTACATGGATTACTACCTTATTCTTTCAGAGTTTTATTTAATGGTCACCTTTTTAGGGAAGCCTTCTCTGATGTATAGTATCCTATACAGGTATACCTCAGAGATGCTGCAGGTTTGGTTCTAGACCACAATAAAGTGAGTCATGATCTTTTTACTGATGGACAGTCTTGCCTTAAATTTATAAAAAATGCAACATCTGTGGAGCTCAATAAAGCAAAGTGCCATCAATAAAGAGAGGCAAGCCTACATAAAATTGAACTCCACTGACTTCTCTTAAACTCCTTATCCCCTTTCCTGCTTTATTCCTCTTCATACAATTAATTACTATCTAACATACTATATATTTTCCCATGTCTCCCATTCCCATTCCCCATCCCCTTTAGTACACAGACTCCAAGAAGGCTGACATTTTGTCTTTTGTTTACTGCTATATTCCCAGTAGCTAGAATATTGAGTGCCTGGTACCAAATAGGTACCTGATAAATTATTTATCAATGAGACTGACTACCGTATTACATCAAACCAGACTACTCAGCTCTGCCCTGAAAGCACTATGCCAGAAGTGGCAAACTCAAATACCTCCATGGATCAGAGAGGTAACATAAAGGAGTTAAACAGGCAGGGTATATATAAAGCAACAGGTGCTAAAGAGAGCTGCAAAAAACACACCTACCTAAAAGGAATTCAAGTCCATCTGAGAGTGATTACAATAAAATAAGGTCAGTATTATGATGTGGAAGCAGACCTCATCTGATAGGAACAGAGGTAATAGGAACAGAGGTCTGGGAGACCTTCTGAGCCTAGGGATAAGGAAAACTTACTAGAAAATGTGGTATTTAAGTTGAAACTTAAAAGTAGAAGCAAGAGCCAAATTGTGGAGTGCTTATAAACCAAATTTAAATGTTCAGACTAAAAAGGCAATGGAAAGACATGGAAAGATTATAAGCAGGAAAACATCACGATCATATTTTGCAAAGATCACTCTCTGTGTGCAGTGTGGTCAATGGATTAGAGTAACACCCCAGTGGAGGAGCACTAGGTATGGGAAGATTAAGTATACTGCAATTGTGCAGGCAATGGGTGCTGGTTGCTTAAAGAGGGTAGAAGCAGCATGGAGAAAAGTATACAGAGTCCAAAAATACAGGAAATAAAAACAACACAATGTGGAGCAAGGGTGAGAGAAAGCAAGAGCAGTGCCAATGCCCATCTTCCAGTTTTATGTACATATCTTACTCAAACATCAACCACATGCTATGTTCTGTACAGAACCTTTACTTCTGCTCCTTCCAGGTAAAAGTAAATTCCTCTTCCAATTCCTAAAGTTATTTCCCTTTTATGACACTAATTAATGTCTGTCTCAAGGTACCTCGAGTACAACTATTACTTTATTTGACTTTAGACTCTCAATGCTGAGCACATAGTAGGGACCCTCATAATTTGCTAGTAGATTAAAATTACACAGAGACAAACTATGTGGCAGAAATAAGTTGGAACGCAAGAGAACCTCGTCATTTTAGTTCAGTCTTAGGCCCTCGTCAGCAAAGTCTACCTCTGAATTGCTATAGAATTACATGGGAAAATTCTGTTGGAAAAGCTTTGTAATTAGCTATACTGGTTAGTAATATGATTATTCAAATATAAACTCTACCTGCAGGCCCACAATCCTTTATTCTGAAGCTTTTGAGGCCAAATGTGTTTGGGAATTCAGATTTTAGAAAAGTAACGCCAACGAATAATGTTCAGGCCAGGCTTGCTGTCAAATTATTACAAACCGAAAAACTTTTGAACCTGTAATAGGTACTCAAAGACATTTATAAAATAAAAACTTCAGGGCAGGGTGAGAGTCAGTACTAGAGAAGAAAATCAGATATCTAAAGCTCAAAAAGATCTTAACTTTAGAAGACGCTTATTTTTGTTGAAGACAAGGTAACAGAGGCATAATGAGATGAAGTACTGTCAACAGTACTTTACTTCTTTGTATGTAAGCTTCAGGAAGGAGGAGAGTAAAATAGTTCTAACTTCCTAGAAGGGGTAATTTTCATATAGGGTAGAAGGCAGAAAACCAGTTTAATTTCCTTAGTACTTAGTTAAGCCAAGAAGTAAAATAAGTTCTTAATTCAGTTTTTTTTTTAATTTTAGAATTTCTTTAACTAGTAAGTTTTTTTAATGCTTAAAATTTTTTTCCAATTACAGTTGACATTCAATATTATATTAGTTTCAGGTGTACAGCATAGTGGTTAGACATTTATGTAGCTTTTGAGATGACCCCCCCCATTAAGTCTAATATCCACCTGGCATCATAGTTATTACAGTATTACTGACTATATTATTCCCTGTGCTGTACTTTACATTCCTGAGACTATTTTCTAACTGCCAATTTTCCTAATTTAGTCTAAAATATAATCAACATAAGAGTTAAGATATTTGCTACCTCTAGATTTGACTTCATTCAAACTGTTGGCTAATCATCTTCTCTCTCCTCCTCCCTCTGCCCAATGCATTATTACATGGAATTAGACTAATCAACCAGTTTATCTTTCTTAACATAGAGTCGTCTAACAATGATAAAGTCTCCTCAAGGACATAGCAAGTTCAACCTTATTTGGGAGGATCCTGTCAAAGGACTTTCTGAAGAGGCTTGACTAGATGTCTTAAAGGAAATTACCAAGGGCTTCTAGAATAGCACACCTTCCCACTTGAGACCCATTAAATCACTTTGTATCATCCTCTGGAGGGAGCAAATTGAACATACTCCATTACGTCATGTACACATTTAAAAAAAAAAAGCTTTATCACTAGTCTTCATTTTATCAAATTGCTTATTCTGACTTTATATTAACTTTTTCATCAGTAATTTGTCATTGTTGAATAGCATGTGACAGAACAAAGCGAACATTTTTTGTCATTTCACAAAATATATGTAAGACAGATTAATTATATATAACAGTGAAATAATCAGAGCTTGAGTTTAACAAGTTACTTCATGAAGGTCAGGATTAAATTGACATAAGAGGATGGAAACCAACAATTTCTACATATCTGACCAACACACAAAAAGAAGCCCCAAACAAATTAATATCATTGATTAAAACCTCTTAAATGAAAATGAGGGCTTTATAGTTGGTCATTATTTCTCAGTGTAAAATACAAAAGTTCTTACCATACCAATACCTTGTGAATTTCATAGTGAATTAACAACCTCACTAAAAAACCAAACACCAAAACCAAAAACACAAAAAACAAAACCCTGACAGTGAAGTAACCAAGACAGAAGACAAATGTCCGATTTAATTTAAATCTTGTAAACTAGATTTTTAAAATGAGCTAAAATACATATCTCTTAGGTAAAACTGAATTCTGAAATTGGAGGAAAATTAATTTTACTTTGAGAATTAATGCTGGCATTTTGCACAGACTAAAAACAAACAAATTTAGATTTAGGCAAAACACATGGTTAAAGTTTTCCTAACTAATGTGCTATAGAGACAATAAATATTTTGTTTCTGGGATAAATTCTGCCAGCATAAATAATTCATTTTTGCTTATAAAAAGAAAATCGAGTTTCTTATAATGATTAAAATAGATACTTACTTGCTGTGACAGTGCAATAGTAAGTCAATAATGAATGTCTGCCAAGCCTTTTCTTTACTAAGAGCATCTAAGGCTGTTGGAATCAAGGCAAAACATAAAGTCATCACTTCCAACGCTTCACAGCAAACCTGTTCGTCTTCCAAGTCCAGCTCACTGCCTGCATTGGTCTGTAAAATGATAGGGGCAAATTACTTAAAAATGCATTTAAGAAAAAGCTCATACAACTTCAAGTTAGTGCTGAAAACTTACCTACTCAGTTAAATCATTTGGCCTCAGCCTCTTTACTTGCAATTCTTGAGGCCTCTTTGGAATAGTTATGGAAATGACTATAATAGACAATGAAGTCCAGTTCCATATTTTGCTACTTGCCAGAGAGAGATGAAGGAACACACTGAGCTTATCACCTGTTCCTTTGTCCTCCAGGCTTCTAGAGAACTTCTAAGTTGCATACTTTTGTATCAACAACCATTCCTTTCTCAAGAACTATTATGGCCTACTAATGTTAGGTACTTCTGACTAGTCCCATTATGTAGCTTATAGTGCCATTCTATTCAAAAGCAATTGTCAGACAATGGTTAAGGAAGGTTTTACAATCTAAAAGATGCTTGGGTAGGTAGCTAATTAAATTCTAATCTGACTTTATCAAAATTAATAATGACAGTACATGCCTAAAAACAAACAAAACAAAAAACAAAAACAAACAAAACAAAAAAAACAAGCATTGAAGTATTAGCTGAATGAATACCCAGCACTGTATCAGGCAGATACTACAGGACACCAACACACATACCAAGCAAATCAGGGTTATGTTGGCCATAAAAGGGAAGATCTACTGAGCCAGACAAGTTCCTATAACTTAATTTTCCGTTCGAAATATGCAGAAGTGGCTATCAGGGGCAGGTACATTATGTCAGACAATCAGATTATATCTAACGCAGGTGAGAAGTAGAAAAGATAGTTTCATTAAAAAAAAAAAAAAAGGCAGTCTCATGGCAGGATTCTGAAGTACTTTATTTTCAGAGTACAATTTTACTATATTCTCACCATTACTAGTTAATTTTCATCCTATTAAGATGCAAATGATTAGAATTTTAAGGCTAGCTTCAGCTTCATGCACAATTAAACATCATTTATTTCAAAGGAATATATTTCTGTGATAATTCTTACCTTCTCATAAATTTTAGTGATTTCTTCATTTGAGCTAAATACTAGCTGTAATGCTCCACATCCTGATGCCCAGATAATTTTTTGTATAGCTCTAATTACGCAAATATCAGGCATATATCTTGAAGCCTGCAAGATGAGTAATTACAACTGTTGAAAGAGTATCTATCAGAGAGGAATAACCACTAGATAAGCAAAAATGTTTCTCCTTGTAAGAGAATGGGAATGGCCGTGAAGCAGCACCATTGTCTTTAGGTTCCCAAGTTGCCTTTGTCCCATTTTTTTTGTTTAACAGCAATACCACAAAGTATGTATTCCAAGTTATTAGCTGGCCCTTTCAAAAGAATCTTAAAAAGACTGCAAAGGAGATCTAAACATTCTACTCCTAGTATTTTTACCCAAGATAAATAAAAACCTATGTCACACAAACACTGTACAGAATGTTCACAACAGCTTTACTCACAATCAAAAAGTAAAACAATCCAAATGTCCTTCGCCAAGTATATGGATAAATGCAATGTGAAATATTCATCATAGGATACTACTCAGAAATAAAAAAGAACCGACTAAAGGTTTGCAAAGCACTAATAATTCTCAGTCATTATTCTGAGCCAAAGAAGCGAGACATAAAAGAACACACACTGTAGGATTCCACTTCTATAAAATCCTAGAAAATGAAAACTAGTATATAGTCTCAAAAGATCAGTGGTTATCTAGGGTGAGGGGTGGAGGGAAGAATAGACTGCAAAAGTGCACACAGAAAAAGTGGTAGAAATGTTCTGTGTCTTGAGGGTGATTTCACATATATATATGCATATCAAAATCCATTGAATGATATACTTTAAAAGGATGCTGTTTGTTGTGCAGAAAGAGGATTAAAACCAGAAAATACTAATAAATATTAGATAAAATTCATGTTAAAGGAACTTTATCTAGACCGAGACAGTGATTAAAGTGAGTGAGTCTAAGAAAATTAAGCCCTAAATTGAGATCAAATTTATTTCCTCAATTAAGAGGGTCAAAAATATAAAGAAATAAACCTTCCAGGATTTCAGAGCTTTGAAAGTTTAATACTAACCTCATCAGATATTTGCTGAGCAAGACGAATTGACACGTTTCTAAGCATGCATTCAGATGATGGATTAGGAATGCTCTGAAGGGCACTTTGTAGCACCACTGCTTGATCATGAGTAACTTGGCTGACCTGAAAAAGGACAACCATTTTACTTGGAGTAAATAATTTGACACGACCAGACCAGACATCTGTTCCTCACCCATCACCACTCCCTCAGGATGACCTCCTTCTATATATGTATTGCAGCAGAACCTGTGGTGACTTACACAAAAAGTACTTCACATTGCCAACAATGCAGGCTTCCTCTTTTTTCTGTGCATTAGAATGCTGCATATCCCTATGCAAACCCCCATTTTAGATCAATCCAACTTGTGTCTCTACATCTGGGTTCAGCAAAACTTTGTAGGAGTAAGTGAAAAGCTGAACCGGTAAGTTCCAACCCTAACTAGAGACTCAGTTAAGGTACACCACATCTTTTACATACACGCTCCTGGGAAGACCCTGCTCCCATTCCCACTGGTCATCAAATTGTTCTTTAAAAAGGAGAAAAATTAAGAAATATCAGTAAGAGAATAAAAGTACAAATGTACTAAAAGTATTAGTGTTTTACTTAATAGTATACTCAAGATTTTAAATCCATTAAAAAAAAAATTTATTTTTTAAGTAGTTATTAGCCAGGCCATTTTTACTGTCTTTCAGTTTAATTCCCCTTCTCTATATTGTAAGTACAGCTGACCCTTAAACAACTTATATGCATCCACTTATATTCAGATTTTTTCCCCTAATAAACAGTCGGCCCTCTGTAGTCCTGGACATCACATCCACAGATTCAACCAACCATGGATTGAAAATAGTATTTTATTTTCTGGGGAGTAGGGTGGGGTGCGGTGGTACGTAAACAGTAGAAATTTATTTCCTCTCAGATTTGAAGACTGAAAGTCTGAGGCTGGAGTGTCACCACAGTCAGGTTCTCATGAGGATATTCTTCATGGCTTGCAGATGATTATCTTCTCGCTGTGTGCTCACAATGGAGGGTGGATAGGGGGGCAAAAACAGTATTTTCAGTCTGTGGTTGGGAATCGGTAGGTGTGGAGGGCCGACTTAAGCTATACACAAATTTTCTACTGACCCTTGAACAACCCCCATGTTGTTCAACGGTCAACTATATTTTTATAATAGTATTTAAGACAGATCTGTTTTACTAATTTACCTTTAGCTCCCTGCTAATTGTGAGCTTCTTGAGGTTAGAGGCTAATTACATACCTTTATTTCCACAATAGCACATTTTCTGAATAAATATTGAAGAAAAGTTAAAGAGGGAAGCATCTAATTGTTTTCTGTGTACTTCATTAAGCACCTGTGCCAGGGATCATGATAAGAATCTGTTTTTATCTTAACAATAACGACTTTTTAAATTCTAACAAACATGGAACCCCAATTACAAAACAATATAGGGTTTAGATCATTTTGAAAATCCTTTTTAAAGGAATATTTCTAATATATATGCAAGTGAAGTGAATAGTATTACAAACTCCCATGTACTCACTGCCCAGCGTCAACAACCGTGAACAAAGGACCAAAATAGTGTATCTAACCAGCACTCTTACTTTCCACCCCCCCTCCCCACCCCAGGAGTATTTTCAAGCAAATTCTGGTTATCATATAATTTCATGTGTAACTATTTTAGCAACTACTTTTAAAAAAATAGGGGGTGGGGGATAGGGGAGGGTGCTATTTATTTTAAATATAATCACAGTATCTTTCACACTTAAAACAATTACAAGGGTTATCATCACAATTATGTGATATTGTATCACATAGCTAATCAACATTCCAGTCTCCCTGATTAAAACCTAAGCCATTTCTAAAAAAGAAATTCTATATTACTAAAGCTCTTAACTTCTATCTGTAACATAGTAAACCATTACTTATGATGCATATAAAAGAACTCAAACTTTAGTCATAATTAAATGTGTAGTTTGACCTCTCACAAATAGGCATTGAATTCTGACTTGTCTTGAGAACTTTTGTAGATCAAGGACACCGCCAAGGTAAAGATGGAGTCAGAGTAAGCTCAGAACTGGAGATTCAGCCTGTTAAAGTGGGAAGAGGCTGGCAACAGGCTAAATCAATTATATCTTTAAAAAAAATTACCACTTGTGTCTTTAATATCTGCCAAATATGAGTTAGTAAGCGATTCATATGGAAATTTTATTAGGTTTAAAATAACTGAAAGTCAACAGGATTTAAGGGGGCAGGGAGAACTATCCTCTCAAATAAGAGTATACAGTCAGTGAAAAGAAAAGATCTAAAATGTGGTATCACTGGAATGGAACTGGCAACATTTATAATTAACTTTGAATTTTACACTTAAGTTGCTGAGAAGTTCAGCCTTAAAAATTACCATCTCTTATTGTAAAAAGATGTTTTAAAAGTTTACATTACCGATGTCATAGGATTCACGCCTTCTACACCTGGCTGAAAAGCTTCTGCCACAGCTCGAACGTGGCCATAGCCAATGGCAGTTAGCAACAGTTTGGCTATTTTAAGAGCATTGAGGTAGGCACCCCTTCGAGTTTCCATATCTGCATTTGGTAGGAAGTTATTTCTGGTTAGCATACTCAGAATAAGGGGTAGGCCACCGCTTTTCAAGAAGTGAAATTGAAAATCAGAGGAATCATCAGCCAGAGGTGCGCCGGCAGGCATTAACAAGGCATAGACTACCTGGGAAAAAAGGAGAAGGACGTATTAAAAGGTTTTTAAAGTATTTTTTTCCTATCATCACTGCTAAGAAATTCTTTTGACTATTTCGAAGATATTCCATTACAATGTTATCTATGTTCTTCACATTACCATAAAAGGTCAAATTTAAAGAACATGGAATAAATTCAAAAGAAAAAAACGAACCTCTGTTAGGTATAGCACTTGTGAGGCTGAAGGACCAAAGAAAAGCGAGTCAAGAGATGGACTAAGGCTGCTTTCTCCAAGTTTGGCATGGTCTAAACAAATAGCTCTTAATTTTTCTATTGTTGTGCTATCTGTAAGAAGAAAAAAGACACAGTCTAAGATAAGCACCATTCATGTGTTCATAACATTTTACTTTTGATGTTTTGAAGACCATTTTAGTATAAAATAACAATTCAGTTGCATTATAGGCTCAAACTTCACGAGACATAACTGATCTGGACTGGTTAAAAAAAAATAATAATAAATCAAAATAAACCAGAACTCTTTAATCAGCCAACCCAAACACAAAGGAAGCAGTCTCCTCTTACTCAGAGACCTCAAATCAACATGCCTTCCCCTCAGCCACTGAAGAGGGAAAAAATACACTTCAAAAGGAAGCAGTTCTTATAAAAAATAACAAAAAGAAAAGATTGACAAGCTCTTCCTTCCAACTTCTCTACTGTTAGCTTCCCTGGCACTGTGCATTATCTAGTATGTTTTACTGAAAAAGGCTTAGTGGTACTCTAAAACTGAACATTCAAAAGCAAACGTTAAAAAAAAAAAAAAGAATTGGACACAGCTTTTTTTGATAATATTAAAAGATGAGTTTCTTTTAAATCACAGTGAAAAGATGCCAAAAAGAATAAAAAGAAAAGATAATCCCAGGATACAAGTAAGCATTAGCCACCACTCAAAGTGAATCAACTTTTAGAAAGTACTTTGACAAAAAAATTATTTCCAACATAAATGCCCTATGATTAAAATGTCACTTGCTAAAAAAATCTTTTTTTAAAGTAAAAGCTTTTTTTTTTTGAAGACTAACGATAACTGAAAGTTACTACAATTTCCTTAGGGTCAGCTAATTCTTACAGTCCTAGAAAGAATCTGGAAATACGTTATTATCAAAACAGTCTTCCATTTGTGTTAAAATTGTTAGTTTTCCCTATTCTGAAGAGATAGTGACATACAATGTAAACTAAATGAGACATTAAATTTTCATAAATTGGTGATTGTCTACACATCATCCCTTATATCTTTTTAAATTGATTAAAATGACATTATGTCATTTTACTGATTTACCAGTTTAATCTCTATTATTGGGCATTTAGGTTTGTTTTACCCAACTTTTTTTTTTTTTTTACACTAAAGGTCCTAGGAGTCAAATATTCGCAATTATTTCATCAGGAAAAAATCCTACAAGCAGAAAGAACTGCAAGGTCCATGACTTCTGACAAAAATCAGAAAACAAAAAAGGTCAACACAGTGTTTACTTTAGAAAAAGGATATAATGAAAATACAAGACAGCTTTTATAATCATCTGAGCCAATTACTGAACTATATTTATCAGCAACATACTCATAAACTCCACTAACTTTAGATCAATAAGGCTGGAAAGCAATTTCTCACTAATGTAAAGATAGATAAAACATGGTATGGAGAAAGACAAAGTCAGATTAGTACGATATGAACCCATGGTTTTTTCTAACAGAGACAGATATAGAAATTGATATAGATTTTGGTTTCTAAATACCCTCTCACTAAAAGGGGAAACGGCTGATTCCAGGGCTGGAAAAGAGAAAGTACTAGATGAGCTTTAAATATATGCCAGAAAGTAATAAAGTACTCAAAAAAAAAAAAAAAAAAAAAAAAAAAAAAAAAAAAAAAAAAAAAACAACCCCAAAACAAACAAACAAACAAAAAACGATGAGGCTACATAAAAAAGGCACTGGATCCACATAAAAAACACAGTGGGTCCATCCACTGACAGAATCTGGGACAACTGAGCATCAAAATAAAGTTTATAACCCAACAAATAAACTAAGAATCCATGAGCAAATAGTGATTAACACCTAATAAATAGGAGAGAAGGCAAAGCTCTATGTTATAGTAGAATGCCAACTAATAAATGTAGAAAGTATGATCAAGATCATTTTGTAGCCATCATAGAAAAATCTGATTCAGGCAATAATTACAATGAATGATAAAACAAGTAAACATCTGATGAGGAAAAAAAAGAGTTACAGAATCCTAGAACAGAACAACTTTACAGAGGAGAAACCCGACAAACATCAGTTAGATGATGTGGGGTAATGTCACCAACAAAGGACTGACCATGTGCTTCCTGGTGATGCCGAGAAAGACAGAGGATGAGCAGTAATGTCGAAAAAAATATACAACTTATATATATATAACCATTAGGAAACAGATAAACACAAAGAGACACATTCGATACCATCATTATCTGTTTTCAAAACCATCAGGGTCATAAAAGAAAGACTAAGGAACTGTTCCAGATTAAAGAGACAGACCAACTAATCAAGCAACAATGAACCTGAGTTGGATCTTCTATCAGAAAACATTGTACGTTATTGGGAGAACTGGTAAAATATTAATAAGGCCTGTAAATTACAGTAATGTATCAATGCTAAATTTTCTGATTTTAATTAATACTGTGGCAATATTAAAAGAATGTCTTTGTTTTTAGAAAGCATTAAGGTATTATAAAAAGATATGGTATCTATAACTTGTTTCTCAAAGGTTAAAAAAAAAAATCCTTTCAGAGAGAACAACGTAACGACTATGGTAATATGCTAATTATTGAATCTGGGAAAGGGTAACCAAGATTGTTCTCTTAAGTTTGAACTTATGTCAATAAAAAAAGTTCAAATAGGAAAAAAGGAACTCTATGAATAAACAAGACATGTGCAGGAAAAGGAAGAAAATATACATCTCTTAGTAACATCTAGCAGAGAAATAAGTACAGTCACAACACGTTTTTATAACCTTAATTAGCTCATATTTAATTGGCAAATAGAATGATGTCAGTATAATGTAGAAGGTGAGTTTGTTTATATGTGATTTCTTCCATACAATAAGAACAATATAGCAGGAGAATAATTCTAATTTTCAACAACAAAAACCATAACCAATCAAAGAAAAACTTCTCATGAAGCTTGCCACACTAGGAAGAAGCCCTTTTAACTTTTAGGAATATTAAAAGTGACCACCTGCACCCAGGGCTCATCCTGGGAGGTACATATCCAGACTCCTATGACTCTTGGCAGATTTTACTTTGTCCTGTGCCCACCTTTATGGTAGTCTGTCTCAGAGATCCACTTCCATCTGTATTATCTCAGCATATTCAAACCAGCATTTTCTCTCTATTGGTTTCATGTCTTTTTATTATCTCCTTAGGCAGCTTTTGGCTACACTTAACTACCTGTGTGGGCTGTCCAAGTTATCCCTAAAGACACTTATTATGTCCATTAACACTGTGTTTAAACTCTATGTGAAAGGCTTGCCTAGTCTAGGGTGTTAGAGCCCAAGCAGGGTGAGGAAGATGTCTATGTGGGAGGAGGAGGAGGCAGTCCTATGTAGGGACTTAAGAGGCCAAGTAGGTGAAAGAAATCGAAACAATGGGGTAGAGCTCAGCGTGATGATTCAACTCAAACAGAATGAGGGTGTCCGTGGGGTGGAGCAAGGCCCAGCATAAATGAATATAAAATATATAGACCGAGAGCAAGAACCCTTCCACACAGAGAAAGGGGTGGTGGTATAGAGGTGATTGATTACGCAAGTATTAATTAAATAGGAAAACATATTAAAAGATAATGAGAGCCAGGTTTTTCATGATCAGAGAAGGAAGTTACAAATATGGAAAGGGAGAAACCTAGAATGAACCTTGTAATACTGGACTGGAGTTAGGACTACCATGATGTTTAAATCCATCCACCCATGTGTGTGTGTGTGTATCTATGGGTATATACATATATGTATGTATATATAAAATATAGATGTAAATGTAGATGTACACACATATATTCCTTCGTTCTATTCAGTGAGAGGCCAGTAGCAATGAGCACAGTTAGTGTCTAGATCTTCCCTTCTAAATACTATTCTCCAGTAAAAGGAACCAGGGCTCCCTCGAGAAATGACTGATTCCAGCACTGAGGTAGAGAGTGAATACATGATATTCACCTGAAACATCTTTAGCCAGAAAGCATGCAAGCACTCAAAGAATGATGGTAACATGTTAAAATGACACAGAAACTGGCTTAAAGAGGCTCCCACTGGCCAAATGAGATAACTGGAGCATCTAAATAAATCAGTTATGAATTATATAACCCCTTGAATAGGAAACCATGAGTTTATACAACTATACATGAATGAAAAAATTGAAAGCCTGGAGAGAAACAGCATACAGTTTCAAAGTACCATCCTCCTCACAAAACACTTAGGGAAAAAGTTAGTGGAGAAGCCTATGGCACTTAAGTGCTCAACAGTGATTCAAAAACGGAAAAAAATGGCAACTAAACACAACATGAAGGAAGCATTGAGAAAAACGAAGCCTCACTTATATGGTATTCCCTCCAGACACATAACCTGAATCTTACCATGCTGAAACAGATAAATATAAATTGAAATAAAAACAATTAGCCTGTAATCTTCAAAAATGTCTAGGTGATAAAAGTCATAGAATGAGAAACTATTCCAGAAGGAAACTAAAATCTATGTCAACTAAATGCAATGCATGATTCTGAGCTGGATCTTTTTGCTCTAAGGGACTGCTGATAGTAATGAATCAATGTTAATGTTCTGGTTTAGATGGGTATATTTTGGTTCTACGGACAAATATCCTTGTTTGTTGGGAATACACAGTAAAGTACTTAAGGGTGATGGGACATTAGCCCAGCAAATTACTCTCAAATGGTTCTCAAAGAAGTTCTTGAATTGTATTTCTACCTTTTCTGTAAAAGTTGTAAGTGTTTCTAAACAAATTAAAAATTTTTTTCCAAGTTTTCCCCACAATTATTTTTAGTGCATGATTTTGCAAAGCATTAGGTTTTAGAGGAAAACACATATATTAGAGCAGAAACACTGAAATATGTTCATGAAAAACAAAATCCTATGGAAAAGAATCACCCAGAGAAAGGTCTTGAACATTAAACACTAGAATATCTGGGGGCAAAAAGTAACGGAAGAGTTAGAAAAAGTTAAGGAAATGACTTGAGCTGGAATAAAACTAATGAAAGAAGAAAGAAAAGGTGAGAAAATGAGACTTAGTAGATTTAACACCACATTTCAAAGACACACAGAAAGCAAAACATGGAAAAGAAAATTAGCAAATACAAATACTTCACAAATTAGGTATCTTTAAGCCCACTGAGCACCTACCATAAAAAAACCTATTCAAAGGCATCTCATCACAAAATCTCAAAACTCAATGATAAAACCAAAACTTACAGAAACAAAGATCACATGCAAAGAAAGAGAACTCAAAGAGCTTTGTTCTTCACGTTAGCAGCATTACCAGCTAGACAGAGTAAATTTTCAACCTAGAATTCTATACCAAAACTACTAATTAATGTGACGGTTTGGCTGCATTAAGATAAGCAATGTTTCAAAAAACAAAAACAAAAAAACACCTCCCATGTACGCTTTCTGAGACAACTGCGGGAGGGTGTGCTTTTAGCATCTAAAGAAAGGCTGAAGACATAGAAGCCAGTGAATGGGAATCTGCCACAGGAAAGCTGAAGAAAGGAGTCTCCAAAGCATAGCTGCGTAGCAAACCACCAGATGAGAGGAAGAAAAGGTCCAGGACAACAGTGGAGCTGACAGATGAATAATGCACTTATTAATGGAAAGTTATTACATGCTGTGTGGGAAGACTTTGCTATAGGTATAGATAAATAAAGAAAAAAGGGAAAATTTATTGAATGCAGAAAAGAGAAGTTTTCAGTGATACAATAAATTACTTTTCACACTTCAAAATTTCATTTTCTTTTTTTTTTTTTATCCCACTCTTGAAAACATAAATGCTGAGCATGAAGCAAAAATTGAGAGAACGCGGGAGTAAGAGTTTTCATCTACGGAACAGAAAATCAGTAGATATCCAAAATCGGCAGAGTTGTACAAAAATGTTACTTACAGATATGAAGATATATATACACACACACAAAAATAAAAGCTACAAATTCAGAGTGGTTGTTTTTAAAGAATAAAAAGTGGTTGTTTTTAAGGAACAATGCTATAGATGACACGTGACCCAAAATACAGTCCAGGGGTCTGAAAATATTTTCTGTTAAGTGCCAGACAGCAAATATTTAAGGCTTTGTGGGTTATATGGTCTCTACTACAACAACTGAGCTCTGTTGTGTTAAGACGAAAGCAGCCATAGATAGTATGTAAATGACTGAACATGTATGCACACCAATAAATTCTGTTTATGGACACCAAAATTTACATTTCATATAATTTACATGAGTCACAAAAATATTGTTTTTTGATTTTTTTCTTTAGCCAGTAAAAACGTAAAAACCATTCTTAGCTCTTGGGCTGTATATAAAATAGGCAGTAGGCTGTAGGTCTGCCAACTCCTACTCTAGTCTACACAAGGCATGTTCCATCTAGGAAAAGAATTTGTTATTATACCGTTATTATCTATCATGTACTTTATCAATATTATCATTAAAAAAAAAAACAAAAAACAAAAAACAAAAAACAAAAAACACCTCTTACCTGGTGGCATAAGTTTCATAAGTACTCTTGCTCCATCTCTAAGAGGTGGCATATTTAGGCTGCTACCCAAGTCTGCAACTTGCCAAAGGAAAGAGATGTATCTGGGATGCAGTGACATTATCTAGAATACAAAATACACAAAATACTTACCTACCTGTGAATTATACCTTCCCAAAAGAAGAGGCCCAAATAAATTTGTTAATCTCCTCAATTTTGCTTGTCATTTCTATTCTCTAAAGTAGTCTGTCTTCTCCCCATCTTCTCAACTTTATAAATCCTTCATGATGCAGACTGAATACATTATCCAGGTGACCTCCAGTAATTTCTGTGTGACAGCTTCAACTATTTGGTTAAAGCATTTCTACCATACATGCAAGTACATACAAAAGGCTGCCATGTCCACTAAGTCAAGTGTTGTAGAGGAACCAATCCTTCTGATACTGGATTAGCTGTACTACTGTAGCCATTAAAATTCTTATGGGGAAGGGTGGATGAAGGTAAGGAAAGGAGTCACTGTTTCTTTAGATACATGTTACTGACAATTTGAGAAAGACTATTTTTCTACAGAAATAGTTCTGAAAGATTTATTTTTGTGATACAAATACAAAATACAGTGATATTTTTCTAAATTTATATATTCAATAATGATAATTAAGCTGTATAATAGGTTAACTTTACGGAAACAATACTGTAACTATAGGAAAATGTTTTAAATTTCAACCAGGTTACAATCACCTTTCAGAGGGATCCATTCTGAAGTTGATGGTTAATAGTATAGTTACTTATTTGATATTTTGCCACATTAACTGCAAGCTCCTCAAGAAAAATAACTATCCTATATACTTGTTTATTCTCAAGAACCTAGCATAATGCCTTGCATACAGTAGCTTAAAACTAACTACTTACCACCCCAGGCAAACAGCTTTCCACTTCTGGATTGGGACCATCACTATAATGATTACCATGGTTTCCAGGAGAGCCAGTTGAGGAATCAGAAGAGCTATCAGGGCTTGAAGGCATATTGGAACTTATTTGTGTAAGTTTGGCTGTAATTAGCTGAAAATGATATACTACGTTAATATCAAAGACAAGGAAAAATATACAAAACAGATGTTAGTGATACACCAACAAAAACAAAAACCTACATGCTATATATTTTTAAAATAAATTTTTTAAGTGTTGTTTAACATAACCACTTAGTTTTGTTTTTAGAAACCCTTTCTTCTACTATATTGTAGGTAACATGATGTTTGTCTTTAGCGTTATATCAAAACACTTAATACAGAGCCTCACACATACAGATGCTCCATTACCATTTTCATGAAATGTTGACTGTTGATATGAAAAACATCATCAGGTTTGATTTTCTTGAGAAGTTTGGCAATTATAGATACTTACCGATTTATCTTTTAAGTTTAATTGACCGATCAACTTTCTATCATCTGCAGGATCTATCAGTTCACCACCCACAAAGAGCTCAATTTTTGTATGGGCTACATTGGCTTTAATACGATTCAGAATACATCGTCGTACTGAACCGATTGTATCATTTGTATGAGACCATACGTCCAAGTCATCAACCTGTCTGCCCTGGTTTGGAAACCGAACTATAAAAGAGAGATGTTTCCCACGAAAAGCTCTGGGAGGAACAAAAGAGAAAACATCATCACATTCAGCAGACTTTTCAATCTTCTTGTAAAGAAAATAAAGCTAAAACTAATACTGAACATTTTCTTATTAAACGAGAGAAAGTTAAGGATACTTATTTTTAGGATCTTGAAAATAAAAACTTATTGCTCCTTTAACTATAAATATTATAAACAATCTTCAAAACACAACAATCATACTCCATTATTGTTACTCTTGTACCTATGGTTGTAGAAAATAAGATGTCTAGTTATAAGAAATTACCATAGGAAAAATCAGTCACACACTTCACTTATTTTTATGCTATAAAAGCCCAACTCATTAACACTAAATTTGGAAGATAACTATCTTGAGAGTATCAACAAAAAAAGCTAAGGAAGATGTACACTTTTTCCTGAAAAATTCCTAATCAAAACCCCCCTCCAATGATATTTATGTTGGTATATTATCTTCTTGTAGGTAAGATACAAAAAATAAAAATCATGCTTAAGGAGCAATTTTAAATAATTCCATGGTTAACAAAGAACTCTTTTACAAAGAATATCTTTTAAAATAAATATTGCAGCACTTGTTCTATAAACATCTCTATAAATACTATTTGAATTACTAAACGGTAAGACCTTAAGAGAACTGTTAGCAGACCACTTGAAAATATTTCTTGCTATATCGGCTATCTGTCAAAGCAGCTATTAAGAGCTTTTTCTAATTACTCTTCAATTTGACTATGCTATTATTTTTAACAGTGTAAACGAATGGCATCGAAACACTGCAACTCTTACTGAGTAATAAAGTCAATGGGAAAAAAAGAGGAAACCTGGTTTAACGAGTGAGAAAGCCCTACCAACCAAAAACACAACAACAACAAAAAAAACAGATCCTAGAAAACAACAGGTGTATCACTAAAAAGATTCTATAACATGCAAATAACGTTTTTAATGGGCAAGACACCAACATTTTCAAAAACAAAAATTTCCTAATTTTCTGTACATCAGTTTTTAAAAAATCAAACGGCTAGGAAAAAACAAAATAATTATGTAGTAGCACTAACAGATCAGTTATTCACAAACCTTGACATAGGTAGAATTGTTCTTTCCTCATGATAATCACTGTCACATTCATTTATATACTCCCTTAACACAGTTAATACTCGAACCATTCGAACAGCTTCCTGTCTTGCACAATTAATACTGTCTTTGTCACCATCCAAAACACACAATGTGTCATAGGAGGCTTTCAAACGGTCAAAGCAAGACTGAATGAAGTCTTCATGGATTACCACCTACAAATAATGGGCCAAATAAGACAGTTCAAGTTGCTTTAAAATGTGAAAATTAAATGTATATATAAAACAATGCAATTAAAGATGACAAGAATTAGTTTAAAGGCAGCTCTCATTAACCATGATCTTAGTTAACCAGAGTATATACTGATAATAAACATACTACATTCTGTCAAAAGAAACTAGAATTATCTAAGTTAAGTATAAACTAGATACTCAAAAAACAGACTTCAGGATTTGGCATTAGAATCAAAAGATATTCAGTCAAAATCTCTGCCCATAATTATATATAAGATCATCACATCAAGATATTTATCAAGACAAGAGTGATTTAGACAGCATTTTGTATGAGAGAAATATGGACTAAATATTTTAGGTATATTTTTAGTAAGAGTTGAAACAAAAGCATTTCCAGTTAATTATGAATTAAAGCATAAATTCTTATAAGCCAAAGAGTTCTTCAATCAGAATTAGAATTTGTGGAAGTTTTAGTGTACATCAATCCTCACCTGATTGACCTGTAGTCTTGGACCAAGGTTTGTGTATATTTCTTTAAGGAGATCTATAGCTCTGCTGGCAATATCATCATTACTCTGAATTACGACCTAGGTTCAAAAAGATTCAAGCATAAATATCTTTCAAGAAAAATTTCTTAGTTGAGCATTTAAATTCAAACCATACCTTCAGTTATTTTTAATACAGTATTCGATAATTTAAGGGTACATCAACTTTGATAATTAAGTAAACTAAGTAAAATTAAGTGAGAAAACAGACCAAGAGAAAAAATAAATGCAAAACTCAAGTCCTTGGAAAAAGAAATTTGTTTAAGAATGAAAGACACATTATACTAAGGATATAATATGCTTTGGCCAGTATTATCATTATTTTTGATTGACGTATTATTGACTTACAATATCCTATAACTTTCAGGTATACACCAGTGATTCGACATTTATATACATTACGAAATGACCCTCACAATGAGTCTAGTGATTATCTGTCATCAAAATTATTATTGACTATATTCCCTATACAGTACATCACATCCTCATTAACTTATTTATTTTATAACATGTAATAGAGTTTAGCATAGAGGGTTACTCACCCCATTTCTACAGATCTTTTATCACCCATCTAATTATGTCAGTGGTATTCACACTATGTGCAGAACTCTAGGGCTCTGAGGAAGTTTTAGGTCTGACCCAATAATAGACTTAAGGAAATGAAAGGGGGTGATGCGCAAGGAGACTAAGCAGAGAAAAAAAACAGGCTTTCCTTTCTCACACTTCAACTGGTTTTACATTTTACAGAATTGTGTAAATTTAGGTTTTTAAAAAGGGTTTCTGCTGCTTTAAAATGTTGAAAACTTATTGTCAACTGTAATTGAAAAATAAAAAAATTATTAAAAAATGCTGAAAACCCCTCGCTTAGTTAAAAGTCTGATCAAATAATCTTAGTCTATGGTTCTCAGAAAAATATTTCATATCCGGAAAAACAATATAAACTGCTGTGAACAGGTCAGATTCTTAAAGACAGGAATAATGTATTAACACTACATTGTGACAACATGGATGAACCTTGAGGGCATTATGCTAAGTGAAATAAGCCAAACAAAGAAATACAAATATCACGTGATCTCACTTGTAAATGGAATCTAAAAAAGACAAAAAACTAAAAGGGGTCAAATATATGGTAACAGAAAGAAATTTAGCTTTGGGCAGTGAACAAATGCAATATACATGTGACGTATTATTCAACTATACCCATATTTAAAAACAACAACAACAAATTAAAAACCAAACTCATAGATACAGAGAACAGACTGGTGGCTGCCAGAGGCAGAAGGTGGGCAAAATGGGTCAAAGTGGTCAAAAGGCACAAACTTCAGTTATAAAATGAGTCCTGTACATTATATGTGTAACACAGTGACTATAGTTAATAATACTGTATGATCTATTTGAAAGTTGCTAAGAGTAAATCTTAAAAGTTCTCATCACAAGAAAAAAAAATTTTAACTGTGTGGTTATGGATGTTAACTAGAATTATTGTGGTAATCATTTTGTAATATGTACATATATCAAATCTTTATGTTGCATACCTTAAACTAATATGCTGTTATGTCAATTATATCAGAGAAAAATACATATATAAAAGCAGAAAGATTAACCTTAAATAGATAATATTTTACTTCCTCGGGTATTTAAAAACCATCACAAGTTAAACAGTGCTAGCCAATGAAGTATACATTCATAGATCCTTCTAAATAAAGTGTTCTCTTCTGTCCTCTATTTATTTTAGCATTAATTATATAATACCTAACATTAACACTGAGGAGGAATAGATCTCCAATGAAAAAAAGGAAGAACAATAACTTCCAGGAGGCATAAAAATTCTATATGGTTAATGTACTTCTAAAAACATATCTGCAACAGATTCTAAGCCAAGACAAAAGAAATATCAGTGGCAGGAGGCGGGAAAGCAAAGCAAAAAAAAAAAAAAAAAAAAAAAAAAAAAAAAAAAAGAAAACAAAAACAAAAAACAAAACAAAACAAAACAAAAAAAACCCCAACAAAAAAAAACTCATAACAAATGACATAATGATAAGGACGAACTCCTGGGACAAACATCAGAGAAGCATATATACATATAATTTATACGCAAAACTGATTCCTTACCTATTTGAAAAACTGCAACAGATCAAAGTTCCCACTTTCCCACTTACCCTCCAAAGGTAGTCTAATCCTATTAACTCCAAATCATCCATCATATATGCTCTCCTTTTTGCTACTAGTTTTCCTTCTCGACAATTCACAGCTTTGAAGAAGCGCTCAAAGCATTTCATTCCATTTTCAGTTAATAGGGAAGGATCAAGCTGAAGTACATTACTTTCAAAGAAGTCCTTATTAATATCAGGATCCAAGTCTGGTTCATCTCCCATCAACTTGGAATACCACTTAAAACAGGCTTCACGATCACAAAGATAAACTGCATTCTCTGCTAAGCATTTCCATATTTGTTTCGCCTGAGGAGCACATAGCCACAGTTGGCCATCCTTCAACAAAAATCTTGGAAAAACAAAAAATTAGCAATTAGACCTACATAATTCTTATCCTGAAATGCAATCTGTCTATACACATATGAAATAATCTATCACAATTTTATTTTAACTACAAGTGAAAAAGTGCCAGTTCTTACTGACATCTTAAAAGAACTTATTTTTCAACTTTTATCCAGTACTAAAATATACTAGATATCAATTCATTTAACAAGCACATACTGGGCACCTACAATGTGCCAGGAACTCTGTTAGATGATTGGACATAAACTGAATAAGATTTGTCCCTGAACTTTAAACAGGTAAGTATGTTTAAAGTTGATTTTTAGTATTCTGCTTATATGGCATCATTGCAGAATGAGGTATTCTACTAAGTGACTTTCACAGATAATCAACTGATTGACATTTAAGAGTTAAAACTGCTTAGATTTTAACACTTTCTGATGATCTAATATTCATCACTCAGTGCCTGACCCCATTAAAAAGAAAAACCTACATATGATTTAAACTTTTTGTGTCAATAGTCAACAGATGCTTATTAGTTAATCAGTGATGTTCTTTTCAAGTGTCTTTTTAGTTTTATGACCATTTGGTAATTTAAAAAAGGACAATAATAAACATGAATTCTGTTACAACTATAGTCTCTTTCTTCAGTTAGCTTTTTATTTCTTTTAGAAATCACCCACCAATGCTGTCTGTTGTATCTTTGAATTACAAAGAGAATATCTCACTTTATCCTGAATAACTTAACATTAGAGTTAAGGTGCATATATATTTGTCAGTATGTTCCCTCCCCATTTCAGAGCATTCTGGAATCATTTCTAGGGTCTTTAAAATATTTTCTTAAGATTGCTGAGATTAAAGAGAGCTTTTAGCACCTAGTCCCCCCTAACCCTACTACCTCTCATTTACAGATCTGAAACTGAGGTCCAATGTGTAAATTGTAGTTATTTTCAAAGTTGTTCTTTTCCCTTTAGGACAGCAGAAAACTTTCTTAAAGCAACAATTCCATTTGGAAGTCCAATGTTTAAAATAAAAGCAGAGATGCTCTAAGTTGTTGGGAGAGGAAGAAAAAGGGATTAAATCTCCACTGCTTGTTCAGAAATCTTGGAGGAAGCTCCTCAGATGTCCTAAGGGCTCCAAGGTAGGTTTGAAAAATAAGAGGTCTAATAGAAAGACAACAGCCTTTGGAGTTAGATATAGTGGAATAATATAACACCATTACATACTGGCTGTGTGATTTCAAACAAGGTAGTTTAAGCCATGTGAATCTTGGTTTTCTTATTAATCAAATGGGGATAATATCTGCCTCAATGCATTGCTGAGAATTAATGTAAAGTGTTTAACAAAGGCCGAATATACAGTGGTAAAGTTAGGTTCTTTTCCCTTCAGTGAGTTGCTACAGGTCTTGTAGATAGGTGTTAACAGAGCAGGGACTAGAATTCTGATACCAAATTTAAATATAGCAAAAGGGCTCATAAACCACTTTTCTGTTCTAGGAAATCTAAAGGATACAACACACACCAATCAATAACAATGGCTCACTATGGCAGAGTTTCTCAAATATGGGGAAGCAGGTACTTCCATGCAGGTGGTTGAAAAATAAAACACACAAAACATTTCAAACAAATGCCAAATTTCTCAAAATCTGGTGGCTAGAGTTTTTCAAGTTAAATCATTACGTAAATGTTTCCTAATTTAACTAAGCAAATAGTTCAATAAATACGTCTGTAATTAATACAGCCTAGGAGAAAATTCCCCAGTATTTCACTACTACTACTCTGGGCACTTTTGTTAGCACACCTGAATAAGCTCTTTTGCCATATGTGATTTCTGAAATTCACTAGAAATCTCTATCAAAAATTATAACAATTTCATATCTATAAGTGTATAGTCATTAAAAGCTAATTATCATTGAGCAAATTCAGCCTTGTACAACATTTGGCTTTGGCTTAAGGGAATAAACCTTTTTTCCTCAACCCTATCAGAATGATGTTATTAAACACGTAACTTTGGACTACTTTTGTCAGCCACTGCTAAGATAAACAAGGCACCAAAGGACTCAAACCACCCTTTTGAGGTGCTGGTCCAGCAGCCTTTTGTCCCCATTACCTTAGTGTCTATCATACCATTAAGGTCAATACGGTTTTCTAGCTAGTTGTGTCAAAATATGGAAACTTACTCTTTAAAAATAAACATATTTCTAGCATAAACAAATATAAAGAGCAGGAGTCTATACGAAAGCTTAAAATGTGTTCTCTTCAAATATTGCAAAGAAAAAAAGTCAAAATTCAGACAATAATTCTAAAAAATTTAATAAAAGAACACATTGGGAAATGTCTTGTAACTTTCAGGTAATGATTTCCATGTGGGAAAATAAAATGTGGCAAGGGAAAAAGGCAACCTAAAAATAGCCTAAGCTATACAGCATATTAATGTGGCATTATCTGTATCTTAAAGAGAGCAACTCTAATTGTTTTAAACAAACCTAAGGAAGTTAAGCCGTTCTTGGACTTCTTGAACATGACTATATCTACTTCCCAGCCTCACGGTTTGTGGGTCATAGTCTTCATGATCTGCAGATCAAAAAAAAAACAACAACAACAAAAAAAACACACATATATATATATCATGCATTATACATTTGGATACCCACATCACTGCTGATTTTAAAGGAAATTAAGTCATTAATTTACCATTAAAGGCAACCTGAAGTTTATTAATTATCGATTTCTACTCAACTTCTATTTTCCCCACCAAATTTTCCTTTTACATGACCCAAAAAAAAAGAAAAAACTGTTAAATGTGCCATAAAAAATAATTAATTACAAACCTTTCACCCAATCTTCATATACAATGAAGCAATTTGATTATAGCCAAAGAGCGACCTGAGGGCTCTATGAACATGATGAACTAACACCAAGACGACCTATTTTTCTTCAATTTCTTTCCTTTTATACTAAAAACTCTTCATGCAGAGGAAAAAAATTTGTTATAAAAAATTAATTATATTACTCATTTCGACCTAGGAATTTAGAGTAATACAAGATGCCTCTCTATATGATGAAGTTATATAGTTATCACCATCATTAGTTATTAAAGTCTAGAAGAGCCTCAGAAACTCAAGAAAGAGTCTTCTATCGTAACTATGGGTAGGTGTTGGTCCCTAGGCCTAACTTAAGTTAGAAATTCCTTTTAAAAAATAAAAAAAACAAAGCTAGTAAACACTTTGGTTTTATACTTTTATTATAGCATATAATGGGTAAAAAAGTCTGCGTTTGCAATTTTTTGCGTTTGCAAAAAATCTTAGAAAACATCTACTACCCTAAAATTATGTTTTTGCTTGAATTTTTATTTTACTGGAAAAAGCTGTATGACCGGAGAATGGTCAAGCTGATTTGTAGCTTGGAACAGAAGAAAGCTGAAGCAAATGTTCTGACGAGTGGTCAATTACATGGGAATCACTGATGTTTCTTCCAGAAACTTGTGACAAGTTATGGAGGAATTAAGAACTTTGCAATTTCACTTTAGCATTAAATACTGATACTTTTATACCAGATCCTGAACCTTATGGCACGTGTGTGCTAGTGCCAAAGAATCCTAATTGTGTGAGACCCTCTGGAAATAGTAAAGGTAATCAAAGCCTCCAAAAACAGTGAGGTTTCTTCTCTCAAGAAAATCTTGACATGTTGTAATGGCAGCACATTTACAATGTTTAGAAACATCTGCTTTTGATGCTTTGGTGAAGAAAAGCCCAATAATATTATGACTAACTGCTTTCTACTTATACATATTGTCATCTACCAAAAGTCCTAACACTATTGTCTACTTCCATGAAAGTCAATTTCATCAGGGCTCAGGACTTAAAGCACCACTTCTCAAAAGGTTTTTCTAGACAAAGTAGATAGTCTATCAAATTCTCTTCTACTAAGTAGAAAATTTCTTTTTCAGAGCACTAAAGTATCTGAATAAATAATGAACTTCAGGGGCTTAAAAAAAAAAAAAAAAACCCAAGGAGTTTACACACAGCTTTGTTTACTTGGCAGGTTCTTTATTTTAGGGATTATAATAATTTCAAACTTAAGACAAGTTTCAAAAATAATTAAGTATCCCCCTCATCACCTTTACCTATATTTACCAGTTTATATTTTGCCCCAATTGCTTAGTTACCACATACATGTAATTTTTCTAAATCGTTTGAGATTGAGTTAGTAACATGTCCCTTTATTATTAAATACTTTGATAAATATTTCCAAATAACAAGGATATTCTCTTACATAACCATAGCATAGTTATCAAATTAAAACAAATATAATACTATGACCTGACTCAAAGGTTTCTCAGCAGCACACTATTGACATTTGGGGTGGGATTATTCTTCGGTTTGTAGAACTGCCCTGTGCATTGTAGTATATCTAGCAGCATATCCCAGGCCTCTACCCACTACAGTTCAATAGTATCCTTGCTCAAAACCTCTCCCCCCAAGATAACCAGAAGTATCTCTAGACAATTTTTATTTTCTTAACAATGTCCATTTATACTTTCTTTTCTCCAAATCCAAGTTTAAACACACACTGCATTTAGTTCACACATAAATACATATATGCTTTTTTAAGTCTTTAATCTGGAGACTCCATCATTCTTTGTGTTTCCTGACCTTTTAGGAAACTATACTTCAATTTTGTTGCATATCGCTTAATTTGGGCTTCTCTGATGCTTCTTTGTGATTAGATTCAGGCTAGACATTTTGGCAAATACCACATAATTAGTCATTTGTGGGGATATACTTTGAGACAATGTATACCTTGCTTATCAAACTTTTACTGTTGTTTTAGCATCACCCCTTTTATTTAGGTGCCAGCACTTTATCAATAACTGGGACCCTGAGCACAGGAAGAACTTTGAAAACATTCAATGAAAGCCAAAAAGTGATCAAGAAAAGTCAAGTAATAAGATCCCTCTATGCTAAATAGGCATGGAGAGCTCCTACACTTCTCTACAGAAAAGCTTCCTGGCTGTGAAAACATAAAAACGGTTATTGGTTTTCCTTGTAAACATTCAGCTCCAAACAAATACTGTGATTAGTTAATAGTCAAATTAAGAGGATGATCCATTTCTGACTCACGTTGCCTAGCTAGTAGATAGCCCACTGAGAAATTAAATGAGACTAAATTAACTCAAGTGTTTATGGCTGAGGCTAACATAAATTGGTTCTTGTCATTAGACAACTTGTAGTTTATAGGGTGCATTTCAGAATTCATTATGAGAAGTTTATTTTTGTATCTGTAGTTGAAACATAATTCAAGTAACACAAAACCCACCCATTTAACATACATAATTCAATGGTTTTTAGTATAGTCCAAGTTGTGTAACCACCAACACAATCTACATTTGTAAGATTTCTCATCACTTCAAAAAGAAACCCTACATAGTCACTCCCCATTCTCCCTCACCACAGCCCTTCGTCTATTTTAGACATTTCATATAAAATCATACAATATGGGATCTTTATGACTGGCATTTTTCCAGTTAGCATAACCTTTTCAGGGTCTATCCATGTTGTAGCATTATTTTTATTGCCAAATAGTATTTCATTGTATGGACATATGACATGTTATTCATCCATTCATCAAATGATGGACATTTGGGTTATTTCCACTTTTCCGGATATTATGAACAATGCTATTATACATTCATGTCAAGTTTTTGCATGGATCTATGTTTTCATTTCAGTTGGGTATATAACCAGGCGTGAACTGTATGATAAATTCTATGTTTACCACCTTGAGGAACTGTCAACCTGTTTATCAAGGTGGCACTTCACAATCCCACAAGCAACATATGAAAGCTCCAATGTCTCCATATTATTGTCAATACCTGCTGTTTTAATTTTTGTCACCCTACTAGTTTCTAATTGTGGTTCTGATTTATATTTCCTTAATAACTAATGAAATTGAGCAACTTCTATGTGCCTACTGGCCATCTGTTTATCTTTGGAGAAATGTCATACAGATTCTCTGCCCATTTTTAATTGAGTTGTCTTTTAATTGTTGAGTTGTAAGAGTTCTTATATAGTCTTGATACAAGACCTTTATCAGATATATTCAGATATTTTCTCCTTCTTGTGTTGTCATTTTATTTCTTGATATCATTTGCAGTTTTTAATTTTGATGTAGTCAAATATATCACTTTCTCCAATTTTGCTTTGCCTAACCCAAGAACAAAATGATTTATTCCTACATTTTTTCCTGAGTTTCATACTTTTATGTCTATGACCCATTTTTAGTTAATTTTTGTGTATGATGTGAAATAGGGAATACAATTTCATTCTTTTAAATGTGGGTATCCAGTCTTTCCAGCAACATTTATGAAGAAGACTATTTCTTCCCATAGAATATTCTTAGCACTTATAAAAATCAATTTATCATGCTTCTCAATTTCTGTAAAAAAAGAGGATGTTTATAGGGATTTGTTGAATCTGTAGATCAACTCACAGAGTACTGCCAATCTTAACAATATGAAGCCTTCCATTCCATGAACATGGGATGTCTTTCCATTTATTTAGATGTTTCATTTCCTTCAATAATGTTTTTCTGTACTTTTTGGTGTACAAGTTTTATACTTTTTTTGTTCAATTTATTCCTAAGCATTTTATTTTTTGAAAGCTATCATAAATGGAATTATTTTCTTATACATGTCTATGTATTGAGGAATGTTTTTAACTTGCCTCAACTCAAATCGTGCTCTGATTATTTCCGAGTGGGTGCAGCCTAATGCATGTGACACAGTATTCCTGACCCCCAAGGGTTGACTGCAATCTCAGAATGGCTTATCTTGGTTGTCTATCTAGATTTCTCCATTATAATTCTGGTTGCTCTATTTTACTTGTTGATATGAGTATATGGAGCTATGAGCACCCTCTAAATTGCTCTTTGCCAAAATTTCCACTGGTTTTGATAACACCTTTAGGAATAGCATACTCTGGTCCAAATAAAGTTAGTCCCTTCAAGCCTACCTGCCAAGCTCTTCACCCTCACAGCTTGTCTCTTCCTCTGAGCAGAACTTCTGTATTCTGTACCACTGCAGAGGAGCTAGTAGCAACACAGCAGGTGGCTTCCGCCAGAGAGACCTCTGTTCTATGAGCGGTGTTGCTGTGTGTGAGGAAGGGGTATAGCCCCTGATTTTCTCCATTTACCTCTCCTGGCATGGAACTTCCACCTTGTAAGTAAGCTGCGGTGGGGTTCCATCAGGGCTCCAGTATTCTCAGCCTGCCGGACCTGGAGTAAAGCTTCTGCACTATGAGCAGGTGTTAAGTGGGATAAGACAGTCTGTCTTCTCCGCCATGACTACCTAAAATAGAGCTTCTTCTATATCACAGGACAGGGGAAGATAAGAAATGTCAACAACTTTACCTGAAGGAACCATAGCTCTGGACTGGCAGCTGTGAGAGAAGCAGCGAGTTGTGACTCAAATGCTAGATCCTTGCTGTTCTGTTCAAAATTTGGTAGATTTTCTTGAATGTTTCCCCACTTGCTATATCCCCTTAGGAAAATTCAGATACTTTAAATGATTAAAAAAATTTTTTTTCCTATTTAAATGGTTGTTTTGTTAAGGAGGTATACTGAGCACCTTATTCCTACCATTCCAGAAGTTAAATCCCTCATCCCTTGGTTTTTTATCATCATTATGTTCTACATTTTATTAGTTGGCATCTTCCTTTCTTTTCAGTACAGACTGAAGGATTTCTATTTTATTTAATGGGTTCAGAGAGCTATAAACTGTTCATAAAATGGATACTAGCTTAATTTTTTTAAATCACAAAGAACTCACACAGACTTAACAGTACTCATGGCCGATGTGTAGAACTGAGCCAGAGCTACTGAGAAAGTTGAGCCCAGGGTCTACATCTTAATACAGAACACAGTTGGTGAGTTAACACTCAAAGAAATCTTTTTATGGGAAAAAAAATGTTCCTAAAATTGCTAGTTTTGGATATGAGACTGGGGAGAGGTCACTGAAAGTGGCAATCCTTAGAAAACAGAATGCAAAAAATTTGACCTACAATGAAAAGGCAAGTCTTTCAACTCTATCCAGAAACCAGGAATAATGGCAAATAAAATTTCCAATAAGTGTTCAAGTTAGAACAATGGCCTTCCTACCAATGATGTAAAACTTGAGTGAAAACTGAAAGGTGGTTTTATACTTTGTTGTACACACATGAAAAACTTTAAAGAATGACTTGGTAAGTACCAGTCAGTGCCTGAAGGCACTAGAAATAAGAACACATAAGAAAATACTAGAGAGAATTTTAATAAGTTTATTACTTTATCTAAATAATGTTAAAAGAGGAGGTTAGGTTCAGCTGACCATACAACTGAGGAAATAATTTTTCCAAAACTGAAGATGCTAGTGGGGACAAAATGTGGGCAGAACAAATACTTAATATTGGTGAAATAGTTATCAGAAATTGAGAATATCAGTGAACTATGGAAGCCTGATGCTATCCTGCTGAATGTCTTATACCTAATGGGATCTAAGCAACACTTTTATTATACAGAGAAAAAAACTGTAATTTACTTTGGAATTTCAATTTCAGAAACTGGTGGTTGTTGTTACCACAGAAGTGATTTAATGCTATAAAAAGTTTAATAGGAAAATTTTACTAGCTTAAAAAATTACTTTCTCGCCATATTTAAACATCTGTAGACTGATCAATATTAATCAGAAAAATACTGTAATAAAGGAAAAACAAAGTTAGGAGAAACGAAAGGTATGGTGTCAATAAATTCAGGGAAACATATTAATAGCAACAAAAACTCAAAAGCATACTATGTGCTAGGCATCACTCTAGCATAAATAACTTGCCCAAGGTCATATAGCTAATATGCTGGGGTCATGTTTCAAATCAAGGCAATCTGACTATGCAAATTCACATCTTTTACTTTGTGGAGATAGAGATAATATGAGAAATGAAAGACTGAAAACATTCTTGTGACCATGAAATTGAGATGAGACAATGACTCATGTGGAATTTGACTAAAATGGAGCAGAAAACTCCAGTGAGGACAAATCGCACATGAACCATCTCTTGACTGCCCTAACAGCAAGGTTCTTAATCTCTGACAATGAAATTAAACGCAATACCACATGCAGGTAAAATAAATTAAAATTAGCACTGCAGCACATATGATTTACATGGCTCCATTTTGGGAGGAGGACTGAATTGGCATCAATGAGGACGCTGTACCAGCAAGAAGAGATAATAAGAATCGGAGTTATGTTAAACTGAGTCCATATGCTTGAGTGCTTGGGTGTACTACATGCCTCTCTCAGATTTTGACTGCCATTTGATATGGAACATAATTCACATGGTCACATGCCTATGTTGCCATGATTGTTCTATCATGCTGCTTAGAAAAAATTTAGGAATGAAATGATAAAAGATTACTGCCTGGTGCCTATGAGCTGCCTGATGCTTAGATTGCTTATCTAGCCCCATAATCTATGCCTAGGAGCTTTCAGCTGGACGAGGGGGTAAATGAAAGAACAAAGAGATGGACAAAATCAGCAGGGGCATCTATCTGAAGAGCTGCTTAATTTTTCAATTATGTTTATCTAAATTTTATATGGCAATGTATACACTGTAAGTGTTAAATAAAAACCTCATACTTTATAAGCATCCTGGGATTTTATTCAACAATGCCAACAGTTTACTCTTCAAATAATGAGTATCAGAAATAACCTCATTTTTAATATATATCACTGGCTTCTGCAAACTCTACTGTAACATGTTAAAGAGCGGTATGTTCAGTAACCATTATGTTAAATTCTAATGCTGGTATGTAAAGTTTTCTTTCTATGGCTATGGGCACAAACTTGAGCCTACATTTTTTGGTGATATTACTGGCTGGGTAGGGAGGTCTATGAATTTGGCATAAGACAGAGGAATATGTTCTAAGAACATGTCTGTACTCTAGCACATTCAGACTTAGATACAACTGTCAGAGGGAAAAAGAGCATTGAAACAGAGCTCTGCATATGGCAGGCACTTAAAAACTGGCTGTTAAACCCACAGGAACCTTTACAGTAACATGTTTAAACAAATTCACACTTTGAAAACCAATATAAACATGTGGATTCTCATAGCCTTGCATCGCTATACTTGTGAATTTTTAATTCATTAAGTCTGAAGCACTTATGAAACATGGACTAAAGATTATAAAAGAACTAGAATATATACAAGAACAAACTCATGTTTTCTTGGAAAGATAATGGTGGTGGTAGTATGGAAACAAAGGTTGAAAATGAGTTAAGTACATACCTAAGAAGGTAAAAACCAATTGTAGTACAGGCAGGCACAGCTCCCAGGCAGAGAAGAAAAAGAAATCAATTTAACAAGAAGAGTGAGGAAGACAAGCACTTAGTAAAGAGCCTTGAAATACTGGCCTGGAGTTTAGGGTTAAGAGTTAAGATTAAAGTCGATCATAAGGTCATAAAAGAAGACAAAATATATGTTGTCATTTCTTAGGTAATTAATGCCTCCCCACTAAAAGCTAGGAAGAGAGGTTCCTATTATTTCCCGTAGTTCATGTTAGCTTACAATACATACCTCTAGCATGCAGTCTCATGCTTTCCATGTAAGTTGCAAGGTTTTCTGCTACCAAAGTAACTAGGGCATGATTGTGCTGAAGTTGATTGATTAGGTCATGGCGATAAAATACATGAGGGCTTCGCTGAGTTTGACTGAAACGAGAAGAACTTAACAATATAATTAGGCAATTAAACTCTGTTGGAATCAAAAGAGCTTATATAATCTAAATTCTTAGCTACTAATTTAAAATCTTAAAATGGTTTCCTTCATAACAGAATTAAACTTCTGGCCATTTACTTTAATGACATTATCAAGCAATTAAAAAAAAAAACAACAGTATCTCAAAAAATTAGACATTTATTCCATTATTATTTTACACAAGATTTATGCATGAATATTCTCCAATTTCACACCAATGGGAATCTACTCCAATGACTAATTTCTACTCTTGTACTATAGCAAGACCAAAGCACTTAAGTTTACATCATTATTTCCATAATTATAAAATAGAAACTCTCCTTGCAAGATTAACACCACAAAAATTATGCTGTAATTATAGAGAAGAATTTAAAAACTGTTTTCAGTAAAATTTTATTTATTAGCCATTTAAGGTACATTCTGGGGCACTTGGTTTGTAGCCAAGTTTGCCTATAGGTGCCACCAGAAAGAGACCTAGTTCCTTTCCAACCTATTTTGCCACCTTCTTTGAAACAAAAACTCTCACAGCCATTACAGTGGAGATGAAGCCACTGTTCCTTGGGAGAGTATGCAAACAACTGTGTGTCTGTCTACAACAGATAAATGAATTCCTTTCAGAAATGCTGGAAGGCATTAACATACAGTGGGCCAAACATAATTAAAACATGTCCCTCATTTAAATGTTACTGTTAAGAAGATAAATGTTTAAATTTTCTTTACTGTTTATCCCTAGAGCATTTCTGATTTCATATTATTTTTCTAGCCTTAGGAAAAAATGAGACAAAGTTCAACTGTTAAAAGCAAAACATATGTGGCCTTTTCTACTTCTATGTTAGGCATAATCATAATAATCTGGAGCTGTAAAGGATCTTAGCAGTCATTTAATTTTATACATATTAAAAAAAAATATTTCTTTAGATTAGAGAATCTTTACAAAATGATATGACTGGTTAGAGACAAGAGTCACAGCCAGGAATACTGAACCCACTGTGAATATTCTTTACACTACCTAGCTCTTTCTTTGCACATTGTTTTCCCTTTTCATGTTATCAGTCCCAACTCTTATAACCAAACAATACAAGGACAAAGTACTCCAATAACCAGAATTTGCCATGTAAAGTAATATATTTAAAGACTGTTATTTAACTAAAATAAGAAAAAATTTTAACTATATTTTGTCGTCTCTCATCATTTAAACATACTCATCACAGTCTAATCTTTGAAATTAACTTTAAAAATTAATTAACTATAAAAAAAGTTTTACTTTGAAAACTTCTGTAGTACGTTTCAATTATTTAACAGTAAATTGTTAAATAATTCAGAGTGAACCAACTAAGGAAACAATGAGGTCTATAATAAATATGCAATGTGGGATAAAGGACAGACACTGGGCAAAGAGGTAAACAAAGCAGGAAAGAAAAACTGAAATGTAGAATGAGATTAATAGATACAACTATGCTATGAAATTGTCTGGCATACTTGATAGAAAGAAGAGATAATTCTGAACCAAGAGCATGAAGATAATATTATCATCTTGATTCTGATATGCATCTCTTTTAATTGTGGCTTACTTCCTCATCAATAAAATCGAGGAGGTGGATACAATAAAGGAATCTTTTGTTCCAAATTAACCCTTCTCTTAGCCTTTTGTCAACGCAGTCTAATTTTCTTAATTAAATTTGCTTCAACAACTGATAATGTTGTTTCTTTTCAATAAAATACATAAATAAGAATACTGTCGTGTTCTGTTAAAAGCCTTACCTCAAATTTTGAGGCGCTTCACCAAACAAACTACAAATTTCTCTAATTTGTTTCAGTGCGGGGATGACCCATTTGTCATTCGTACGAAGTTCTTCTATAAAGCGATCTATCCACTGGATCTTCTGTGTGTCACGGTCCTTAAACAAACAATTTCAAAGTTTTATATAGGTTAATACTCTGGAGAATCCCACCTTCAAATTATTTTGAGATTTACAAAATAGTTCTCCTTTAAGATTAGCATCACAAACATGCTGTAACTGCAGTAAAGTTTAATAGTTTAAAAAGCTGCTTTAAGTACACCTTTTAGTTCACATTTACTATCAAAATTCCAAAAAGTAAATCGAAGGCTGAACATGACATGGACTCAGATATATCTACACAAAGGTATAGATACTACTTAGTAGGCACACTGACAGAAACTTTGATGTTAAAAGGTGGGCATTTAGCTTTAATCAATGTTTTCAGAGATTCTATCATATAGTAAAATTCAGCAATAACATATAACTGTAATTGTTACATTACACAGGTTTTTAATATAGCGAGGAACACTGAAAATTTATATTTTACCAAGAAATTAACAGTATAGCAATTAAGTTTTAAAAAAATCAAAATAAGGACATCCACAAATAGACAAGCAGAGAAAGAGATAGAAATAGGTATAAGCACAATTAAGAGTTAATATTATAAAGTCGAACTTATTTTATGCATATTTTACTTCTCATTCCTTATTTACTTTACTTTCTCTAAGTCAATAGTAATCAGAAATGCAGGTTTGTGTACTTAATTTTAAGTTTGCATTGTTTTATAAGTATATGTCTCCATTTAATAAATAATTTAAAATCAAGGCTCTTATTACTATTTGATATACTGAATAAATGAACTATCACAGGCAACTATAGTCAAAAACTGAGTAGCATCTGAATCGCACTTACTAGAGCTTATTTTCTTATCCCTTTCCTAAATTTTGGTTTATCAGCCAATATTTTCAACAAGCAAATAGTTTTAACAAGTGAAAAATTAGTTATTCAGCAATGTTCACTGTACTATGAATTAAAAGATAAACCTACTACAAGTTAGAATGCAGGGAAGCTGTTGTGTGATTTGCTCACAAAGAAGGCACTGTTTTATTATTGCTGAGGAAATTTTAATAATTTTTAACTTCCATATGAGCAAAGAAAACTTCTCTTACCTATGAAGATCCTACTCAGCTTTAATATCTTATATCTGATATATTTGAAACTGGTATTTTAGCATCATATACTTGACAATACTATCATTACATAATATATGTCGCTTACATTGCCTTTCTCCCACGGAGACTAAATTGCTTTTGCAGTGATACACAGAACTTTGACATAGAGACCTAAGAAGAGGAGGCAAACTTACATGAAGAAAAGTAAGTAAATTCTTGAAGATTGCTTCAAAAATAATGCTGAAATAACCTGATACTATTCTGTATCTAAGCCATCTTAATTGTGAAGAAGGGTAACAAAAGTGAGCAAAGCAGCACACCCTTACCTGGGAGCAACTATAATCTAATATTTTTATGTGGGCACTGAGAGCCAGGTCCATAATGTCTACAGGCACATCATCACTGTGGGCCAGATTCCACAGGAGGTTCAACACTTTGTGTGCCATCACACCATCTTTATCATCTTCTGCAAGACGACGTATCAGCTCAAGTAGCTTTTCACGTTGCTTTTTACTTGCATTTGTCCAACTGGCCTAGAAAAAAAAATTAAATTACATCAAGCAACACATTTATTTATTTATCATGGCTTAAGTAGCACCAGATTAACTATAGTCATCAGAAAAACAACATAGCTGAGCATAATTCGAGTGGTATCTGAAACATAAGAACAGATTTTAACTCCAGGAAAATAAAATCTCTACAGTTAAGTACCTTATATTAGGGTTTCTCAACCTCAGTACTACTGACATTTTGAGCTGAAAAATTCTTTGTTGTGGGGACTGTCCCATGCACTGTAGGATATTTAGCATCCCTGCTCTCTACCTACTAGAAACCAGTTGTAACTGCTGTGACAACCAAAAAAGTCTCCAGATATTGACAAATCTCTCTCAGGCAGGGGGCAGAATTGCCCACGTTGAAAACCACTGCCTTAGATTCAGCCTGTTATTTTTGTTACTTTTTTAATACTGACAGGAATTCTCTTGGAATTTAGAGCTATTCTCTAATTAAATAGATATTAATTAAGTACCAGTAATTTGTTTATTTAAGCTGGAATTTCACCTAGTCCTTCAAGACTGGAGAACATGTCTAAGGAAATAAAGACTACTTACTATTCCCCTCCCTGCAAGATGGAGTACTCACTTAATAACTTTAAAATGAAAATAAATAAATAAATAAATAAATAAGCAAATCTTAAATTTAAAAAATGCCCAGTTTATCCAATTGGGGGGGGGGGAGGGCAGCTGCTGGTGACATCTAGCAGGTAGAGGCCAGGAATGTTACTAAATAATATGAGAACAGCTGTATGTATAAAGGTGCTAATCAGTGTTTATTGGAAAATAATCTGAAATTAACTTCATGGCAAAGAGTAAAAGGCTGAATAAGCTAATTACAATTACAAAAGAGCATTTCAATGGAATCATTACAGACATTTACAATAGCCCCCACAAAATCATAAAAGGAATAAGAAAACTGCGAATGTTAGAAAAAACTGAAATGTGAAATTATATTACAATTAAGAACATCTTAAAAATAGAGGGACAACCAGACATTTATTCTATGCCTCCTAAAGGAAGAGCACCTCACCACCTGTGATTTATTCTAGCAAAAAAAGTCTCTACATTATGCCATACTATTGATATACAACAAAGCAACAATCAGTCCAGTTTCTTCAACACAATAAATTAGTGAAGAGGGAAACTGTAGATATATGCAACCAATTATAAAGTATAGATCCTGATTCAAACAAACTTCCAAAATAAAGTATGCTCTGAGACAACTTAAAGTTTTAACACTAGTTGACATTAAGGATTTTTTTTTTTTACATGTAATGATATTATCAAATTTTCTTAAAGTACTCATCTCTAAGGGATATATGCTAAAATAATTACATATGAAAAGGAGAAATCAATTAAGAACATCTGTTCATACAAAGCCACCATAAAGTGAGCAAAAAAGACAAGCACAAACTTGGAGAAATTATTTGCAACATTTGAACTGATAAGGACTATCATTTAAAATATGTCAAGAACTCCCACGAATCGATAAGAAAAATACAAAAAAACAATGGGGAAAAATTTGGCAAACAAGTTAACTTAAATAGGCATTTCGCAAAAGAACAAAGGCTTACTTAGAACTCAAACATTTAAAAAACTAGACTAGGCAGGTACGTAAGTAAAGTCTAACCAACAAGTTTGAAATCATTTGGTTGGAGTCTATAAAGAACTGAAAAGTAACTTGGGCTTTATGCTTCCTTTGAATCATCTTTAGTAGCAATTCTCAAGACATATTCCATAAGCATTGCTAGATTTACCAACACCTCAAAAAATTGTGCTTGTTACCAAGTAACAAATGCTCAATAAACATCTGTTAAGCCAAAGGAGAAAAAAGGAATATAGACAATGGAATTATTTTTATTTTTATATTCAGACCATCCTTAGAAGAAGGTCCAGGGAGTGTAGTATCAACCAATTTCTTTCTTCTTTCCTTCTATTATAGCAATCATTTGTCACGCACTACCAATTCATCAGTCATCTCAAAACTAAAAATGGACAGCAATCAACTTTAGAGTATCCATAACTGATTCTATTATTTCCTCAGCTGTCTTTGATATACTTCAATGGATCAAAACAAATGTATTAAAGTTCTTTCACATGTCTAAATTTAAAAGACACAAAAAAGATTCACTCAATACTTTGTTTCCCTCAAATTAATTTTTTTCATAAGGCAGTGATTTATAACTTTAATGTGATTAAGATTCAACTGAAAATCTTGGTTAAAGTATAGTCTCTCCGAGGCCCCCTTATCTAGCAATTTATATTTAATTGGTCTGGGGTAGAAGCCAATAACCGGAATTGATTTTTTCTTCTATTGTAAAATATACATCAAGAAAGGTACAAATTTTTATAATTATCACAGTACATAGCAGTTTTTTGCTATTGCAAATACTTTTGCTCTATACGTTGAACATGTAGTCTGGTGCACACATGCATGGGTTTTTCTAGAGCATATATTCAGAAGTCAAACTGAATGAGTCATGAGAAACTTACACTTTTCCAGAAATACCAAACTATTTCCCAACTGGTTGTAACAACTATGTTCCCACCAGTGTTCAGTATAAATGTTTGGTTTTTTTTAAACAAAACAAAACAAAAAAACAAGTTACCTTCCTGATCTAATGGTCAGTTGTTAAAAGAACACCACTTTGTGTATACTCCCATAAAGTCTTGATTCACAAATTCACCAATCCTTTGGCTTTTACAAACCCGATACTAGCAACTGAAGAGAGACCACTACACAACATGGCCTTTAAAATTGCATGATGGCAGGTATGACTGCAGGAGCTCTTTGGGTTATCTTGTAAATGACATTACCATTAAGTCCATGAATTTCCAATTTGCCTATGTATATCAATCCCAGAATGCCAAGGTATTGGCAACACCATGCTGTCAACTCTTATTTTTCATTACAACAAATCACCCTTTCCTTCAGTTCTATAAAATTCACTTGAACCTATAATGAAAATACCAACTGCTAGGGGAAAGGAACCCAAATTAACAACCTGAGCTTGGGAAAGGGGGTAGGAGGAGAGGGAAGATTTCTCTTTTTTTTTGTTTTTAGGCGAGGCAACCCTTCGTTGACCTCACAGATTGCAAGGGCTTTGTCAGCTTATAATCCCTTATTTTATTTTTTTTACACCTACAGCACCTGGTCTTCCTAGGTGGTCTCCCATCTAAGTACTATCCAGGTCCAACTCTATTTAGCTTCCGAGATCAAACAGGATTGGGCTTGTTTAGGACAGCATGGCCGTAGACGAAGATTCTTTATTTATGAGGACCATTATTATAACATGAAACATCAAGTTCTCATTGGACAAACAACAGTCAATTCTCTCACACCATAAATTGCTTAATGATTTCTATTTAAGCATTTACTGGTACGAGTAACTCGCAGATCTAATAAATTAATTTTACTAAAAATGAAATACTACTTTACAATGTTAACTATTACCTTAAAGCAATCAAAAAGATGATCAAGTTGTTCAGGAGAAAAATCCCATGCCAACTTTGCCAGTAGGTCATGTACATTCTTCACAATGGCTTCATGCTTCCCCGCCTATGGAAAAATCAAAGAAAAACAAAATCTTAGCACACTAGACTTTGAATAGCAGGTAGTAGTGTATACTGCCTGCTGACAACTATTAATAAAGTCCTCCCATCTCCTTCATCTAACTATGTAACGTAAGAGAAATCGTAACATTTAAAATGCTTTAGAATCGCCATCTAAAAATTGACAATTCAACTTCTTGACATACATGGCTAATGTATACTTTGGGAATTTGTGTAAACCTTTATTATAGTTTATTGAATTTAATGTGCCAATTATAACACTGCAAGTAGAAGAAAAATGGGGCAAACCAATGATATTGTTTCAGAACTGGAACTTAAGCACTTACAGGCAAAACTGAAGGTTTTCTTGGTTTCTACAGACTAAAAAAAAGCTTTGCAAACTATATAATTCAATAAAACTTCCCAAGTGATCCATTAGTAGAAATGTCATTAAGATGATAGAAAGAATCATAGTTTCCAGCTCTGAAACCAGAAAGGTCACTTATTCTTTGGATTATTATCCACCTTTACACATAATCTAGTGATTTAACTCTCTCGACATGAGTTTTTCTTTTTATTAAGTTTATGAAAAAAAACAATTATAGATGTCTTATACTTTTTCTCTTTCAATAGACATTCCTTACTTTACTATTTGCACATTCAATACAACTACTGTATTTCTTTAGTTTTTAGTATCTTTTTTTAAAAAACCAAGTAGCCACCATTTTAAATTCCTTACCTGTGCCGCCCAGATATTATCAAGATCCTGTAAAGTCAGAGCTTTTTCTTTGATGACAAAGCGAAGAATCTTCTCTAGCTTTTCAACATACTGTGGCTGATGAAGACTATCTCGCAAGACGATGGATAAGATGTTGTTCTGCTGTATCCATTCCTAAATATAATTCAAAAACTTGTTTCAAAGCAGACTAAAATACAGAAGCTTACAGTGGTCCCCAACCTTTTTCACACCAGGTACTAGTGCTCCTATGAGAATCTAATGTCTGATGATCTGAGGTGGGAGCTGAGGCAGTGATGCTAGTGCTGGCTGTAAATATAGATGAAGCTTTGCTTTGCTTGCCTGCTGCTCACACTTCCTGATGTGCAGTACAGTTCCTAACAGGCCACAGACTGGTGCCAGTTTGTGGCCCAGGGGTTGGGGACCCCTGTTTTAAAAATATAAACACGCACACACACACACGTACACTTCACACTTTCAACATTAGGAATTAAAAAACACAAAACAAAATACAATCATGTACTATTCTTGCTGTTAATATAAAATCATTTTAAAAATCACAATACTTTCATGAAACTTAAACTCGTACATACAGAAATGCTTCCAAGAATTAGAAATAGTCAAATCATTTAAAAAAAATTGTACTTCAACATTTACTCAGAAAAATATTAAGTGCAGCAATCACTATGGTTCAGGTAGGGTGGGTAACAGGATACATTTTATTATCTTTAGATGTCTTACACCAGTTTTGATTTGGGTGAAAAGGAACCATTTTTATGTTTTGTTTTTATTTATCAAATTACATTATTATTCCTTATCCAGTAGCTCTTTAATCTCCCAAACAATCCCAGTGAGGGATATATTATCCTATTATAGAAAAGTAAACAGACTCAGAAGTGGGAGAATTAGAATATGAATCAAGACTGTATGTTTCCCACATCCGTTTCTCTTTAACACTATGCTATGTTGCTTGACTGGCATTTGTGTACTATCTATACCAGTAGGAGAAAATTCTAACTCATGATCCACAAGGTAATAATCCACACTGTATGATTTTACAGTATTCAACTTAATGAGAATAAAAAGTATTTAGCCCCAAAACACGCTAGAGAAGTACACTTCTAGGCTGGTAAAGGTCCATTTTTAACTCTAATCTGTTGCAGGCAGACATTTTTGTAAAATACAACAAAAATATGGCAGTATCAAATTGCTACAAAAAATTCTAAACACTTATGCTGTTTTCTGTACTCATCTAGGGCTGGCAACAGTTCAAGGACCAGAAGCAGACCTCAAACTATGCTCCACTTCCCACAAGGTGGACAGATAAATCACATACACAAAACCAGATGTCTACCCACTAACACAAGGCCAATGTCTAGGCATCCTTCACATACTTTTTAACATATTCTAATCACTGCCTCCCTTATTAAACTGAGGCGACCTTGAGAGCAAGGACAGTTCTTTTACAGATATCTTGCCAGTACTGTCAAGACAGTATGCGCTAAAGTTATTCAACCAATATTTTTAAAGTGGCATACGTTTTAAAACTACAACATAACAAAAACGAAAACAAACAAATGAGATTATGTCAAACTAAAAAAACCTTCTGCACAGCAAAGAAAACCATCAACAAAATTAAAAGGCAACCTACTGAAATGGGAGAATATAATTAGAAATTGTATATCTGATAAGGGGCTAATATCCAAAATATGTAAAGAACTCATACAGCTCAAAAGCAAAAAAAAAAAAAAAAAAAAAAAAAATCTAATTTGGGCAGATCTTAAACATCTTTCCAAAGACGACATACAGCTTGGCCAATAGGTACATAATAAGATGCTCAACATTAGTCATCAGGGAAATGCAAATCAAAACCACAATGAAATATCACCTCACACCTGTTACATTGGCTATTATAAAACAACAACAAAACAAACAAACAAAAACAAGGAATAACAAGTGCTGATGAGAATGTGGAGAAAAGAAAACCCCTGCACATTGTTGGTGGGAATGTAAACTGGTGTAACCACTATGGAAAACGGTATGGAGTATCCTCAAAAAATAAAAAATAGAACCACCATCTGATTCAGTAATTCCATTATAGTGTACACATAGCCAAAGGAAATGAAATCAGTATCTCACAGAGAAATCTTATGTTCACTGCAACATTATTTACAATAGCTAAGATATGGGAACAATCTAAGTACCCACTGATGGATGAATGGATAAAGAAATTATAGTATACACACACAACAGAGTATTATCCAGCCATAAAAAAAGAATGAAATCATGCCATTTGCAACAACATGGATGGACTATGGGGGCAGTGTTAAGCAAAATAAGACAGAAAAAGACAAAATAAAACAAAAAACATCAACCAACCAAGCTCATAGAGAACAGACTGGTGGTTTTGAGAGGAAGGGGGTAAGAGAAATGGGTGAACTGTTTACTAGTTTTTTTAGTTTAAATAAACTGGAGCAAAAATTTTTTAAAGAATTATAAGCAGTATTAATTGGCAATAGAAAAAAAAAAACTGCAATATATACACGTATCTAATGGTAAATAGTTTCCTAAACTTTCAATGTCAAAATGCTTAATTTTTTATAATGGTAAAACATTAATTCATGTAGATCTTATTCCAATAATTATTTTTAAAATCTTTAAGTGGAACTGATCAAACAAACGATAAGCTACTTCATTCATTAAGTACCAAATACTTAACCAATCTATTCCCAAGATCATCTTTATCTACTTCATTTCAACCAATCACACCCAATAAGCTAATAATTACTTTACAACACCTACATTCATCAGTAAGTTTACCAAAGATGTGTTAAGATACCCATATTATTTACCAAATAATAAACTATGTTATTACAAAATATTCTCAGGTTTAACAGTCATAAACCAATCCAAACACCTTCCAATTTCAAGGTTTCCTTTAAAATGTTATTACTAAATTTGAATACAGCTATTCTAATTTTTACCCTAGGTCGATTCTTACTCATGAAAGAAAACTCAAAGGACTTACTGCCATTCGTTCAGCTGTGAGCCACTCTTCCTCTTCAGGGTTGCCATGCCGATGAGTGTAGTACGATACACTAGATATCACCTTATTAACTTCATTCAGTGCATTCATCTTTCCATTGAAAGAAGAAATTTGCAATAATCTATAAGAGAAATTCAGTGTTAAGTATGACTCTACACGTTCACAAAAATATTTCAAGAGGTAAATATCTTACCTAAGTATCATTTTTAACCTGAATATTTCTAAATTTTTTACAGTTTCTTCTTGTCCTGGAACCCTTGAAGCTAAATTCTTCAAAGACTTAATAATCATTGAAAGGGCATCATTTTTGGCTTCATTCTTTGCTTCTTTTTTCAGTTCTTCATCAGTTAAGTTTTCTAAAAATTGTGGAACCATTTCTATTACTGGAAGAAAGTACTTTTTCACTGTATGTAGAGTGAGAAACTCATAGCATTGTCCAAATGGTCTGGGAAAAAAAAAAAGACAAGACAAAAAGCTCTTGTATACTTGATTCCTTACAATCAACTAGGATTGAACAGAGAGACTATATTATTTAAAAAATCCAAGTTACCAGTTAAAAAGAACAAACCATATTTAAAAAAGAAACTCAACTTTTATCTAGCAATTTCTATAATGCACTGAAGATTCATTTTAAAACATAACTTACTTAATAAGGGCTGCAATTATTTGAACATTTAATGCTGATCCATTAATAAAACGATCATGCAAAATCTGGAACCCATTTAAACTGCCGAATTTGTTGAGAAGATCCACTAGCCAACCCTGTAATACAGTTAAAAAAAAGTTAACTTCCTGATTTTAGAGGGGGAAAGTACTATCTGAAGTAATTTCTTGACTGAAATATACTAGAAATAAAAAATTCAATAAAAGAACATTATGTAAAACCATCTTTGGAAAAAAAAATATTGCATATTGTTCACAGTAAACCTGTCTGAGAGAGAAGCATAAGTAGCTGTACAAGATTAGATCACTAAGGCAGACCTATTTGTTCGTATCTGTACAGTTGGTGAACAGAAAGTAGAAGCTATACTTCTATTTCAGAGATCCCATCACATGAGAACATGTTATTAACTGAAAAAATATATTTTAAATTTATGTGAATAAAAACATTCTTTAGGAAAAAAAAAAAAACTAAAAAAAGATATTCAGTAACTATGATGTTTGAATTCATTTCTCCTTAATAGTTAACTAACCCCTGGAATTTATCTGTTACTCCTAACATAGAACATGCGGGTTGAGCTTTTTCTGACTCATGTGAATTCACCCAGAATCTCATCTTAGAAGTGCATTTTTATTTCTCCGGTAACTTAAATGAAACTATTAGACTGATATACTTGATAATTGTGTATTAATATATAAAAACAGTATATGTGCGCGAAGTAAAGAAATAGTCTAAAGCTTATCTTCCGATGTTTTCAGCTGCAATGAATGTTTAAGCAATTAGGAATACTCAGTAATCATTAATAATCGAGAAGAGCTAGGCTTCAAAGAAAGATAAAAATACCTTCAACCAGAAACCATCTTAAATCAAGTTGGTTCCCTGTGATTCTCTTACAGAGTATTACTGACCAATACAACAAAAACTATAATAAAATAAAAAAATACAGGTATATGTTGAAGAATGCCATTATTTCTGTATTAATTTGATTTACTCAAAAATAAGCCTGAGGTGGCAGCAATACGAGCTTTGCAAAATGTCAGAAAAATCTCATCTCTTAACACATTTTGATGATTTCCACTTTTAACAGAATAAACCATGCATTTTATGCATAAATTGAAATTTTCCTGGCCGGTTTTTCCTTTTCATAAGGCCCACGATATTAAAAATGTCTCCTTAAATTCTAAAATTTAAAAATTATACATTGTTAATTCTATAATACTTATTTAAAATTATAGTTTAAGGATACATTTTCAAGTATATACTGTTTATGCCGGTATAAAAACTTACATTGGAGAACTTTTACATTTATGTATAGCATATATATTTCATTGATATTTATACATTTAATATGTTGCCTTCATTTATAATTTCTGTAATCTTACTTTTATGACACATTATTAGATACTTGTAAGATATACCTGATTTTGGAGTCAAAATCTTGGCATATTTAAAATGATTGTGGCCTTGGTCAAAGAAGTAATTTCCTACTCTTATTTAAAAGGAAAACATGGTGCTTCATACTAATCCACATTATCAGTATTTCCCAAAGGGCTGAGCAAAAGACAATGGGGACTAACTACATAGAGAAAGCTTAATTAAAAAATAAAAATAAAAAAAAGAATCCAAAACAATTTTGAATTTTGTCAGTTATACGTCAATAAAGCTGTAAAAGAAAATCCAAAACAAAATAATACAGAATCCCTTTAAGAGTAGTATGAAATTATTCCTCCCCATGTTAACAGACCGTTTGGATCATTTAAAGTTTTGTGGCACAGCAAAACTGTAACATTTAATTTTGAAAGTAACAAACCAACACACTTTTGGTGATCGAGGGTCTGGAGAACGAGCAAAGAGTTCATCTTCAGGCAACTGAACATTTGAGGAAACAGATTCACATGGACGTGTACCATTGTAGATGTGGAATTTGCAATGAGGATTTAAGGCCATGGAGAGAAGTTCTAGAAGTGGAAACCAATCTTGGGACAACTTGGCCACACATAGCTCCACTAGGCGATGAGTATTGTTGATAATACACCTCTGTTATATAAGGGGGAAAGGTGATTTATAAAATCAAAACACTGCAATTCCAAACAAATATTTTCCAATCTTAATATCTGAATGATCTATTTTTCCATATTGATCATTTAGATTATGTTTAATTTCACTAATATTGGGACCAAACTGATATATCAAAAAAGACAAATTAGTATATTCTTTATAATTTATATAGTACCAATTTTCAAAAACCATTTGCAATGACTTACAAAATGAAGAAGGCAATGCTCTATGTCCACAGACAAAATACAAATTACCATTGTTTTCTCTTTGGAATTTGTATACTAGAGGCAGCAACTCTAAAAAATATATCAATTATCCAGATGAGGCAGCTTTGCTAAGCCTCAATGCAGAAGTCTGATGCCACTTCCAAAGTTTCCATTTCCATACTTATTGTACATTTTCCTAGATTGAAGGCATTTGTAGAGAAGATAGAGAAGATGTATGTTTGCTTCTGCTAGTCACTTGGCAATACCACCAATTAGAGACCACTTTAAATTCTCCATTTGAGGACTTTTTTGTATCACAACTATCATTTGAATTCAGACTACAAAACTATTTGAATACAAGTTTGTGGTTTAAATTTTCCGATATTTTTTCTCCCTCTACCAGGTGCTAAGGTTGAGGTATGCAGGGTTTCCTGCTGTCTTTTTCTGTATGGTAAGTTAATTTTTCTGCATAACCCTTTGTGTCCCAGATTATTAGAGTCCTCATCTTGGGTGTATTTCTTCCTTAGTGGTACATAAAATGAGTGGTGCATCTCACAGTTGACAACATATTTTCAATGAAATGTGGTGACGTGCCTAATGTTACAAGGCACTCTAGAAATCAAGAGACAGTTTTCTAATTCTAAATCTCATACTCATTCTAAATGATCATGCTTCCTTCAATAGAAATGATAATTTATAAAAAGTGTTTTAAAAGTTTCTCCTTTTTAGACCCTTTAATTCAATGGGTCACATATATAACCAAATATACATATGGGTGTGTATGCGGGTATGTGTGTATAAATGAGAACATACTCACAGGTATGATTATGTAAATCTAATTTTTAAAAAGTCAAATGCAAGACTCACATGAATTTCAAACTTCCAGCCACTCACTGCCTCATCTGTAAGGATTTTAGTGAATGATATTGTCAACCCATCTCGAAAAAATCGCTGACATGCTTCACTTTTAACATCAAGGCCTAGAAAAGGGGAGAAAAATTAATGTAAACAAAATATATCTGCAGTTGTTTTACAATGTCTAATTATATAAAAAGTGAAAATTATAAACTAGTCACTGACAGCTAACAAATACAGACTAGCTTTGGTAAAAAACAGTGTTATTTACGTTAAGAGGTCAAAAAGGTAACTGATTCAGAAACGAAAACAATTTTCAAAAAAATAATAATCTTCAATGAATTTTAAAAATATGGATGTGTATCAAGTACATTAAACCAAGTAATATAAAGATGAACTGAAAATATTTCAAATTATGACACTGGACCTTAAACACAAAATGGTTACCAGTACCATGTGATAGGGATCTAAATATTTCACAACTTTTTAGTGTCTGAGAGTAAACTTTAACCAGTGACATCTCATAACTATTTTCAAAATCTTATTTTGGTTGTAAATTATCCATTTGCCACCGATATCTTTATACTATTCAAGTGTTTTATCAAATAAGATAATTTGTATTGTCTTAGTTATTAGTCTCTTTCATGGTCTCAGCATTTATGCTTCTTTACATCTTTAACTTCATCTGATTTCAGAAAGGCAATAGTCATATGCCCCAAACAAAATCTTAACTCTTGTTAACAAAATGAAAAGCTATTCAATTTGCATATAAACTATTGTTTGACTTTAATTACATAAGAGATAACACTTCAACGCAGTACTGTATTTAAGAAAAATATAAACTTTCCCTAAAATGAACCAGAATCCCAGAAAAAGAAATATAGGGATGGAGGAGATACATGTCCAGTGAATGACAATATTTTACCTATCATTGTTAGGACCTAAAACATGCCTAGGACAAGTCTTCAAATATACGCTGAACTGATGAATTAATACGTAAATGAACATAAGAAATTTGAGCCATGGAAAATAATTGAAACCTGATAATGTATTCTAAGTTTTATTAGATTATTTAAGGTACTAAAAATATTCGTTTTTTTATGTTGTGACAGAAAGAAATCTAACTATGGGAGGTGAACACACAGTATAAACATATATATGCCCTACTGTTAAAGTGTATGACTGAAACTTATTGGATTTCGTTAACTAATGTCACCATAAAATAAATTAATAAATAAAAAATCAAACAAAAATTAATTTTTATAATAATCTATTTCAATTGTGATAATGCTTGATAATTAGAACACATCCATGGCTATACTATGTCAGATACTGAAATGTCATTGCCATTTACTTTAATCTCCAATTCTTGAAAAATACAGAGAATATTACAACAGTAATCCTTTGTTAAGGAGAATCCAACTGCACCCTAAAGTAGACCAGTAGTGAAAAAAATGATGAATTCTAACATTAAGCTTTAAATTCTAGACAACAGAACAAAAACACCAGATTCCTTTTCACTGATTAAAAAAAAAAGACCCCATCTTTAAGTTTTTTTCTTTTGAGAAAAATTAAACCGTTTTTGTGCATTAAAAAAAAAAAAAACACGTAAGCTTTAAATATATGCATATACACAAAATTTTATGTATTAACTTCAGAGTTCACGAATACCCCTGAAGGCTGTTCAAAAAATATGAACCCTTGCTCTAGGTATATACCATAAGTCACAGCAATAAATCTTAGATGTTCTAGTCTAGAAATATATACTACGTGTTTATAAGAGGAAAATAAGTCTTCAAAGATGAAGTGAAAGCACTTCTAGTAACATACACTTACCTTTTTTACTAAGATCAATAGCAGCTTCTAAAAGTACTTCTAATTCCCCTTTCGGCAAAACTGGAACCACCCAACGAGGCCTAAGAATTTCAAAAATATAAAAAGATGTTTACTGGTTGCACACTAAAAAAAGCACTAATAAATGAGTTACTAATTATAATTATTTATCTCACCAAGAAAATATTAAATATTAATATTAAAATATTAAAACAATGTTGGCAGAATATCTGCTTTGTCAGACTAAGTGTCATCTGTTGTCTCTATAATGTTTTTAAGGAACTGTCAAACAAAAGATATAGCTATGAGAGAGGGAATAATAGAATATAAAATTACTATAATAACCAAATATCAATTAAATGGATAACCAATTGTTAGAGTTCATAAAAAAGTGCTCTTTCAGGATTCAGGTTAGAGGAGACATGATAAACCACTCAGTTGTCTTTAATTTCCTCACAAAGAAAAAAATTAGGTGGCAAATGGCTGATTTTTGTCTCAATTCATCATAACTCATCAACTTTTCCTGAAGGTTAAGAAAGAGCGGGTCTCCAAATATCTATGCCTCCACAGGTATCCTCCTCCCTCAAACAAGAGTGTAAGAAGCACCCAGGTGGTGCTTTCTCTGGTGCCAGTGGCAGTCCCAACCATCTAGGAGTCCATTCTTTACCTACTCCTTCTTCCTCACCACCACCCAACTTACCCATGGCTCCAATAACTCCCATTCTGACAAAAAGTGCTCCATGACCACATAATCTATTAGAAACAAATGTATACCACCTTTGTCATTGTTTTTATTTACATAAAAAATATCATTTATATTTCTCTTCCTGAGGATTTGCTAATATGCAACTTTGTCCTCGAGTCTGCGTAAGAAGTACACTTACTAAGAATCACCAGAAAAATACAGAAAAGCAACAGAACAACCTTTTGCCATGATGTTTCTGCTAGAGAATGGTCAGGGACATTATTTTATGTGACTATAACTTACTGTATACCATTACTACAGGCATCTGCCAGAATCACATTTAATGTAGTTTTTCAAATATACTGTTAAAAACAATGAGTTAAATACATATTAATAGGAAAACTATTAAAGATGAAGTGAGGAAAGCAAGTTACAAAATGACATTATATTAAGAATCCCATATCTGTAGAAAAATCAATACATATGATAGTAAATGCAAAGATAATCCGGAAGACTATAATCTTGTTAGTAATTTTTGGTTGGGATGTGTGTGTGTAAGGAGAAAATTACATAAGACTTTCTCAACAAAATATTTGTTTAACAATGCATACATTATCATCAGAGTTTAAAAATGCAAAGGGTTTCTACGCCCCTGCCATTATATACATAATACTGTTAACTGATTTTTAGAAAGTGAATACAACAAAAATACTTAATAATAAGGCAAGCGCCTTAAGCCTGTTTTCCTTACTTTCCTTTTTGGAGTTTGGGGGATGTGTCACACCTTCTTAGCACTCACTTGTTGAGCCCATGGCCTGGTGAAGACCACAGCCATGAGGGGTTCCCCAACGGTCTCTTCCCCTTATCTTCTTTAAATCATTTTCTTCCCTAGCATACAATTTCATTCTCTCAGTCTTCTCCCAACTAATGAGGCTGGAGGGGTCAGGTATGTTTGTATTACAAGTATGAAAATTCGTCCTCTGAACTGCCCCAAGATGAAGATCAAGAGAAACAAAACAGCTGAGAAGGTTAAATGCCTCAGACTAGTCCAGAGTTCACAAGGGGCAGGCTCTGAGGAACTCTATCTACTATGACCTGCTTTACCGCAGGGCCAAGCAAAAATTATCTAAGTTATCCAGTAACCTTAAAAACCAACGTACCAATTAGAAAAAAATCTCCATAAACTCTCAAAAAAGTAAATCACACGTACGGTTCCAATTCAGAAACATACCAGCTAGGTTAGCAACATTAATCTGAAAACCTTATTGACATTATTACTCCCTTTCACTTTTAGAATCCAGTAAGAAGCATGGGTTACAAGTACTTGACAATGACTAAGGTGTTAAGGCTGTATAATGAGGCAGTGTGGTGGTTACTGTCATATTCCTATACAGTCTTTCTCTTTTTCCTATCCACTACTCACTATGCCGAGAAACTTAGTTACTTCTATGTACTACCCACATTAACAAAATCTACTCACCTGTTGATCATATCATCCAACTTTGCCAGGTCAGTATGTGGAAATGCAGGTTCCTCATCTTCAAGCTGTGGTGGAGCATCACCTTGACCTTGTTCATCTGGGGGAGTTGCCGGGGAATTTTCGTTGGAAGAATCAGGCGATGAAGTCTTAATTAAAAATTAAATATTCCAGATTTAGGGTTCTATAACATATGTACAACATCTAATAATTCGACCAACACAGATTAGAGGAAAATAATGTAAAATTTTTAAAGAAGATTTGATCACTGTAAGCTTATGTTTCAGGCAGTCTCTGTGCCACTATGCTTTAAAATAATTTCATTTAACAGCCTAAGGAAGTATTCTGCCATTCAATAAATTTTTTTTTTTTTTTTTTTAATGAGACAATAAGTAATTAGCCCAAGGTCACACACCTCTGACTCTGTGGTCAGGATTTGAATTCAGGTCTAATTGTAAAGTTTGTGTTCTTAAGAACAATGCGTATCGCTTCTCTGCTTACATTTCCCATCTTATAAGCCCTGTCATGATAGAAATTATTACACAAATAGGAAACCGCATTTTACATATTAAAGAGTTTCTGACTTGTAGCTTCTATTTTTTTAATTTGAAGGGGAAAATTATTTTATTCTGCAATTTCCTTAGTCTTAAACCATTATCCAATTATTAAAATTTCACGATTATGGATTCTAAATAAGTCATGTTATTTTCAACTAATATGGTTAATTTTATTTTGTCATTCTTCCTCTTTAGCAAGTTTTCTCTTTGCCTCCTACTTTAGCTGTGCATATTTACATTAAAATATGATAAATAAATTTTTATGACATTTAATTCTTAATTTAGAAAGATGGTGTTTTCACACTTTCAAATTAAAAGCAATCTAAATTTTAAGCTGACTTTTATTCATCTGTTCTTGAATTTTCTATCCATTGTAGGTCGATGGCCCTTTGAAAGAGGGCCCCTCTCATTATTTTAGTACCTATTGAATAATTATATAAGCAGATGCTTATACTGAAGAGAGCTGAATATACCATTGTTCTACTTACAAAGTTTATATACGAACCCATAAAGCTAATTTGCAACTAAATGGTGAACTTTTATATTTAAGATGGTGAACACTGTGCATATGCTATAGAGCTGGATTCAAGGTAAAAGAATCTATAGTACAGAATTCAAGTGTGAGAAGCCAAACAGAAATATCTGCATTTGAAATATGTAACTTAGGAAGTCTGCTTTATGATCTTTTTAAAAGCCTTCTTTCCCTTGGTATGACAAGTATTATATATATGTTCATAGAAAATTGTAAAGACAAAAAAAAAAAAAAACCACAATTAAAACACCTATAATATCACACGAACAGATAAGTACCAATAACATTTTACATTATTTCCTTGCAATCTTTGTTCTGTGAGCTCCCCCCAAAATCCACTGTCTCTCTCTCTCTGTGTACACACACACACGTTGTGTGTATATGTATATATGTGTGTGTGCACGTGTATATACGTACATATGTATATATATATTTCAATAAAATTATGATTGTACCTGCTTAAGCCTGTGTCCCTTTCCATTCATCATTGAGTATTTCCCCACCTACCTCTTCTTTCTCACCAGAATCTTTTATAAAAATCAAGCAACATTTAGTATTCTGCAATATTTATTGCTAACATGAACAGAGCTGCAATAAATCTTTTTATATATAAATCTTTGTGTTCAACTTCAATTTTTCCTTAGGATAGGATCCTGGAAATAGAATTACTACAACACTACAAACTATTTCTTTTAGTGCTACTGATATATACATAATTATATATAGCCAAATTCCATTTCAGAAAGTTTGCATCATCCTAGCAACAGTACCCAAGAATGTTCACCCATAGTGCCTTTGCCAGGGCCTTTTCATTTATCAAGTTTTACTATATACTAGAGCCTAAAATTCTCTCCTGTGGGAACACCCTTTTTAAAAATATTATATGTTAAACTAAAAAAAAAACCCCTGATTTTAGAAATTCCTCTTGCACCAATATGTAAAAAGCATATTCCAAAAGAAAGCCAAAAGTTGGGCAGTAATTAATGTTATAGTTGCCTCTTCTTGGTCCAACAGTGTCGAATCTTGCGAAATACTAAAATTTTAACATTAAAGAGTAGAGAATAAGAAAATGAAAATGTGAGAGACCACAGATATAAATCAGAAAAAAAGATAGCAAAGATACTGGAACTTTACTAGCTCCTGGTTTAAAAATAGAAATCTTTGGCATCCAACCTTTTGACTATGTTTAAAGAAACCCGAATACTGGCTAACCAATTTATGACATGAGAAAGATAACTTTTGATGTCCAAGATGTGTGACCATCACTTAAGTACTTTTATGTCGTAAAAGTAGGAACTGAAAGAAAAAGAAAGTCAACATATATTTATGAAAAAAAAAAAAATTTAAAACCTGACTTGCTCACTTCTCTAAAATAGCAGAGGGAGAAAAAGAAAGGGAGGAATAACATGCTCAAAGCTCTTTTCTATCACACTTGTAATAGAGAGACTATCTAATCTATTATAGCTGAACAATGTAAGAACTTATCCTCGAATGACAGATATTAAGTGTATACCTTACAATAACAATACTTTTGCCTAAAAACTTGTCCATACAGAATTCTACATAAGCATGTACCAATTGTAAGCAGCATGTCTGTGATTCACGTGCTTATCACAATTTTCATATGTTTGTCTCATTCAGTTTAATATTTCCCAATTTAAAACTGTATACATTAGAAAAGGCTGAAAACCAATTATCTAAACTCCCACTACAAGAAATGAGAAAAAGAACAGTAATCTAAATCCAAAAGAAGTAAAGGGAACAAAAATCTAAGGGTAAAAACATATAAGTAGGGAGGGGGGAGAGAATTAAAGCCAAAAATTGGTTTGAGGGAAGGTTTAATGAACTTGATAAATCCCTAAGAAAGAGTGATCAGAAGAGAGAATACAGATTAGCAGTATCCGAAATTAAAAAGCAGATATTACCACAGACCCCGACATTCAAAATGGACAAATTCCTTAAAGACACCAAACAAACAAAAATCCAGATTTACCAAAGATAGACACAAAGACACACCCAGAAAATTCCCCTATTAAAAATCAAGTTGGATCTTGCAATCAAACCCTTTCCGCAAATAAAACCCCAGGCCAGATGGTTTCACACCAGTAAAATCTTCCAAATGATTAATGAAGAAATAACAGAAATCTTACACAAATTCATCCAGAAAATATAAAAAGAATATCACCCTATGAGTTTGGAGAACAGCATAAAATCTTGATATCAAAATCTATTTTTAGCTCTTTGCAAACATTATTTCACTTGATCCTCTTAACAACTTTATCAAGTTGTTATATTCTTGTTACCTCCATTTTACAGATTAAAAGCTAAGGCTTAGAGATTTTACATAATTAACCGAGTCATAAAGCTAATATGGTGCAAAGCTTAAATTTGAACACAAGCAACATGACTTGAATCCCTTCCCTTAACCATAAGGTTCCAGAATTGACACAGGGATTAAATACTTAATTTTAATGATGACTGAGAGTATAAGACACCAGAAAAAGATGGGCCACATACTCAAGTGTCACCATCTCCAATACTTGAGCTTTCTTGTTACTGTGTAAGACAGTAACATATTTACTTTTCTAAAATAAGTTTTATGGTTATTTCACAAATTATTCAGAACATGCTCCATTATTTAAGTATTCTATAGTATAGTGGTCCCCAACTTTTTGGTACCAGAGACCGGTGCTCCTATGATAATCTAATGCCTGATGATCTAAGGTGGAGCTGAGGCGGTGATGCTAGCACTGGGGAGAAGCTACAAATACAGATGAAGCTTCGCTTGCTCACCTGCCCGCTGCTCACCTCCTGTGTGTGATCCAGTTGCTACCACGGACCTATACCAGTCTGCAGCCCAGGAGTTGGGGATCCCTGCCATGCTTTAAGTAATATCTTAAACATCCTACCTGATTCTGTTGAGGAGGGGGCTGAGACTGTCCATCAGGAGCCTGGCCCTGGTTGTCATTCCCTCCTACTGGAGAGCCACGAGTCGTGGCTGTCATACTCGACACAGGGCAGATCTTTGCAATTTTGTCTGCTTATGTAGTTGTCTTGAGGAAAGAAATTATAGTCCACTTATAGAAGATGAAGTACCAGCATTTGTTAGTCTTAAAAAGCTCCAATTCAAGAATAAACCATCTTGCAGAGACCATTGCATAACCTACAAGTAGAAGAAAAAAGTACATTTGTTTTAGATATAAAAAACATGAATTAAGGAACTGTTCAAATTTAAACTAGTGAATCTTAGGAGAAGGTGGCTATATAAATGAGATGGCAACAAAGTGAAAAGCTAAAGTTTCATTAATACTATATTCAACTTAATGAACTAATAATGGTACATCACCTGTTATATCAAGAAGACATAAAGATACAGTCTTATATTTGTTTTCTCCTGGGATTCCAAAGACATCACACCAAGGTACTTAGTTGCCATTTTGATTCAATTATGGAATGGCAAAAACAACACCTGTCTTCAATGTGCTAATGCCTTAAATACACTGTAAAAAATGTGTATACTCAAGACATAAACTAAGGTAATAAAATCTGATTTTAAAGACATCTCAGGAAGGAGTGTACAACTAACATTCGTCACTGGTACTAGAGCATTATAAATGGTTTTTACACAAGCTTACAAGTGGTTTTAACAGAAACTTTAAACTTTGGGGAAGTTTTTCTTTGGAGAGGGTTCAAACTATATACTACCTACTACTACTATTCCAATACAACCAAATTTGTAAAGTGACCCTGACTTCACTTTTGGCAAGGTTTTGGCCACAAGCACTTCCATAGCTATGACAAGGCTACAGATCCCAACTGTTTAACAATGGAATTCTTCTTTGCTACCTGACAAAGGAATATAGGGGAATGCCACCAAACCCTCAATTCTATATTCATTAGACCAATAGGCCTCATTCTTAGCTGCACAGTACAATCATCTGAGGTGCTTTAAAACAAACCAATGTCCAAACCCCATTCCCGACTGAATGAATTACAATATATGTGAGTGAAGCCTAGGTATTAGTACTTTTCAAAAAAAACTTCCTCACTGTGATTGATCCTAATGTTTCACAAGATTGAGAACTTTAGCTCACTGGTTATATGTATGTATTTTGTTATACATAAGGTAAACACACTTCCCATTTACTTCAGAACAGTCCAATATTCACCTCCTAACAAGATTTTGTTTCACTTGTCAATTGGCATAAAAAGTTTAAGACTGATAATATCAAATACTGATGAGGTTAAAAACAGACAGAAGTAGCATAATATATTGCCAGGAGTAGGACAAGTTGGGGAGAGCGAACCCCGAGGCACACCAAAATTAAAATGGTATTTTAAAGGTACATCTTTACAGTTTACATAGAATTTGTGGCATTTCTATAAATCAGAAAACCAAGGCTCTAAGAAATGATTTGACCAAAGCACAGGTAGAAAGTTAACAACTCTTGAATTAATTCTATCACCCTGTCCACTAAACCAGTAGTATCTCTCAAAGTCTTTCCAGGAAACAACCCAAGGGCAAATAGATAAACAAAATACGGTATATACATACAATGGAATATCATTTAGCATTAAAAAGGAAGGAAATTCTGGCATATGCTACAACACGGATGAACCTTGAGGACATTATACTAAGTGAAATAAACCAGTGTCAAAGAGATATTCTACGATTCCACTTATATGAAGTACCTATAGAGACAAAGTAAAAAGGTGGTTACCTGGGGCTGGGGGAAAGTGGGGAATGGGGACTTATTGTTTAAGGGGTACAGTTTCAGTTTGGGAAGATGAAAAAGTTCTGGAGATGGATGGTGGTGTGGTTGTGCAACGATGTGAATGTACTTAATGCCACCGGAACGGTACATTTAATGTTAAAATGGTAAATTTTGTTATATTTCCCCATGATCAAATCTATCGATCTATATACAGATAGGTATATATAGAGAACTGACTGTTCTCTTGCTTTGCAGTACTTTAATGTTTCAAGATCATTTGAGTTAAAATATTTTAAAATTAGATGTGTTTTGTTTATGCTCAACATTCTTCCATTTATATGTATTCCCAAAACCTCCAACTATAGACAAATCAAAAGTCAAGGGATAAATTATTCTAGACAAAAAGTATTCTGTGGATAACTAAGGGACTATCCCTATAAACAAAATAACTTTCAGGTACATGTAAAGGTGGCAGTGTGTAACCCCTCATCTAAATAAAATACCTTTCTTTCAAACCACAGAACTAAATCATTTCGTATTCCACTGGCAAAGCTTCAAGCTGCTTACCATCCCTCTCCCTGTCTCATCTGTCTCTTGGTTTCTTAGTTTCTTCTACCTGTCAAGTTCTCTCCATTTCTAGATTTCCAGTACTTACTAAGAAAGTATATCAGGTCTCGACACAGCATACTCTGTTCTATTCTATTTTGAACAGCCATCTCTCTATCACCACATAAAAACTGAATTTCTTTTCCTCCATATGCTAGGTTGAGAGATTAAGAGTAAGAAATAGGTATGGAGCAATCGAAAATAATTTCTGGACTCAAACATAATTCTCGTTCAAAATCCCACCCTCTGCTGCTCACAAGCTGCCTATCTTAAAGGTAACAATCACTATCACAATTTTTCCAGTTCTTTAAAACTGAGATGCTACCCAGAAAAATGCCATGAGAATTATTTTAATAAAGGTGTTTCACGAATACTAAGCACACAGTAATTTTCAAAAAATAGAATTTTCTTTTCCCTTTTTATACTGTACTGTGCAGGGTTCTTGAATATTTGAGGAAAGAACTTGAATATTTTAAGATATAATTTGGAAAGGTCTGAATGGAAAAAAATTATCAAAGATATGCTACAACTAAGTTATTAAGAATACCACTACTACAGTTCTTAACAAATTCCATTTAATCCAAGTGGAGGAAACAAACTGGATTCCCAAGTGAGAATCACTCTTCTTTACTTGATTTAAAGCAGTCTCAAGGCTCTCATAGGAGCTTGTTCTCCAAGTCACAGGAATTTAGGGACACCTAGCAGGGCTAGAACAAGCTTTCTATTAAGTCAAAGCAGCAGTATCTTACATGCAGAACTAAAATACTCAATAATTATTCAAACCATGTAAAATTGGACACAAATGACAACAACTTCCTATAGGAACACACGAATTCAACAAGTCACAGTGTGAAAATTTACTGTATGAAGTTAAGTTTTACATAAAGCTTAAAAGTGTTATTTTTAGAAAAACAACATTACTAACAGTCACTATTCTCCCCCTCGTCCCCTTCATTCACATTTTACTGGAACACATCTTAGATTTCTGCAATACAAAATGTAAACAAAATGGCAATATTAGATTGACTTTAGAACACACACAGCATTTTTCCACATTCAAACTTAGCATCTCGACATCGTCCAAGATGGGAAAAGCCATGACCTTTACCTGAATAAAGGTTGGCATTATGTTCTTTTAAATAACCTAAGTACGCGCTAAAAGCAGCAAACCATTTATACTTAAACTTTGCAGAACTGAATTTCTCTAGCAGTTTTCAAGTTGGAGGTTGTTAATACTGGAGAAACCCTCAGGACAAAGAATGGTCTTTCTCTACCCAGTCATTATTCCCATCTCTGCTCAATTGTTCCCTATATTCTAGAATCTCTCTTTTAATACAACACACTGAAACCTTCCACAATTCTGTATATATGATACTAGCATACTTACAGTTCCCTCTCTTTGTAAATTTTCTTTTGACAAAAAAAAAAAAAAATGTTTAAATAAAAACTCAAAGCTGAATCAAGAAATATGTGCTGAGCATCTACAATGGGCCACATTTTAAGCATAAGGGAATATGACAGTGCATAGCAGGCAAATCTCCCTGCTCTTATGGAACTAATATTACAGATTGAGGATAGAGACAATAAGCAATCGACAGCAAGTCCAACACTCCAACAAATTATTTCTTTTACTGGACATCAAAATGAGTTGAGTTTCTTAGAAAACAATCTGATAGACCATCCTTAAAATCATCCATAGAAATTAACTTGTGAATTTTACCTATTCTGGTTTTACATACTAAAATCAAAAGGCAAAATTACTGATTTTTCTTCCTTTCTATTAATGCACTTTCTATGTCTCATATCCATTAACCCTTGTTTTCCCCTTCTTAAAATACTTGACTCTCCAGAGGTGAGAGAAGCGAGCTGTAAAATACAAGCTGTGCTTAATCTTTACCAGACACTAGATCACTACACTTCTCTACTAATGACAAAATTTAAACTTTAATTATAACTTAGACAATTATTTTGTAATTAATACACTAGCAGATAGAACTTAAATTATGCTGATTTAAAATTTTAATGTGAAATGTATAAAGATTCTACCTTTATTGTAATCCCATATGAAGCATCTTTTTAAGTACTAAGCTTCATTTCAAAATAACTACCATTTGAGTATGAAAATATTTTTAAGCCACTAATACTTAGACATTTTTGAATTTTTAATTGTAATTTCTATTGTTATGACAGATTCATATGCTAAAAAGGCAGTTTTTACGTACTGTTGTACAAAAGGAAAGTATCTTATCCTATATGATAGTTTTTCTACCACAACATGAGAAATGACACATACAAAGTATTGCAGGTTTGACACACTTCATGGACACACAGAGAAACTGCTCAAATCCCAAAACTGTATGAAGCAGAACACAAAGATAACAAAAAATAGTTATGTGTAGACATTCTGCTTGGTATCTGGACTTCTAGGTTTCTTTTTTCTAATCCCTTCTAAGAAAACGCATTGAAATATGAGGGGGAAATAATTACTCGGGGATAATCCTGACTCTAAATTTTAGATAACCTCATTTGCAAACATTGCTATTGTATTTAACTATTTAACAATTTATTTTCACTTGTGACACACTCACAATCAATTATATTCAGAGACTACGATCCATAACCACTCTAGCAAGGCAAAATAGGTTTCAGTATTTATACTCTTCAAAAAATTTTGTGGACTTGCTGGTCCATTTCATTCAGTTTCCCTGTGGCTCTATGATTCTGCATCAAATTACAATGTGTGGAGTTTTTTCCCCACACCAAGCAAATTCTCTGCAACACCAGCTGAGTTTCCTACAATTCAACTCAATTCTGACACTATCTGCTTGGATGGAGATAGCATCAGATCCCACAGGTTAAGGGCTCAGTCCCACAAGACTGTCACCTGTGCTTCTTACTAGCTATAGATTGGAGGTTTCAAGGTTTAATTTGCTAGAACGAGTCACAAAACTCAGAAACATTTGCTTACTAGATCATTGGTTTATTATAAAAGGATATAGCTCAGAAATAGCCAAATGGAAGAAATGCATAGGGCAAGATATGGGGAAAAGGCAAGGAACTTCCAAGCCCTCTCCAAGAGGGCCACTCTCCCCAAATCTCCACGAGTTCACCATCCTGGAAGCTATCTGAACTCTATCCTTCTGGGTTTTTATAGAGGCTTCATTACATACACACAACTAATTGGATCGCAAGTCACTGACAATTTAACTTAATTTCCAGCCCCTCTCCTCTCCCCAGAGGAGGCAAGAGGCGAGGGAGGGGCAGGACCGAAAGTACCAACCCTTCAATCACATGGTCAGTACCCCACCCTTAACCTTCCACTCCACTAATTAACATAATAAAAGACATCTTCAAGGCTCTCCACACTTGGGATGATTCCAAGGGTTTTAAAAGCTGTGCCAGGGAACTAGGATGAAGAACAAATATATTCGTATTATAAATCACAGCATCACAGGCTCCTTTCCAGTTCCATCTTAATTTATACATTACTCTAGAAAAGTTATGAGCGCTTATGTATCAGGCACACTAGTAGGTGCTTTATTTGTATAACTTCATTTAATCATCAGGATACCTATCCCATGGCTATCAGTACAATTTAACAGAAACTGAAAGATCAAGTACATGAGCCTGTCCAAGATGGCAGGTGGCCTCTGTTAAGACTCCAAAGCTGTTGTTGACTCTTCCATTATACCCATGAAGATTCACCATAGCTCCCAAGACAATGATCTTTCTAAATTCACAGGGGAAGAATTAATTAAGAGGGAAAAAACGGGGGACAAAGATTAAGAGACTGTTCTTTCTCTTAAAAGCATGCTTACTGTCAAGCTTGCAACCATTCCTTCAATCATGTTTTACCTTTTTACATTAGAAATGATCACTGAGTCTTATTAAAATGCAAACCATATCATGTCGTAGCCCTGCTTAAAAATCTTCAAAGACCAGGATAAAGACCAAAATACTTCTCTAATGGTCTAAAGCTCCTCAAACACCCAACTCCAGTCTCAATTTGCAACTACCCCACTTGTTTTAAGTCCTGTTCAACTTGTCTTCTCCTTGTTCCTTCAAAATGTACTCCCCTCATGCTGCCTTACTCTGGGGCCTCTGCACAAGCAGTCTTAGTTTTTCCCACACTGATTCATCAGTTCTCAAATCTGACAGACTCCATCAAGTACAGCAGGTCCTCGAATAACCTCACCATCATTTCCTTTTAACACTGATGATGATATAAACTCTTCTTTATGTCAATTAGCCTATGGTAAAACTGGGTTTCATTATATGTGATTTCACTTAAAGTCACAGAACCTAGCAATGACATTAAGTGAGGACTTACTGTATGTACTCTTGAGGCTCTCAGAGTCAGCTGTACCTTTCTTTCATAGCATCTGTTTGATGATCTCTATGCCTACCAAAAAATTAAAGCTCTGTAAGGACAGAAGCTGTATGAACTCTGTTCATCACTGAATCCCAAGGATTCACTGGCACACAAAAGGTGGGTGCTCAAAACTAAAATGGGGGAGGGGGACAGGGAGAGTAGTAAAAACAAAGTCAAATCCTCTCCCTTTTCATCTCCAACAATTCCTCTTTTATGATGTGTCCAATGTTATCTTTTCCACTCCCACTCCTACACTCTAGGCTAGACTCCAATTTTAAACATCCTGGCTGGTCTCCACACTACCAATCTCTTTAGTATGTTAATACTAAATTAATCTCCCAACACTTTCAAATCTCTGAAACAGTTACTGGCTTACTCCTCTCCACCTTTTACATAAGAACTGTTATTCAAGGTCATTCACAATCAGCCCTAACTTATTTTTCCAATGTCACCTCTCAACCCCTTCCCCAATTTCAATACTATCAGAGCCAGGCTGACATACCTCAAATTTTAAATAAAAATTTTCTTATTAATAGTGATTAAAATAGCTAACATTTGAGTGTTTGTGTCACACACTATTCCAAGTAAATTATATGTATAAATTTATTTAATCCTCAGAACAAGCCTATTGTTAGGCCACTTGGGAGTAAAGAAACTGGGGCAGAGTGAATAAGCAAAGTGGAAGAGTCAGGATTCTAATCTAGACAGTACTAGCTCCAGGGGTCTACAGTTTTAACCGCCATCCCATACATCAATAATGCTGGAAGATAAAGAAAAAATTACCATTAATCTCACCATATCCCCACCTCCAAGATATATTCTATCATTTTTAAAGCAGAAACATATTTTATGAAACTGGACTTTTCACTTAATTTTCATTTTCTCATGTTAAGTATTCTGTGTCATCATTAATGGCTACAATCCAGGCTTTTCTTCTGAAACACAAGAGTTGTATTCCTAAGAAATAGGCATAATCCAAAACCATGTTATAAAAACTATTGTTCAATGATGAGATGAGATTTCGCATTACGGAGTTTGAAATGAAGCAAGTTATTTTCAATAGCTGAGTCCACTGATCTAAACCTAAGTATTCCTAAACAGTGTTAAAATGTAGCCTTTGCTCAAGAGTAATGGCCTATCTTCTCTTAGTTCTACCAGGACTGCCATTATCATTAGCACAGAACTCATCACTGTCATTAAACATTAGGATAAATTAACCAAAACCAGTCAAAGCAGCTATATTAAGTACAACTCCCCTACCCCAGTGTGATGCTAGTTCACAACCAAACACTAACAGGCTAATGCAAATGAAGGTATTTAATTAATCTTTGTTAAATTCAAATATTATTACTTGAGCTAAATGCTCATTATTCTATTATCACCACTATTAAATATCCCCTCCAATTTGTCACTACCATCAGTATTTATAGCCACTGCTACTTCCTATAGATAACTTCCCTACAAGTTGCCACAAAAGAACTGCATACTGCATTCTAAATTCTTTGTGACAGCAGAAATTTATTCATTTAGGAATGCTTGGTAAACACTCTTATTCAAAATTCCTCCATACTAAGTGTCTGTCAAGTCATAGGTACACAATTAGGATATTGGAAGCTTTTATATATCCATATAAAATGAATTCCAGCATTCTTCCCAAGGCATTTTCAACCATGAACTTTTAAGTGGCTGTAGGCAATGAGTAATTTTAAGTTAAAAACGACTTCTACAATGATGGCATCAGAAGCTCTGTGGACACTCTACAAAATGAAACAATCATTAACTGGTGAAAATTATTTTTAAAAATGCAGTCTTTAAAACATTTAAAAAACATTTTAAACAAAGTGTACTAAGGGTATTTAGTAAATGAAGAAAACACTCATTCAAGAATATCTACTATATCTCAGTAAGAATAGAGTCTGTGGCATTCCGAGCCAGCTCAGCAGGACAGATACTCCATTCCAGATTGGTGCAGCCATAAACACAGGACTCTCTCCCCGCAAGCTCCTAGTCAAGGTATTTCTCCAAGAGGAGAAGGCAGCTAGCTTACTGCATTATCCCCAAGTTTGAGTTGCAGAAGATCTACTACTGCAGGCAAGAGCAGCTGAGAGATCTGGGGTCTCCTTTTCTTCTATCCAGGCCCTAACTACAGAGCAGAAGCTGGACCCAAGTTCAGTAGGGAAGAATAATGCAGTCCTAATGACCTCTGTTCTATCTCCTTCATAGGGCCAAGGTTCCACGCCAGGAGACAAGCTAAGACCAGAGACTGTAGCTCCCACCCAGCACTCTGCTCAAGTGCACACCCGAAACTTACTGGATTGCGTTAACCCATGTCACACACGCCACCCCCCCCCCACCAAAAAAAGAAAAGAAGTTGAGTGATGCCTAGAGAAGTAGATCATTGTTCCACCCCCGTTCTGAATCAATGGTGTAAAGGTGTTGCTCAGGGTGGGTAGGTTCTCTCAAAGTGAACTGACTTATTTGAAACAGTACAGGGAAAATTCAAGCCTGAGGGTGCATTAGAAAACAATGGAGACAGAGGCAATAAGCAATGAAGAGACTGGCTGTTCCATGAGAGCAACAAGCTAAACTTTAAACCAGCTAACAGAACCATGTAAAGAGACAGACAGCTAAGAAGAACCCCCACACCCAAGTCAGAACAAACCTCAGAGACTGACCTCAAAGATTACCCCCTGGAAAACAGAAAAATTGAACTGAAACAGACTGAGGGGCAATTAAATCCCAGGGCTTCACCTAAAACCACAGAGCCACCAGCCAACAATTAGTGGAGACTAGCATTTCCATGTGATTCCAACAGAGGCTGACAGCTTAATAGTTATCACCAAAAAACATACAAAGAAAGCCTCACTATAAAACCACTTTCATCCCAAGGTAACTGTGTGCATAACCAAGACTGTGCCCCTCTGAAAAGCAAAATCATGGAGAAAATAGACTTCATTAAAGTAGTCCATCCAGTCATTAGACAAATAATCAAGCAAATAACAAGGAGCCCTGGGGATGAGTAGTAGGGAAATCAGTACTTAAAGTTGCTTAAGTTATATGAAAGGTCCAGTTTTCACCCCGAAATATTACAAGATGGGGGAACAAGCCAGGAAATTGTGGTGTATACACAGGAGGGAAAAAAGCAAGCAAAAGAAACCATCTTTGAGAGGGTCCACATGTCAGACAGCAGAGTTCGAAACAGCTATTTTGGGTATGTTCAAAGAACTAAAAACAACTATGCTTAAAAGAAGTAAAGGAAAATACGACGCCAAAGTTTAAACAGACTATCAATAAAGAGATGCTGGAAATTAATGAAACCACCAAATGAAAATTCTGGAGTCAGAAAATACAGTAACTGAAATGAAAAATTCACTTAAGTGGTTCAACAGATATAAGCTTTGAGAACAACCAATCAACAAACTAAAAGACAGATGAACAGATTAAGCAATTTGAAGAACAGAGAGGTTAAAAAAAAGAGAATTTCAGAGAAACATGGGACATGATTAAGCAAACCGTCATGTACATAATGAAGTGGCAGAAAAACAAAATAAAAAATAAAACAAAAAATATATTTGAAGAAACTATGGCCCAAATTCAAAGAAAAACATTATCTGCATATCCAAGAGTCTCAATGAACTCAAAGCAGGATAAATACAGACTAGAATGAGAAACATCTTAATCAAAATGTCAAAAGCAAATAAAATAAAATAAATATATAATATAAAAGCAAATACAAAGAGAATCTTGAAAGCATTCTCCAGGACAGACCACATGCTAGGCTGTAAATTAAGTCTCAATAAATTCAAAAGCTTGAAAGTTATGTCTTTTAACAGTGGAATAAAGTAAGAATTCAACTGAAGGAAATTTTGGAAATTCATAAATATATGGAAATTAAATAACTTATTTTAGCACAGTAATCATATTCAAACCACTTACTAGTTCCTCAGTTGGTTTTCTTGATATAAAATCCTGCCATCCACAAATAAAAATTCGGAATTGTCCTTAAAGACAAAATAAAACTAAGGCAAGATCATGTCCCTGAAATACACTATAACACTTTTTCTTTTTTATAAACGTGTATGTAAAATGCAAGTTTAGGTACACAAAAAAATGAGACTAAAATAGCACATCTATGTACTCAGCTCCATAGCACTTACCTTAAGAAATAAAACATTACAAAAGTTCTCAAAAAACACTATCTTTTAAATTATGCAGCCAATGCCAACAGGCATCCAAACAAATACATCTAAAACATCAAATGAAAACTTAGCCTTAAAACATCAATACTCAGTAAATACAATCTAGATTTATTTCAAATCAACAATATGAAGAGATGGAGAGAAAGGAGAGAAATTAGGAGAACAGTATGGAATAAAAGCAGAAAAAGAACCAAAAAGGAAGTGAAAAACAATGGGTCAGGGGTGACACATAAATAACAGTTAACATTTATTGAGTACTTACCATGTGCCAGGTATCATTTAAAGCATTTTGACTTATTAACTTACTTATTACTCATAATAATCCTAAGAGGTAAATACTCATTATCACAATTTTACAGATTGGAAATGCTGAGGTACACAGAGGTAATCTGACTCGGCGAACACGCAGTGTAAATATATATATTTACCGTTATATATATTAAATATATATAACCTTACCGTTAAAAAAAAAAAAACTCCTTTAAGTCAAGATTATCTTCACTATATTTTAAGTTGCATATAATTTGAAAATAACGGCCTTAAAATAATTCACATGCCATACATAATTCATTTAATGCATACAATTCAATTGTTTTTGGTTTATTCAGAGTTGTACAGCTATCACAATTTTAGAACATTCTCATCATCCCCAAAAGAAACCCAACACCTATTACCAGTCGCTCCCCTTTCCCTCCTCCCTTAGCTCTAGCCTCAACCTATTTTTTTTTTTTTTGGTCTTTATAGATTTGCCTATTCTGGAAATTTCATATAAATGCTATACAATATGGAGTCTTTTGTGACTGACTTTTCACTTAGGATAACTGTTTGCAAGATTCGTTCTTCAAGTTGTAGTATGTATCATATTAGTTTATTTTTCAATTACAGCTAACATTCACTATTACTTTAGTTTTGTGTGTATAGCGCAGTGGTTAAGCATTTCTATGTAGGAAGTGATCCCCTGGTAAGTCTAGTATCCCCCTGGCACCATGTTATTACAATGTTATTGACTGTATTCCCTATGCTGCACTTTACATCCCTGTGACTATGTTGTAACTACCAATTTCTACTTCTTAAGCCCTTCACCTTTTTCATCCAGCCCCCCAAAACCCTCCCATTTGGCAACCATCAGCTTGTTCTCTGTATCTATGACTGTTTTGTTTGTTCATTTCTTTCTTTTATATTCCACATATAAGTGAAATCATGTGGTATTTGTCTTTCTCTGACTTATTTCACTTAGCATTACCCTCTAGGTCCATTCGTGATGATGCAAATGTTAAGATTTCACTTTTATGACCAAGTAATATTCCACTGTGTATATGTACATAATCTTTACTGAATCACACTTAGGTTGTTTCCATATATTGGCTATTATAAATAACACTGCAGTGAACATAGGGGTGCATGTATCTTTTCAAACTAGTGTTTTGGCTTCCTTTGGATACTCAGAAGTGGAATTACTGGGTCATAAGATAATTCCATCTTTAATTTTTTGAGGAACCTACACACTGTTTTCCATAGTGGCTGTACCAATTTGCAATTCTACCAACAGTGCATGAGAGTTCCCTTTTCTACACATCGTCACCAACACTTGATGTTTCTTGATTTATTGATGATAGCCATTCTGATAGGTGTGAGGTGATATCTCATTGTTTTAATTTGTATTTCTCTGAACATTAGTCATGTTGAGCATCTTTTTTTATGTCCATTGGCCATCTGTATGTCCTCTAGAGAAATGTCTACTTAGGTTCTCTGTCCACTTTTTAACTAGATTTTGTTCTTGATGTTGCTGTATGAGTTTTTTATACATTTTGGATATTAACCCCTTATCAGATGTATCATTGGCAAATATATTCTCCCATTCAGTAGGTTGTCTTTCTGTTTTCACTGTTTCCTCTCCTGTGCAAAAACTTTTCAGTTTGATGCAGTCCCATCTGTTTATTTGTTTCCCCTGCCTGAGATATGTAAGAAAAAATATTACTAAGAGCAACGTCAGTTTGTTACCTATGTTTTCTTCTAGAAGTTTTATGGTTTCGAGTCTTAAAGTCTTTAATCTATTTTGTGTTTATTCTGGTATATTTCGTAAGAAGGTGGTGCAGTTTCATCTTTTTGCATGTCTCTGTCCAGTTTTCTCAGCAATATTTATTGAATAGTCTGTCTTAACCCCACTGTATATTCTTGCCACTTCTGTCATAGATTAAATGACCACATAGTCATAGGTTTATTTCTGGGCTCTCTAGTCTGTTCCACTGGTCAGTTTTTATGCCAGTATCATGCTGTTTTAATGACTATAACCTTGTACTATCGTTTGATATCGGGTATCGTGAAACCTCCAATTTTTTTCTCAAGATTGCCATGGTTATTCAGGATCTTCTATGGTTCCATACAGATTTTAAGATATGTTCTAGTTCTGTGAAAAATGTCATTGGTATTTTGATAGGGATTTCACTGAATCTATAAATTGTTTTGAATAGTATGGACATTTTTAACGATAATTCTCCCTATCCAAGAGCACAATATACACTTTCATTTATTTGGACTTGAAATTTTTTGAAATAGTTTAAGAAGTTTAGGTGTTAATTATTCTTTGAATATTTGGCAAAATTCATCTGTGAAATTATCCAGTCCAAAACTTTAGTTGAGTTTTTTGATTCCTGATTTGATTTTGTTAGTAGTAATCAGTCTGTTCAGATTTTCTATTTCTTTTTGATTCTGTCTTGGATAACATTTCCAGAAATTTATCTATTTCTTCCAGATAGTCAAATTTGTTGGCATAATTGTTCACGGTATTTTCTTATAATTTCTTGCATTTCTGTGGTCTAAGTTGTGACTTCTCTTTCATTTTTTATTTTATTTGGGTCCACTCTTTTGTCTTGATGAGTCTGGTTAAAGGTTTATCAATTTTATCTTTTCAAATAATCAGCTTAGTTTCACCATTGACTTTTTAAGACTATTTTATTTCTACTCTGATCTATATTATTTCCTTTCTTCTACTCACTTTGGACTTTGTTTTCTTTTTGTACTTCCTTTAAGCATAAAGTTTAGATTGAGATTGTCCTTGTTTCCTGAGGTATGTCTGTATTGCTATGAATTTCTCTCTTAGGAATGCTTTTGTCGTGTCCCATAGATTTTGGGTCGTTTTTCATTTTCATTTGTTTCAAGGTATCTTTTGGTTTCTTCCTTGATTTTTGTTAACCTATTATTTAGTAATATGTTATTTACTCTCCATGTGATTGTTTTCCCATTTTTCTTGTAATTGATCTCTAGTTTCATACCAATGGGGTCAGAGAGGACCTCTGATATGATTTAAATCTTAAATTTACTGACACTTGTTTTGTGGCCTAACACATGGTCCAATCTGAAAAATGTTCTATGTGTACTTGAAAAAAACGTACATTCTGCTTTGGGGTGAAATACTCTAAAAATATCAAACCTATCTGGCCTAAAGTGTCACTTAAGGTTATCGTTTCCTTGTTTTCTCTTTTCCACTATTGTCGATGGGGTGTAAAAATTCACTACTATAACTGACTGTATTATTACTGTTGATCTCTCCCTTTATGTTGGTCAATATTTGCTTTATACATTTAGGTGGATCCTATGTTGGGGGTGCATAAATATTTACAAGGGTTATATCCTCTTGCTGAATTGATCCCTTTATTATGAAATGGTCTTCTTTGTTCATTATAGGCTTTGTTTTAGAGTATTTTTTGTCTGATATAAGTATTGCTACCACAGCTTTTCTTTCATTTTGTCACATGAAATAGCTTTTTCCCTTTACTTTCTTTCAGTCTGTCTTTCAATCTGAAGTGGGTCTCTTGTAGACAGCATATATATGGGTCTTGTTTTCTTATCCATTCACCCATCCTGTCCTTTGATTGGAACATTTAATCCACTTACATTTAACATGATTAATAGCTGTGTAGTTATTGCCATTTTATTACTCACATTTATGGTCTTCCCCACCCTCCCTTCCTTTTAATGAAGGCCCTTTAACATTTCTTGTAGTACTGGTTTGGTGGAGATGAACTCCTTTGGCTTTTTCTTGCCTGGGAAGCTCTTCATCTCTCCTACAATAGACTTGCTGGGTAGAATAGTCATAGTCGTCTTGGTTGTAGAGCCTTGCTTTCATCATTTTGACTATTTTGTGCTAATTCCCTCTGGCATGAAACGTTTCGAGAAATCAGCTGATAGTCTTGGGGGAGCTCCCTTTAAGTAGTTAATTTGCTTTACTCTTGCTGCTTTTAAGATTCTCTTTGTCCCCAATCCTGTCTGATCTCGGAAGCTAAGCAGGGTCGGGCCTTGTTAGTACTTGGACGGGAGGCCACTTAGGAAGACCAGGTGTTGTAGGCGTAAAATATAAAAAATAAAAATAAAAATAAAGGACTGTAAGCTGACAATCTGTGAGGTCAACCAAGGGTTGCCTTGCCTTAAAAAAAAAAAAAAAAAAGATTATCTTTGTCTTTGACCTTTGCCATTTGAATTATGATGTGTGTTCGTGTGGGCCTTTTTGGGTTCATCTTGTTTGGGACTCTGTGCTTCCTTTACTTGTTTGTATGTCTATTTCTTTCACTAGGTTAGGGTAATTTTCAGTAATTTCTTCAAGTAGGTTCTCAATGCCTTCCTTGCTCTCTTCTTCTTCTGGTACCCCTATGATGCAAATGCTTCACTTGATGTTGTCCTAGAGGTTCTTTAAACTATTCTCATTTTTTAAATCTTTTTTTTTTTTTTTTTTTTTACTGTTCTGATTGGGTGTCTTCTGCTTGTCTTCCAAATAGCTGCTTCAAACATGTTTCATCTAATCTGCTATTGATTCCTTGTAGTGTATTCTTCATTTCAGTTATTGTATTTTTCATTTCTGACTGGTCATTTTCGATGATTTCTATGTCATTTTTTATGCTTACTATCCCTTTATTGAAGTTCTAAGTTCCTTGAGCATCCTTCTAAACAGTGTTTTGAATTCTGTATCTGGCAGATTTCTTGCCTTTGTTTCATTCTTTTAGTTCCTTTTCCTGGAGTTCTCTCCTGTTAATTGCTGTTAGCCCACCAGTGGGTGGAATTGACCTTTAAGCTGTGAGGATTGACCACAACCACAGTGTATGAGCTGCTGTGCGAAGACTGACTCCAGAGTGGGAATTGCCCCAGTGGGCTCTGGTGTCTGCCGAGACCACCCTTTGGTTATGCTGCTATGGGGCTATTCGGGTGGTACTTTATTGTAGTCTGAAGCCAGCTACCAGGTGTGTGTTCTGAGGCCTCTTGGGAGGGGCTCTGGTGCAGGCCAAGGCCAGCCACTTCCTATAACTGGACTGGAGCAAACTGGTAGGAACTATAAAGTGATCTGCGGTTGGTAGCTGCCTATGCTGGACCTGGAGGCGTGTGGGAGGCCATGCTGTGAACTGAAGCTGGCTGCCATCAGTACACGGCCTGGGGCAGCTCAGTAAAAGGCTCAAGGCACTCCAAGACAGTTGTTTGTTGCCAGCAGCTGTCAGGCTCAATGAGGAAAGAGTTCTAGGCAGTATGTGAGTTAGATAAGGTGGGGTCTCAGGGAGTCACTAGGGTGGGATAAGTGCTATTCACCAGATTAATGCAGATTATGATTTGGCACCAGTGATGAGCCTAGAGTCACTCAGCAAAAGGCACAGGGCATACTGAGGCCAGCAGCCACTCGCCTGAGGCCTGCGGACCTTAGAGTTGCCCGAGAAAGAGTGCAGCGCAAGCCAATGCCAGCTGCCCACTGCTGAAAGAACTTCATATAGGCGCAACACATTAGCTACTGTTGAGAGATTTACAACGTAGAAAGAGTATCTGAGAACTACGTTAAGAACCTATATATAGTTTACAAGAGAGGACAATGTGAGCACCAAGGAAGAAATTCTAGATTAGACTAGGATATACGAAACATTTAAGATGAAATACTGTCTGCGATTTGCTTTAAAATGAGAGGGTACGTTAAAAAGAATAGCCATGAATTAAAGCTAGTTGATGAGAGTTTACCTACATCTTTGTGTGTCTAATTCTTCCTTAGTAAAAAGTTTAGAAAAGGGGAGAAGTAACTTAAATGAAGGTAGAGAGTATCTACAAAAATTTCTCAGAACATTCGAGTCATATCTTACAAGGATACAGATGAGTAGTAGGCTAAGTTAGAGCCTATAAGGATTGAGGAAAAAAGGTGTAAGAAACGGTATAGAATAGTCTAATGCAGTAGATGTTAACAGTGTCAGACCAGCAGCAATAACCTCAAGTACCACTGAGTGGCATGCATAACCTCATATCTCTGGCATTAGGAGCTAAATTTTAATGAAGAACATTTGGCCTATTCAAAAAGTTCACCGATGATTAAAACATATGCAATCTTACCAAAAACAAATCAGGTAGTCTTAAGAGTATTCAAGTGTTATCTTTTCCTTGCCCATTCCTTAAAACATGTTTATTTAGGTGAAATCTAGTTTAAAAATTAAAAACAGGATTAAAAAAATCTATGAAAAAGATAACTTATCTTGGTGACATTACTGAACACCTACTCTGTGTCAGACCCTGAAAATAGAATCAGTCTAGCCCTCCCCCCACGCAAAAGCAGGATAGCCAAGTAAATTCTTTTAAAAATGCCTTTTACAGAGTGAATGTCACACAAAAAATAGCTAAACTTAGATATTTATTGTGATGCATAAAAAAGTCCTGGACAATGGAACAGATGCAAAATTGAATAAAACTTCTTTGTTTCTCTATTTCTTTTGACATTCAATAATTTTCTTTTTTAACCTTTTGACACACCTCTTCACCCATTTCTCCCATCCATCCTACCCGCTCTGGCAATCACCAATCTGTTCTCTGTATCTATGAGCTAGGGTTTTGTTTTGTTTTTGATTCCACATATAAGAAAGACCATGGGGGTATTTGTCTTTCTCTGACTCACTTCACTTAGCATAATGCCCTTGAGGTCCATTCATGTTGTCAAAAATGGTAAGATTTCATTCTTTTTAATGGCTGAATAATATTCATATTTATACACACACACACAATTTTGTTATCTATTCATCCACTGATGGACACTTAGGTTGTTTTCAAGTCTTCGCTATTGTAAATTGTGCTGCAGTGAACATGGGGGTGCACATATCTTTTCAAGTTAGTGTTTTGGCTTTCTTCAGTTAAATATCCAGAAGTGGAATTCCTGGGTCATAAGGTAGTTCTATCTTTAATTTTCTGAGGAATCTCCATACTGTTTTTCCATAAGGGCCAAACCAATTTACATTTCCACCAATAGTACACAAGAGTGCCCTTTTCTCCACATCCTCACCAATATTTATTTCTTGTCTTCCTGGTTTATAGTTAAAGGCCATATTTTAGTCTGAAGTACTGAATCTCTCAAGAGCAAATATCTTTTCAGACATATTCTAAAAACCAAACGCATATTTTTTAAAATTAACAGGGTGTTTAACCTCCCTTTTGTCACTAATAGATTTTCATTTTTAAAAATCTTATTTGAGAATTCACTCAACTGGTGATTTTGAACTGCAAGACTTCAAGCTGTCTACTAGCCAAACTTCAGTTTTTATAGGTAGGAGTTAAACAGTCAAAAGACCAATAAACGTATGAAAAGGTTCTAAACACCAACAGATACAAGCAAATGAATATTTAAACCCCAATTAGATATTCCTAAATCTCCATCAAAATGGTTAAAGTTAGAAGGACTGACAATACTATGTTGGTAAGGAAGAGCAATGTGAAAAAGCTGGTGGGATTTTATACTGGTACAACCAGTATATTTATTTGGGAAATCTGGTTGGCAGTATTTACTAAAGCTAAACGCACATAGATCCTATGACCCAGCAACTTCTGGGTGTGTACCAAAAGATGACCAAGTAATCGCAGCAACACTCTATAATTAGTGAAAACACTATAAATAATCCAGTGTCCACCAACAGTAGAATGGATAAATAAACCATGGTATATTTCATATAATGACTACAAAGTAATGAAAAAGAAATTAATCAATCGTGTGTTAGGCAAAAGAAGCAAGATTCATGAGTGCATATTGTATTATTCCATTTATGTGAAGTTCAAAAACAGGCATAACTAATTCGCTTAAAGATAGAGGGCAGAATATTGTGAGGTGTTTTTTGGAGGAAGCAGGGAGATGGAGACATGTGGGGAGATTTCTGGGTGGGATGCTGGAAATGTTCTGTATTATTGGCTCAATGGTAGTTATACAGATGTAAACATTTGTAAAAATTTATCAAACTACACACTTAAGACTTGTAAACGTGCCTGTATGTAAATTATCTCAATAAAAAATTTTAGCAAAAATTTAACTCTTCCCATGAGTGGCCTGATGATCTCTGAAAATGGTTCGCTATTTACTTGACCCAGAAAACCCCACGAAATGAAGCAAATCAAGAGGTTTAAATCTTCATGTTTCTTTTAAGAACATTTGTGAAACACCCAAGCCATCGAGGTATGCATATCTGAAAAGCCACCAAATATGTGAAGGACGTTACTTTACAGAAACGTGTGCCAATCCGCCGTTACAATGCTGGAGTTGGAAGACATGCCCAGGCCAAACAGTGGGGCTGGACACAGGGTGGTCCGCAAAGAGTGAATTTTTGCTGCACATGCTTAAAAATGCAGAGTAATGCTGAACTTAAGGGTTTAGATGTAGATTGAGCATATCCAGGTGAACAAAGCTCCCAAGATGTGGCGCAGAACTCACAGAGCTTATGGGCATATTAACCCCTATATGAGCTCTCCCTGCCATACTGAGATGATCCCTATTGAAAAAGAGCAGGTTGTTCCTAAACCACAAGAGGAGGTTGCACAGAAGAAAAAGATATCCCAGAAGAAACAAAAATTTATGGCCTAGGAGTAAATTCAGCAAATAAATGCTAATAAAAGTTTCTTTAAAATGGTAAAAGTTTATAGTAAGTGAGGCTCTGAAAAGATAGTGTCAAACTTCCCTTGGGAGTCTCTAAGTGTGGTCCACTAAGACTCTTTCAGGAGATCAAAGAGATTAAAATTGTTTTCATAATAAAGTGACATTATTTGCCATTTTTACTGTCATTCTCTCTCAGGTGTATAGTGGAGTTCTTCCAGAGGCTACATGATGTATTGTATGACAACAAATTGAAGGCAGAAGCAGATAGGGAATCCAGCTGTCTTCTATTAAGCCAGATGAGATATTTGCAAAAATGTAAACGATGACACTCTTCTCATTCATTTTTGTTCCAGAAAAGTCATTTTTCATAAAAGTATTTTTTACATTAACATGCGATAGGTTTTGTTATTTCTGAATGTATAAATTTTTTAAATGTCTGTTTTAATTTCTAATACAGTAAGTATCACTGGATATAACCCCATAAAAACAAAAGCTCTTTTAGGGTCCCCAATAATTACAAAGGGGTCCTGAGACCAATAAGTTTGAGATTAAGTGACCTAATGATGAAACATTCAATTATATTATCCCTCCCTTTACTTGTCAATCCAACTACTCATAAACCTATCAACTTTTTAACCTTTCCTATTTTCCTTCAGTACTTGAAAATTTCTCTTCTCTAGACTCGTTTTACCTACATCTCTAGGGACAAAGATAAAAATTATGAACTCTTTAAAAAAAAAAAAGTAGCTTAAAGTCATCTCTTCTCCAACACCCTGGTTTTACTGATAAAAGGACCCAACAGGTAAGTTATGTGACTCACAGAGAGGCAAGATAACTGGAATTAAAATGCGGCCCTTCTGATTCAAAGTCCTGTACTCTTCCACTAACTACATCATTTTCATTGAAAATACAGATGCTGTTTAAAAACAACAACAACAAAACACCCTCTCAAATAGGAGCCAATGGAATAATTGCAACTGTTTGTGCATCAATCTATTTTAAAAGCTGTAAAATAACACCTACACAAACCATGGAGAGTAGTAGATGTAAAACAGTACACCTTTGAAGACCCCCAAATCTCGCTCAACAGTTAGTACTTTCCGATGCAGATGCCAGATTCTAGTCCCTTATATTTGGGGTGGGTAAGTGTGGTAAAAAAGGCATGTACTTTGATAATCCACTGCTTAAGTAATAGACACATTGGGAAAATAGTCATGTGCCACTTAACAACAGGGATATGTTCTGAGAAAGGCGTCATTAGATGATTTCTTTGTTATTAGAACATCACAGAGTGTACATACACAAACTCAGATGGTACAGCCAACTACACATTAGGCTATATGGTGTAGCCTACTGCTCCTAGGCTACAAGCCTGCACAGCTTGCTACCGTCCAAAACAAGAGATCATTAGATCAAGCATAAGAGAAACTGGTGCAATCAAGAGACCTGGTAAACATGATATAATAGGCTGCTGCCATCATAACATGACAAGCTGTTTTATAGCAAACTTCTATAAAAAGGAAGAGTATACTCTAAAGTAATAATAAAAAGTATTATTACTTTACATAATACATAAACCAGTTAACACTTGTTTATCATCATTATCAAGTACTATATACTGTACATATCTGTGCTATACTTTTACATGCCTGGCAGCAGATTTGTTTAAACCACTATCACCACAAACGAGTACTGTACTTTGACTTTACAATCGCTATGACATCACTAGGCAACAGGAATCTTTCAGCTCCATTATAATCTTATGGGGTCACCGTGACAGATCCAAACAACATCATGTGACACATGACTGTACCATCGTTCTATAACCCAGATTCCTCTCTCTCAATGACCTTTCAACAGAGCTGGACAGAAGCTCTCAGTGGGGAGAGGGAATTGGGGATGGGGAAAGAAAGAGCTGAAAGAGAAGGGGAAGACAATAAAGGTATTTTTGTTTTCAGTTCAGTACTCCGTTCGGCGACAGAGAAGGAAAAGCCAAATTAGCAGGACTCCCTCATACAAGGGGAATCCCAAGTATCTCATTCCTTTTACTCCATTCCCTAAACCATTCTCTTACCTCTCAGTCACCCTAACGTGGCACTTATTCCTCGTGATCTAGCCTCAAACTACCTTTCTAGTCTCATCTCCCACAATCCCTTCCCTCCCAATATCACCAGTGTTCCTTCTATATTCTACTATTAGTTTCTCCTCTGAAAACATACTTTTACATTACCATTCCTCTATTTCAATTAGTGTTTCTTAAATTTTGCCCCAGGGCACACCTGGCAATATCTGGAGACATTTTTAGTTGTCACAATTGCGGCAAAGGGGTACTACTGGCATTTTGTGGGTTAAGACACGGAGGAAAAAGGACAGCACCCCCACAATAAAACTATCTGGCCCAAACTGTCAATAGTGTTGAGGTTAAAAACCATGATATCAAATTGCTCCCTCTGCCAGAAGTCCCTGCTCTAATTCATTGGGCCACCAAAATAGTATACCTTCGAAGACCAGCAAATCTCACTCGATCTCAAACTATGATTTCTTTCTCTCTCTACTACTCCATTTTTCACACCTCTGTTTAACACAGTACTTATCACACTATATAAACAATTGTATGGCCCACTAGACATTAGAGCCTAGAAAGTAAAGACTAATAATCTTTATATACCCTTGTGCTAGAATGGTATTAAGTGAATGAATTCAATCGCTATGATAGCAATCACCCAGTCCAAATCCTTCATTTTATAATTTCATTGAGGTTAAATAACTTACTCACTAATTGGCAGAGTAGTTCCTTACAACTGTAACCCAGGCCATTTGAGATTAAAGCTCTTTACTACCTACTACACTTTATCAGACTGAGGAAGGTTCTGACCACCCACAATGACAATTCGGACTTGAGTACCATCAACTGAGCCTAAGGAAACTTCTTAGAGCCATTTTCTCCAGGAGCTGTTTCTGAATTTAAAAAAAAAAAAAAAAAAAAAAAGAGCTGTAGAATGAGTTAAGGCTGAAAGAAAAGCATAGAAAAAATGATACTGAAGTTCAGAGAATATAATAAAGACCATTTCCAACTGGAAAAAATCAGAAAATACTTCAAGACACTGTATATTAGTCATAAAGGGGAGATGGAGCTCCAAGAGTAAAGCCATGGAAACAGGATAAGCTGGAGCACCCATTCAACTATGTATAGTTTGATTACATGGGAGAACAAGCAATAACTCTGAAAACGTAGATGGAAATATGTCAAAATGACCTCTTTTGGATAGAACTGGCATGGTAAGAGTTTTGAGCACTATTTGGGGAGAGAGCAGGAAGAGATAAAAATGTGATTCTGTGGCTGTGTAGATGAATGGAAGCCAAAGAATCTTTCCATGATTCTCCTTTCACTGACGATTCTTCTTCCCATGCTGCACTGAGAATAACTGAGGTAATCCTCAAGTAGGAGTAATCTGAGACAGCTAACATATATACGGCTCAGATAATGATATCCACTATCAGACAAGGCATACACCTGCAGGCACTATATGAAGTTCCTTCGCCAACCCTCGGTCTGGACCCACAATCCCTCTCACCCCAGCTCAGCAAGCTCCAAGTCAAAAACTCAAGAACTCTGGATAATTGACTAAGGTATATCTACAAAGGACATAGTAAACAGATATATATACACACTAAATGAGTAAATGAGATTTTCTGTAGTCATTTCCGCAAGTCTAGGCAAACGCTGTATCTAGGCAGCACCCTCCTTTCATACATAACATATTTCTAAAACTATGACAGAAGTCAAATACTTCAAAGCCAAACAACAGACTCACATATTTCTAGGGGTTTTTCCAACTCTCAGAGTCAGAGTGCAGGGAAGTATTATAAAATCCCCAATTACACTTCATCTTTCAAATAAGCTTTATTACACATTTGCCACACCTAATTTCCTATTTCATTCTAATTATTTCATTCACCACTCAACAAAGTCAACCAGCATAACCAATGAGCACAATCTAACCCAGTAAGGTTAAAGATTCATATCCCTAATCACTTCCCTGTCTCAAGGATATTAAATTTGAGACCTCCAGCTGATGCATTTGTTTTCCACTCATTTTTACAAAGGAGCAAAAAACTGAACTTGCAAATTAACACACAAGACACTATTGTACAAATATATCAAAGCTGCTAAAAACAGAATTGTTCTCAGTCAGGCAATACCACTTTGCAATAAAAAGAAGCACCTTCTATATGGACAGAAGCCTGAACCTGACTTATGGGATGGAGGTTCAGGGCTGTTAACATATATTGTATTGAAGTGGAGACTATAGAAGTCAAATATATCACAACTGAGGATTAGCTAACATTTTTCAATGGGAAAGGGTACAGAAACAGGAAGCAAAGCTCATCACAAAGTTCTTGTAAGAGATCCTCACTCTCCATATACACAATTGTAATATGCACTGTTATCTCATTTCCCAGTCCACAACACAATGAAAAGGGAGGAAACTAAGACTGAAACCACGACTGACAACAGTGAAAATAACCATTGAAAAAAAATGGTCGTTAAAAAAATTAACTCAAAAAAACCCTGGAGCCTTTTAGAGTACATGAACCATCCAGTAAATCTCAGTAGCCACTGAAGATGAAAATAGATGCATAAAATGAAACAGGCCAAAGAACAATTAAATTATGTTCATGATGTTACTGGCACTAGCAAAAAAAACAAAAAACAAACAAAAAAAAAACCCAAAAAACAAAAAAACAAAAACAAGAAGCCCCTAAAAAAAGAATATGAAACAAAGTTATCAGAAGTAGGAAAGCATAGGGAGTGTATGGAGAATTGAGAAAATCAAGTAAATGGAGGATGAGGGAAGAAAATAGTGAGAAATTAAGCTGGAAAGTTATATTAAAATCAACTTCAGATGAGAACACTGAGCAATATTTACAAAAGCAGTATCTAAAAAAGGAGCTGGGGGAAGGAGGAGGGACATGAAAACAGTGTCTCTACGAAGCAAAATGAACAAATGGCACATACTTAAGTCCTGAGGCAGGAATAAGGAGAGGTAGAGGACACGACTTAGTAAATTCATTACTTAACTGATGAGAACCTTCTCATTCAACAGACATCTAATAATACATCTAATTTCAACATGACAGAATTATCAGAGAAAGGGTTTGTGTATTTTGTTTTTTGCTTTCGCTCCAAAACTTAACAGAACACATTAATTTCATAATCAAATAAAAATTACAAAAAGAATATAACAACTTTAGAAAGCTTTCCATCAAATAATAAACTAGTTTAAGTATTTAAAAGTTAAGCTTTGGTGTTCTGATTTCTATATACAGAACATTATCCCTTAAGACATGAAATACTTTGATAATACCTCTTCTCTTTCCAATTTACTTTCCTCCAACTGAATATCAAACACGACTGCCCTGACTTCAAAACGATATTGTCTCAGACTCTAGAGCTCTAAAAGGTTTGTGGAAATTGATTTTTTTTTTTAACTATCACTATCTTCTAATTTCTTTAAATTTGTTTTTCAATGACAGTTGGCATTCAATATTGTATTAGTTTCAGGTGTACAGCATAGTGGTTAGACATTTACATGGAAATTGATTTTTTAGAAGTCACGCTAACTAGTATATATAGTAGAGCCAGTTCTGTTCTGCTCACCTTGTATCCTTGTTACCTGGTACAATGTCTAGCATATAACAGGCATTTAATATATAATTGTTTAATTTAAAATAAAGTACAAACATACAAAAAATTTTTTAAATTAGACAAAGTGGTAAGCTTGAAGAAAAGTAAGTAGGATATGCTAAAGTTGATCTCCACACCAGTTAACTCCCGGGGTTTTTCCATACTTGGGAACTTGTTAGAAATGTATATTGTCAAGCCAGTCAAATGTTGGGGGCAGGGTTCAGCAATGTTTTAACAACCCCTCCAGGTCTGAGTCCCACTGCTCTAAAACCAAGGCTAGCAAATTATAGTAACAGACCAAATCCAGCCTCCTGTTTATATAGCCCACGAGCTGAGAATGATTTTCACACAGGAACATTTACCAGTCAATTTGATGGCAAAGAACACTAAACCCCGATTAAGAAAAATACTATAATGTCAGCCCCCCAAAATTCTAGTCTTATTAGACCTGACTTGCAAACTGTACTGCGTTATCATATTTTGAATTTCATCAATAAAAATTTTACCCGATATCCTCGATTTATTTTGCTTCTTACTGTACAAAGCCCAAAATATTTATGACCCAGTTCTTTACAGCAAGTTTGCTGATCCCTGCTCTGAACTCAAGAGGTGTTATCAAGAAGAGCAACCAAATCATTCTACACTATCTTAATCAGAAACAAAAAACTATTAGGTAGAGTATGGGTCTAATGCCATATAATATAACTTCCACGCTCTCTGCTGTCCAAGTTAACTGAGTAGACTTACTTAAAAATTCTAACTAGTTCAGAGAAAAGACCAGAAAAGATATATAACCAACAACCTAAACTTACAACTCTCAATAAACCACCAAAGTCAATAGAAAGGTAATGGGCATCAATAGGATAGGAAAGGGAGAGAAGTCAAATACTCCTTTCTTTCTTCTTAAATTTTCTTTTTCCAATTTTTTTTGTTTGTTTTTATGGGCTTAGTGGGCAACACAAATCTCCTGAAACTGTATAAAGAACTGCAGTATATATTTGTAAATTTGCATTTATCAAAGCTATACATAGCCCACTTTATTTAGCCATGAACTTTAGATCTAGAATAAAAGACTGCTATATCTTGGAATTTTTTTTGGCAATTAAAAATAAGTTATTTTTTTATTCATTTTTTAATTTTTCAATTACAGTTGACATATTAGTTTCAGGTGTACAGCACAGTAGGTAGACATTTTATATAATTTACAAAGTGAACTCCCCTATTAGTTTAGTATCCACCTGGTACTACAGTTACTATAATGTTACTAATTATATTCCCTATGCTGTACTTTACATTCCCATGACTACTTTTTAACTACCAATTTGTACTTCTTCTTAATCCCTTCATCTTTTACACTCAGCCTTCTCAACTAAATTAAATTCTATCCTTCCCACTACACAAGCTCTGTGGCTGAGGCTCAAAATCACCCCCTGGAAAAACAATTCCTCTGATAATGGTTAGCCAACATGAGTCTAAAAGTGTTTAAAGCTTATATGATCGATCAGTTATAGAAAGGATAAACTGAAAGGGGCGGTAATATACTAATTTTGTACAAGCAGTTCTAGGTGTTGGAATCAAATATTCCTTCAGATTTTGCCATTCGGGCAGATATTGTAAATATTATACTATGTGTTCTGTAATACACAAAAGATAAAGAACAGAATCTATGACCTCATTATCCATTACCAAAGAGAGATTAAGTGTGAATTTTCTGAGAATGACCACAAAGGTAAATGGGATTTAAGAATTTACTAATTAATGTAACTCGTTAAACATGGAAATAGCTTCATGAAGCAGCATGTTATCTTAGTCAAGTTACTTCACCTCTTTGAACCATGTTCCTCATCTGAAAACCAGAGTCTGACTAAATCTAAGTCACCTTTCAGGATTATTAGGTCAAGTTAAGTAACTCCAAGTAATGAAGAGAAATTAGCCCAAAAAAAGGGGGGGAGGGGCAATAAAATAAAATAAATAAAACCAAGAATATGGTAAATTATCTATCCAACAAATAATTATTGAATGTCTATGTGCCAGACACTTTCTAGGTGCTATGAATGTATCAGTGGACTTAGGATCTTGAGTCTAACCAAATGGATACCATGAAGCTAAAAAAATTTGGAGGACGAAAATAATCAAATCATCTGGGGAAAAAAAGAAAAAGAAAAGCAAAAACACAAAGTGTAGAGATAACTGACAGAACATTAATACAGGAAAGAAATGGCAAGAGAAAGGTGTGACACTAGAGTATGTAAATTCTGGCCCCAAATTAAAATCATCCTTAAGTACAGGGACTTCTGAAGTCAATATGAAAGAATTCTAAAAGAATCTATTTCCACTGTACCTGATATTTGGACTCACTGAAGACTGGAGCTCAGAATCAAATTCTATTTAATTATTTAAAGAAAATGAAAGGTAAAAGGAAAATTCCATAACCAGGTACATTTCTTATAACAACTTAATTCAGTCTCCTATGAGGCATAATAATGACAAAATTAGAGCTAGGACAACTTTAGAGATTAGCTAGTCCAATGCCCCTCATTTCGTATTACATAAGCTTCTAGATAAGCCTGACACTTGGCAGATACTCAATAAATATTTGTTGAATGGATAAAAAAATACTAATGCCTTAATAGATTATTAGAGCGAGAACCCTAACTCTAGGATGCTTAGTAAGAAGTAACGAATATATTTTATATATGCATACGTACATATATAAAATTCTATGTGGAATCCCAGTCTCTTCCAACTACTTATCCAACATCTGAAACAATTCGCCACATATGTGTCTGGAATTTTTGGCAGCGTGACTGACAAGACTAAACTCAAGTAAAAATATTACTACTGCCTAATGGTAGGACACAAACTCAGAAGAGTCTCAGATCTTTCCCTAAAACAAATTGGGGGGGAAAAAAAACTAACCATACATAAGAATCATCTCGAGTTTGTTTTAATACCGTTCCCACCCCAAACCTACTCAATTATAATCTCGAGAGTAAGACCTAGGCAAATACATTTTTCAAAAGCTCCACAGGTGATTCTGATACACAACTGACATAGAAAATCAGTTTCCCCACCTCTCTCAATACAGAATTTAGCACAATGAACCAAGGGAACTAAGAGAAATAAACAATAAAGGTGTTATTGCTATTTCATTCCATAAAATTATCAAACAATACTATAAAAATGCAAAATAAAACCTAGTTCAGAAAACTTTGTGAAAATTACACTGCTATTAAACTAAGCTAAGTGAAACTCAGAATTCTTGTATTGAAATAATAGAAGTTCACAATACTAAATATTCACTTATGGGATGATTTAAATAAATTACTGGAAGACAAATGCCTGGATTTTGCATCTTTTAAGAATGTTAAGTTGCCTAACATTATTTTAGTCATCAACACAACTAAACTATCAACCTGAACATGTTGAGAGACATATGGAAGGGAAAGAACCAATTTGCTGCAAAGCTTTAGCATCTCCCTTGGCCAATCAAGATATTTCCCAAATTGCAGGCTACTGTCATGTTTTCATTAAAATTTTTAATCAAAAGCTACTCTGGTACAGGAAACAACCCAAAAGTTCTAAGTGTTCTTTAAAAATTATAATCAATATTTCATTAACGTGGCACAGTAGTGCTGGTTGAGCCTGACAGACCTCAGTCCATCATCTGTATAATGGAGATAATAGTATCTACTTAAGTTAATAAATGGAAAATCTTTAATTTAACATAGTGCTGGCACATAATTAATGCTCAGTAAATTACCGTAATGTTGATAACTGAAAGCAGTTGAAAAAAAAAAATCCATCTTATTTATCCCCTTGAAAGTTCAATAAGAACATGCTAATAGCAATAATGCAGTGGTTTTCAACCCTCACTGAGAGATCACCCACTGCTTTAAAGCATACCTTTACCCAGGCCCCATATCAAATCAAGGCATCAGTCTCTGGGAGTGGGACCCCAGGCATCAGTATTTTTTTAACCACCCCCACAAGTGATTCTAATGTGCAGTCAGGACTGAGGTCCAATGCATTAAACCCTTTACCAAATACTAATGTTAAAGCTTATGTTAAAATGAGACAACTTAGCAATAAATACAATAGCTTTTAAATGCACAGCTCCTAAAAGAACCAAATGGAAACTAAATTCCTGTTGAAAAAAATTTTTTTTCAAGATTCAGAAAACATACCAGCAAGAGGGTAAGTATAATTCAGGCTATTATAAAGCATTCTTTTAAAATTAAAAATAAAATTAACTAGCTCTATAACCATAGAATAAGATTTCCCCAAGTAATTGCCCAAAAGACACATCCCTATTTATTTAAAACAACTTTCTTTAACCCGATTTAAACAAAGACTGAATTTAATATTAAAGTTCTGAAACTGAAGTATAAAACTTTGTTTTCAAATTGACTTTATGAAATAAAAAAGCTAAAAAGAATGCTTGCTTGTGTCCAACTAATAAAAATCAAATTCATGACTAGCAAATTCATAATCGTTTCAAAAACTGTAAGAGCATTATTAATACCATGTCAAAGAAAATATATCTTTGGGGATATCTCCACGAAATCTCTCATCTTCTTGAGATGTCAGAAAACTTATTTCAAGACCCTAGAAGAAAAAAAGATCCAAAGTAAATCCTACTTGAGCATTCCATTGATAAAATGAGAGAACTATGGAACATCAACAAGAGACCCCAATAGTTTAGTGAAAGGTAAAATCTGCCCTTCAAAATTACTTTCTGAAGAATTTAGATTTTCACATGTACTGCTCTTGCTGTTACTTAATCCCTCCAGAAATGGCCATGCTCAGCAAACAAAAGAATATTAAAATAATATATTAAGAATTAAAAGTTAAATGTTCACGTGAGAAGGACAGGGGAAAAAATTCATATAAGTCCAAAAGTCTGTATTTTATTAGACAAAGCAAAACATAACAGCCTACCAAACATTTTGAGTTTGCCCTTGGTACACCAATTCCGAATACTTCTGGTTTTCACTCTATCCAAACACTGGCTAGAAGTATGACAAGGGACATGAGTTTTTAAATGTTGACGTGTGTCAAATTATTTAGCACATAAATCTTAAAGAACTTGGAAGGCATTTACTGAAACCAAAATGGCAGCCTACTGAAATCATTAGACCGGTGAGATCTAAAGGAGAGCCTGGAGTCTATTTTTATAAAGTCCAAGTGTACGGATTAAGAAAGCCAAGCTAGTCATGGTTAACCAGTCCTTACCATATAATCACTAAGAGCAGATAATGAGCTCCAAGAGAGTTAAGTACCTGCCGAGAAGTTTCCTAATCATTGCACCCCAAAATTTTCCCTCAAAAGATATACAAACATTATGTAGATCTAGGAGACTCATGGATTTCCAGGAAAGAATGCTAAGAATATTTCCCTTCCCCCAAAATAATGCATGAATATTTAATCTACAACTCCCGCATTTAAATTGAAAGACAACCTGAAATTACACACACCTGTAAACTGAACAGTGGACAATCCAATTAACGTTATAACTGGAACTTTCAAAACATAATATGCTTAATTTAAGTAGGTGCTATGGGAAATCTGAAAAAATTATCGGGTAAGTTCCGGTCGCTACAGAAATCTATACAAATGTTACAAATCATGTATACACCTGCTCCACAACTTCTTAACTTAATAATTCACAATGAATGAAAAATAAACCATTTAGCAACCCTGAAGCCTCACATCAAAAGAATCTGAAGATTTTGTCATTAACGAACTCGCACATACTACTATTTCTGGTATAAACAGTTAAAAATAGAAAGGTGGTGGGGGGTCCAAACAAGCTTGGAAGAGATTTCTGCATCAAAACACCGTTCACGGCTTTGGCCCTCGGCAAGTGAAGGCGTGCGAAGGAGGTGGAGGAGGCCGATAACCGGGCTCTGGCTCGCAGACCATGGGGCTGAGGAAAAGCTGAGGGTTATCACAGGAGGGTGGGGGGAGGCGGACAAGTCGTCGGGCCTGATAGCCAGGCGTAGCCGAGGCCTAGCTCTACAGCTCCAAATCACTCCACCTCAGTAATGGCGTTTGGTGTCAAGTGGAACGACACTCGTGAGGAGAGCAGCCGCCAGTCCGCGGAACTGCGAGCACCAGGGGCAGGGGCCTCCACTCCCCGGCGCCGATAGGGCCCCTTGGTGCGGATGCGGGGGCTGCCCGTCGCGCTCGGAGACTCCATCCTCCCACTCGGCCCCAGACAGGACGGGAAAGGGGAGGAGGGGGAGGAACGGAGCCGTCAGCCATTTTCCCTTACAGTCCAAAACACACACACAAGCTCCCGGGACGCCCGCTCCGCGGAGAATCCAGCCCCGCGCCCCCACCCGTGCCGCGCGCGCTAGCCCGGCCCGGGGCCTGGGGAGGGGGTCGGGGAAGCCCCCTGCCCGGCCCGCGGCCCCCGAAGGAGAAACCGTACACACGCACACACCCCTCGCCCTCCTCCCCTCACCGAGGTCCAGCTGTTGGCCCCGGAAAAGCGCGTCGTCCCGGCACGGCTGGCTACTCACCGCACGACACAGGCGTCTTCTCTTCAGAACCAGGGCACGCGGAGGCGGCTCAGTCCCGGGACAAGGCCGACCCAGGGTGCATCCCAGGGCTGGGGGAACAGGCGACAAAGTGTGTTGAGAGGCTGCAGCGGACGTTGAGAACTGGGAAGCTGCAGAGGGGCGCAGGAATTTGCAGTTCGCCGCGCCCGCCCTGCAGCAGCAGTGGCCGCCTCCTCCTCAGCCGGCGGCGGCCCTCTTCCCCCTTTCTCCCCTCAGGCTGGAGCTCTAGCTGAGCTCAGACGGGCTCCGGGCGGTGCGTTTCTCCTGCGTCACCTCCTCCTCCTCCTCCTCCTCCAGCTCCTCCTCCTGCAGTGGCGGCTTCACCTTCCCCTGGTCGCCTTCTATGCACCCGTTCCGGGCCTGGTCGCCTAACCGCGGCTTGCGCCTAGCTCCCAGAGCCAACCCGAACACGGGGCGCTGAGGCGGCCGCCTCCCGTGAGAGAGGCGGCAGCGACAGGCTCCCGCGAGGCCTGTGAGCTGAACGAAGCAGGGAGGAGCTCGGAGCAGCAGAGGCCCGGACCAGCCGGGTGAGGGGAGGTTGCGGCTCCGGCGGCAACGGAGACTAGCTTCCGCAGCCGCGGATGCCCGTCCTCGTCAATATGGCGGATCCGGCAAACCAAAAAAAAAAAAAAAACAACAAAAAAAAACACAAAAAAAAAAACCGCTTGGCCAGTGGCTAAGGCGGTAGCGGCGGTGGCAGCAGCGGTGGCGGCGGAGGCAACAGCGCGGCGGCGCAGACACCCACTAACCCCAGCACCGCCTAAAGCCCTGAGGTCCCCGCCCCCATCAAGCCCCGCCCTTCACATGGCCCGCCCCTCGGCCCTCCTCCTCCTCCTCCTCCCCACCCCCTCTCGCTCAGCTGCTCCCTCCGCTCCTCCTCCACCCGGGGCCGTCGAGCTAGGGAGAGTGGCGCGTGCCGCCGGGGGAGCAAAGCAAGCGAGAGACGCTTGGAACCCGGAAAGCTGGGTGGGGGAGGGGAAGACAATGCGGTAAAGATTGTTCAAACAGTACCGTTTCTTCCGGCCCGCCCCTCCAGGGTCGCTCTATGACCAGGAACAATGTTCCACGGTCCTTGGCTCTGGAGCACTGCAAGGGTAGAGGTGGCACAAGGACAGGCGGGAATGGGGAAAGAGAAGCCCGAAAGGATCTGGCGTACCACTCCGGTGGAGGAGCTGAGAGATCGAAACTGGGAGGGTGTGTGGCCAGGACAGGGTTAATCGCGAGAGCCGCGGCCGCGTCGCTCAGAGTTTGACTTGGGCCGCTTGTTTTTGTTCCATTGTGAAGCGTGGCCCCGCCGACGAGTGCCCGGATGATGACGTCACCGGCCTCCCCCAGTTCCGGGATTGTGGGGGGAGGGGTAACGGGAAGATGAGATCTCCAGACTACACGCTGGGCGGTCCCACCCGTGATGCCTGAGGGTCCCGGCGGCGCGGCTGACTCCCGTCACGCGGCCGGTGAACCGGCCGGACCCACGGGGCAGGTACTTTGGGGACAACAGTGTTACGAGGTCCCGAGGGCCTGGCCACCTGCTCCACGCTGATAGGGGGAAGGTGTGGTTATCTCATGTAGCCGGAGAAGAGGATTTTCGAGTGGTGGCTTTCCCCCACCCAAAGAAGCCGGTGCTCTGAGCAACTCATTCACTTCATCCTGCAGCATCAGTACCTGAAAACACTAAAGACTCCTAACATCCACCACCCTTTAGCCATAGGAGCCCTTAGAAAAAGAAAAAAATTATGAACTACCACAGATGGCAAGGCACAGCGACTAGGCAGTACTAAATGTATCAAGATCAGGCTCTTTTGCCAAATCAGCACCACAATTCGGTGTTAGAACACGGAAGGGCCTTATGAATCCATGATATCCACTATGTCATGGACTATTTTCTAAGTTTATATGCCAAAGTGAAGGTTATCAGGCTAATCTCAAATTGATGCGAGTGTTTGGAACTATTCTGTACAGACTAACTTGGATTTTGATGCCCAAATGAACAAAAGAAATGCAGTTCCTAGTTTACCACAGATTTCTTTTTGACTTGAAAACGCTGGACACCAAATTGTATGCAAAATCACAGCAAAACCCCATAAAACAAGATTATTATGTTTTGTATAGAACAGAGTTGGATTTAGTTATGCTATAAGTATGTTAATTTGTAATAAAGCGTTGTTAAAATGTAATCCAAACTAGGGTGACAGTGAGAGGACGATATTACTAGTATCCTAAATTTTAAAACCGTTTGTCGCTATAGCACAAGATTATACAAAGTTTTCACCACAAATATTATCTAATAAGATGTCCAGGTCACACACTTCATAGCTCTAATAATTCATAGTGTATTTTATCTTGTTTTTATAATTATTTCCATAAATGGCTTGTTCACTAGCTTATGAGCTCCTAGAGAATAAGACACCACTATCCATGTACACTGTAGGTTTGCTAACTGCATGGTTGTTTTATGTAAGCCTCAGAACCCTGTGTGATAGCCTGAACATATATTGCTATCACTGATTTTAAGGAAACAAAGGGCAAGGCACAGCGACTAGGCAGTACTAAATGTATCAAGATCAGGCTCTTTTCTAGTGATTTGCCCATAATCACTAGACAGCATTGGTAGGTTTTGAACACAGGCCTTTTAACCCTATAAAAAGTGCACGTTTAACAAGAATGTCTTTTCTCACCAATTCTATTCAATATTGTACTCGTAGTTCAAACCAGAGCAAGAAAAAGAACTAAAAGTCATCCAGGTAAGAAAAGAACAATTAAAACTACCTCTATTTGCAGATAACATGATCTTGTATATAGAAAATCCTGGGGGGTGGCTCCATAGTGTAGTGGTTAGCATATCTGCTTTATAAGGTCCTGGGTTCAAACCCCAGGTGGAGCCACGGAGCATACCCCCAGTGCACCAGGCTCCCCAAGCACTAGGCGAGCGTGTGGGAGGCGACACCCTGACTTCAGAGATCCAGTTCTTAAAAAAGAGAGATGGCAAGGTCCATAGGTCAGGGGTGGAAGTGCATGTGGGCGGGGAATTAAAGAGGGGAGGGGGAGAAAGTCCTGGGAAATTCACTATAAAAAACTTGCCAGAGCTAATAAGAAGTTTAGCAAGGTTGCAGGATACAAAAGCAATATTAAAAAATCAATTACATTTTTATATAGAAATCAACAACCTGAAAATGAAATTAAAACAATTCCATTTACGATAGCATGAAAAATAAAATAGTAAATGGAAAATAAGTACTGGCAAGGATGTGCAGAAATTAGAACTTTTGTACATTGCTGGTGGGAATGCAAAATGGCATAACCACTGCGGAAAACAGTTCAGTAGTTCCTCAGAAAGCTAAACATAAAATCACCATATGACCCAGCAATTCCATCCCTAAGTATGTACCCACATGAATTGAAAGCAGGGACTCAAACAGACATTTGTTTACCCATGTTCATAGCAGCATTATTCACAATTGCCAAAGTGCGGAAACAATCCAAATGTTCACCAACGAATGAAAAAACAAAATGTGGTACACACACACACAATGGAATATTATTCAGACTTAAAAAAAGAATGAAATTCCAATACTTGCTACAACATGGATGGACCTTGAAAACATTATGCTAAATGAAAAAACCTAGAAACAACTGGTCACATATTATATGATTTCACTTAATGAAGTACCTATAAAAGACACATTCATAGAGCAAGTAGAATAGAGGTTACAAGGGGCTGGAGTGAGAAGAGGATGGGGAGCAACTGTTTAATGGGTATGGCGTTTTTGTTTGAGATGATGAAAAGTTCTGGAAATGGAAAGTGGTGATGGTTACAAAACATTGTCAATGTACTTAAAGCTAGTGAATGGTACACGTAAAAATGGTTAAAATGGCAAATTTTGTTACATATGTTTTAATTTTTAAAAAGTGAGAAAAAATTCAATTTCAAATGGTTTAGCCCATAAATTACACTCCCACTAGCAGTTCTAGGGGGACCTAGTCTATCAAGTCAAACTCACCAGCAACTCACTCCTTCCCATGCTTTGTGGAGCTACCCAGTGTACACCTTGGCTCCCAGGGTAGGTGTCACGTACTTATAGGACTGCCTGCTTTTGACGCCTTCCACCCTCAGTTAATGGGATAGGAAATTAACAGTTCTGAGTTCAAAGAATTGGTTCAATGCCACAGTGCAGTTTCTTAAAGTTCATATAGTCCAATCCTTCCTTCTTACTTCCTATGTTTTGGTTTCTCTTTCCTAACACCTGTCCTTTAGCTTCCAAACTGTAATTTTTTTACTTCTTGGTTCTGCCTTGATGGGGGCAAAGGTTTATTTTATCACAGTTCCTCATAAAATTTCCCATTGCACTTTTATTTTGCCCCCCAGAAATTCTTGATAAGTATACTCATCGTTTACTAGGACACTTATCTTAACAGAATTTCCTGGATAGATTGAGATTATTTAATACTTTCAGGGCTACGAACTTCAAAGTTTCATAGACAAGAGGGTAAATGCTTCATACCCGTGGAAATGTCCTCCAGGTTAATGGCTAAACTAATATAAAGGAGGAGGAATATGTCCCCTAGAGACGGCTTTGTGATTTGAATGGAATGAGGCAAGTCCATAATGATTTAGTATTTTTAATACAAAAAAATGATAACTAAGAATCTAAGACTGTGGTTTCATTTCATCTTCTTTCATGATGACAGAGGACATAGCTAGGGAGAACAAACTAAAATATAAAGATCACAGCTGATAATATGCTATTGCTCATGAATATTCTATTGAATTTTGGACACCAGTGCCTTGAACAGACATGCTTAAAAATAGTCTGTGCATCTTGCAACCTCTTTGAAATTGACCTATCCTAGCCCAAGGACTTGGACAAAGTCCAGGGTATCATTTTACTCCTTTTACTCTAGACTTTTTGGATCTCTTGGGTTTTATTTAAAATTTGAAGGGTTCTGTTTTATATATTTTATGTAAACCACCACAGTGCAAAATAATCTGAGCCTTTTCATTTTTTACTAGCACAGCCTAGTTTATTCCATCTAGGCCTAAGAAGTACACATTTTCCTAGTTGGAGAGTAACAACTATGCTTCCTGGGAAACCTGGCTCTTCCTATCACCAGTTCGTGGCACAGGTGAATTGCCTCAGCAGGACTTAAGGGGTGTTAATTTGGCCTCACTCCTGACACTATGCTAGTTCTAGTAAACTCAGAACTCCTAAACAGTAGTATAGCTCATCTCCTCTATCCACATGTCTGTCCAGAAGAGTCCAAATTTTCCAGGTCCTACCTAGCTAAAACATAAGCCGCATGAGTTAAATATGGACCTGCAAAGTCAAGCTCATTTTCGCAACCATTTTCACAATCGAAACTGCACTGCACTCACCGACACTGACCACTTGGTAATTCAAGTCAGACATCAATCAAATTCTCACTACATTCTCTCTACATGATTGCAGCCTGGTAAAGCTTCAGCTCCATCTTGCTTTCTGCCTTAGCACACCCTATTTCTTCTGGGCCAGCCTAGAAGTTTTGTAAAAAGGCAAAATTTCAACCAATCTTTCATTTGCTAGAATGTCTTCGAAGTCTACTCCAATTTGGACATATTACTGCGTATCCCGGAAAATATGACACTGTTAAACTCTAAGGTTCTGATCACCAATTTCAACTCGTGAGTGGAGGGAGGGTGCTCTTTCCCCACATCACCAGCTAACGATTCTCCAACACCAACGGAGTGTCCTACAATTCAACTCAATTTTGACACCATCCAGAGATATTACCAGATTCAACAGATTAAGCGCTCAGTCGCACAAGACTGTCCTCCCCCTCAGATGCCAATCACAAATCCAGGTTGTCATCTGTGCTTCTGAACTACCAGCTATAAATTGGAGGTTTCAGTGACCACCTTTTGGGTATAATTAAGGGCTCAATCCTACCATACTGTCCCTCCCCTTTCAAATATAAATTGGAAATCCAAGATGTCGCCTGTGCTTCTGACCAAATGACTATAAATCAGGGGTTTCCCCAATTCCTAGATCATCCTTAGTAATTAAAGTAGCTTCTCTAAGGCATCTGAAACCAACACAGGAATGACCAGAGGGCTATTCCACACAGAGCTTTTTAGAATCAAGAGTGGAAGAGCTAGGGGTTCAAGTTAAACATGTGACCCGTCCCCTGTGACTCTACTGCAGGCTACTAAAGATTTCAAGTTTACTTCCTTCAGGACTTCTAAGACAGAATTCATCTGCTAAGAATGCATATATATTCTATAAAAATATGTATTATGATTTACATATTACATGTAATATAATTATATATAATGTAACAATGTTATTTCTCTAAATATATTCTGCAACTCAAATTTTTCACAAATACAAAGAGGCTTTCAACCAAAATTGGTGAGGTTTTTGGGTTTTCATTTTTGTATTCTAAATATTGCATTTTTGACTGCTAGAAACAGCTATTCTTTCTTGGCTCTTAGGCATATTTTTTGCTCATTCTTTTGGATAAAATCTATTCTTTTTAGAAAAAATAGACTATATAGCGTCAATTCTCTTTCTTCTTTATATTATTGAGCTCATTTCAGGACTCCTTCTTTTGAGGGTTGCCCTAAGTAGTGCAGAGGACCTCAAAGCTCCACTCTTGGGTTTGCAGACTCAAGTGGCTGTTTGCAAAAGGTGCTACTGTGTATGGCTGCATTGCTCACTCTCGGTTCTCAAGGACTGAAGAAAAAATACACTATTTCCAAATCAGCCAGTCTTTTCTGTTGGTCAAGTCCTTCAACATGGATTGCATATCAAAATAGTGATTTATGATAGCTTTTAAACATGTGCTAGAAATGGTAGTGTAACAGGTGGTATAACCAACAGAAATAGGCCTAGTCCAAGCACCATTCTATAAAAGGGCTTTTTACTTAGTTTACCTAATCTAGACACCAGAAGTTTAAATTAAACAGAACCTGCATGTGTGTCACAAACAAAAAAATCCCACTATTGTAAATGTAATATGACATTAAAAAATATCTGGCAAACAGGAGAAATTTTACTTTCTTCCATCAGCAAAATCAATGACCCCTGTATTTCCTTCCAGATTTTTTGTATGAATAGTCCTTTAAAAAGTTACAGAAATAATGTAACCAAATTAAGGAAGTTTGCAAAACTGAGACACAAAAACCCCCCATAATGCTAAAATGCAACTGCTATAATTTTGGTGTATTTTCCACTAATCTTTTTAAATTGCATTTGCTTTATTCATTTTGAAGAATAAGAGGTGTATATACATATCCTTTTTTAAAACATTCATTCACTTCAAAGGACATTCAGCAAATGTTAGCATGTTATTTATTTTCTACGCCTTGCATTTTTTCACTTAATATCAGGACATCTAGAACTGACTGCTTTTATTACATTGTATCCACTGGATGGATGCAGCATAATTTTGATAGCCAGTCCTTTACTGATGCACATTTGGCATGTTTTTAATCTTTTGCTATTAATAAGAAAATGCTGACTTCCAGTTTCCGGTCTAACATGTAAGGAGCTTGGAAGTCATCACTCCCATTCTCACAACAAAAAAGTCAAATATACTGAATATCAACAATTCCTCTTAAATTCATTAAAAAATTGAGGTTACAGGACTAACTGCTGCCCCCCCCGCCCCCCCACAAACTGGAGAGAGGCAAATACAAAGAATCATAGCTTACCAGAGCAGAAGCCCTGGAACAGAAGCCTGCAGCTGGAGCCAGTTACCAGAGTAGGAAAACTTGAACTGTAGTTGACTGGGGATGGGGGGCGGTGGCAGGGGATGGGGGTGGGGGGGTGGGAGGGTGGGGGGTGGAGGGAGCCAGCCTTAGGAGGGCCCCATAATTTTGTAATTTTTACCCCTAGGAGCTCCACCACATTTTCAGGGGTATATAGACTGGAGAAAATTCCCTTCCTTCTTCTCAGCATGGGATAGGGAAAAGTAACCTTTTTGAAATATACCCCGAGCATTCTGTTCTTAACAAACAAAGGTCTGCCCTCAAGGGAGACAAGGTTTTTTTTTTTTTTGCCAGTGCCTAAACTAAGCCTAACCCATGGGGGGGTGGTTCCCTCTAACCTTCCACATGGGGGAAGGGAAATAATTCCAACCCCCTCTAGCCATACTGTCTCATTTAAAGGGAGGGTGGGGAACGGATGAGAAGCTCTAGTGAAGGTTACTACTCAGGGGCCCAGGCTTATTAAAAGATTGAGACCTAATCACAGGACTATAGAATGCTTCTCCTAGCTCACACATTATCGCCACATTACTAAAGGGCCATTTATCACAGTTCCTTTTGTCCAGTACATCAGGTCTGGCTTTCAACAAAAAATTACAAGGCATACCAATAGGAAAAGATATAGTTTAAAGAGACAGAGCAAGCATCAAAACCAAATTAAAAAAAAAAAAATTCAGATATGACAAAAATGTTGGAATTATCAACCAAGAATTTTAAAAATCTATAATATGCTAAGAGCTCTAGTGGAAAAAGTGGACATGTAAGAACAGGTGAATAAGCAAAGAGTTGGAAACAATAAGAATGAAAAGGAAATGCTAGAAATAAAAAACAATGCGATAGAAATGAAGAATGCTTTTGATGGGCTCACTGGTAGACTGGACATAGTCAAGGAAAGAATAAGTGAGTTTGAATATATGTCAGCAGAAACTTCCAAAACTGCAATGCAAAGAGGAAAAAAAAAATGAAAAAGACACAACAGAATACCCAAGAACTGTGGGGTAATTACAAAAAAATGTAACATACACATAATGGGAATAACAGAAGGAGAAGAAATTAAAAAAGGAACAGAATATTTAAAGTAATAAGGGCTGAAAATTTACCAATACTATTGACATACACCAAATCACAGATCCAGGAAGTTCAGAGAATTCCAAGTGGCATAAATACGAAAAAATCTACATCTAGGCATATCATACTGAAACTGTAGAAAATCAAAGACAAAGAGAAAATCTCGAAAGAAACCAGAGGGGAAAATACATCTTACCTATAGAGGAGCAAAATTAAGAATTGCATTAGATTTCTCTTCAGAAACCAAGCAAACAAGAGAGAAGAGTGGAGTTAAATATTTAAAGTGTTGATACGATCTAGAATTCTGTATCCAGCCAAACTATTCTTCAAAAGTGAAGAGGAAATAGTTTCTCAAACAAAAATTGAGGGTATTTATTGCCAGTAGACCTGCCTTGCAAGAAATATTAAAAGAAGTATTCCAGAAAGAAAAAAAACCCATATAGGTCATAAACTTGGATCTACATAAAGGAAGAGCATTAGAGAAGGAATAAATGAAGGCAAAATAAAATATTTTATTTTTCTTATTCTTAATTGATCTAACCAATAAATAATAGCGATGTTAGCAATAATGATAGCAACACTTAAGTGTGATAGCTTATGGGTAAGTGAAATGAATGACAGCAATGTTATAAGAAACAGAAGGGAGGAATTGGGAGTACTCTGTTATAAGTTACTTTGCACTACCCATGCAGTGGTGTAGTGGTATAGTGTTATTGTGAATGTATATTGCAAACTTTAGGGCAGCCACTAAAAAAAAGTATTGTTGCAGAAAAGTTGCAAAAATCAGACCTGGCAGAAAACAAGCAGCACTCAGGAGAGCTGGAGTACTCAGGTTTATTATGCTAGTGGTCCCAGAGGAGCTAATGCTCTGAAGATCTGAGCCCCCCTCCCCCAGCTCAGTAGCAACATTCCTTATATAAAACTTATTTGTCATGGGCTGATTGGTTAATTTGTCCTCAGATGGTTACAAAGCGGGGAGTTGCTATGGGTTGTAGGCAGTTACAAAGAGTCACAAAGCAGGGAGTTGCTATGGGTTGCAGGCATTTACAAGGTTACAGGGAGTTGCAAGGCGGTACAGGCAGTTACATTTGTTGCTTAGACAAAACAAGCAAAAGGAAAGACGAGTCTTTAGTTAATTTCGAGTGCGGCCTATGCAGCAAGCATACCTACAAAAGCAGAACAAAGAGCTGATTAGCCTTTTGAGTGAAAATTCCTCTTTAGTACAATTGATAATGCTAAGAGAGGAAAAATATGGAATCATATAAAATATTCGGTTAAAACCAGAGACAGCAGAAAAAAGGGTAGAAGACGAAAAAAAAAAACAAAGAACAAGGACAATGAACATAAAACATGAACAAATATGGTAAATATTAATACAACTATATCGATAATCACTTTAAACATCAGTGGTCTAAATAACACCAAATAAAGACAAACTGTCAAGAGTAGATAAAAAAACAAGACCCAACTATTCTTGTCCATAAGAAATCCACTTTAAATATAAAGACATAGAACATTTAAAAGTAAAGGGATAGAGAAAGATATATACCATGTTAACACTGAAGAAATCTAGACAAAAATGCTTCAGTGATTATCATTGTATGCTTACTTTCTTTTCTTAATTAGAAGACAGGTAATCTCTTTTTTTTCTAAACTTTTTTTGTTTTGGTTTGCTTTCCTCTTTTATCGAAGTATAAAATGCATACAGTAATGTGGGTAAAATGCACTAAAGAGTATAGCTTGATGAATTTTTGCATATGCACACACCTATATTTTTCAGTTTTAACAAGGTTACCAAATAATTTAGCAGTCATGTGCTTAAGCACTGTTCTAAGCACTAACATGTATGAATTTTTAATCCTCATAATAAACATGTTAATTGGGTACTATTATCATCTCATTTTAAGATGAGGAAACTGTGGCACAGATAGATTAAGCATCTATCTGGCCAGGATCATGTGGTTAGGAAGCTCAGAGCCAAAATTCAGACCTACACAGTCAGGTTCTGTGCTCTTAATATTTCTATACTATAACTACATATAAAGATAATTATGGAAGGGGCTTAGCACAGTGTCTGAAGCACAATATTAAGTGCTCAATACTATCATCATCATTTTTCCTACTATTATTACTATCTCATTGAATCTGAGGTGCCATCAATTGTATGATATACCATTATTTTAAGTGCTACTAACAAAGAAAGAAAACACTGTCAATCACAATAATGAAGACTATATTGTTGTAAGATTCCTTCCAATTTCAAAGATTGTGGAGATGTAAAAAAAGGTACTTTATAGAATGAATCAAATTCAGTATTATCGTGTATATATAGTTTTACAATTAATGTTGTTCAATGGCTTTAAATACCATTAATATCTTAAAGGCCCCCAAATTTATATTTTCAGTCCTGACCATTCTTTGAACTATAAATGTGCATATCCTACTGCTTATTTAATGTCTCCACGTGGATGCTAACAGGCACCTCAAAAAACACATGCTTAAACTGAGTTTTTGATAGTCTTTACCATCTCGGTATATGGCAACTCTATTCTTCCAATTATTCAGGCCAAAAACCTTGGTGTCGACAAATTCTAATGTCTCCATTAACCTGACTGACCCTGCTTTTGTCTCACTCAGGTGATTCTCTGAGACCTTGCCCCACCCAATTCTCATGCCTGGCCTGAACCCCTTTCAGAGGCTAAGCCACACAAGCGGCCAGCCTGGGCCCACTCTGCAGACTTTTTAAAAAATCTCTCAAAGGTCCACAAACCCCAAACAAGCAGCAGCTGGACTCGGTGTGTCCTGTACCTCTTACTAAGCAGCCTCAAGCCCGGCACTAGTGGCAACCAGCCTAGGTTCATAGCATAATCACTCCCAGGTGCCCCCAAGCCCAGCACAGGCAACTACTTACCCCAGATCACTTTGTAGCTCCTACCAGGTGGCCCTGGGCCAAATACAGCAGTGGCTGACCTTGGGGGTAGAGCCTCTCCCAAGAGGCCCCAGAACCAACATACCTGGAGGCTGGCTTCAGCCACAACAGAGCACCACCCTATTAGCACCACAAACCTCGCACCCAAAGGGTGGACTCACTAGGCACCAGAGCCCCAGTAAAGTGAATCCCACTTGGTGGGATCAGCCCCTGCACACCAGCTTGTCCACTGTGGTCACGGCCAGTTCTCACAGCCAGTCAGCCTGAGGGTCAATCCCATCCACTGACAAGGAAACAGCAAGCAATGCTCATCTATAACAGGAGAATACATACACTCCAGAAAAGAGACTTTCCTGGAGCACCTGGCTCACATGAACAGAGAGACCGTGCCACTGGGCCCCATAGGACACATACTACATAAGGCCATTCTGCCAAGACTGGAAGATGTAGCAGATCTATATAACACAGAGAAACAAACACAGGGAGGCAGCCAAAATGAGGAGACAAAGAAACATGTCCCAAATGAAAGAACAGGACAGAACTCCAGAAAAAAAACTAAACAAAATGAAGGCAAGTGATCTACTAGATACAGAGATCAAAACACTATTTATAAGGATGTTCAGTGAACTTAGGGAAGGAAGATCTCAGTGAGAACTTCAACAGAGAGATAAAAAAGAACAAGTCAGAAACGAAGAATACAATAATTGAAATGAAGAATGCATTAGATGGAATCAATAACAGGTTAGATGAAGCAAAGGATCGAATCAGTGACTTGGAAGACAAGGTAGTAGAAAACACCTAATTGGAACAACAAAAAGAAAAGAATTTTTAAAAAAGAGGATAGTTTAAGGAACCTCTGGGACATCAAACATAACATTCACTTCATAGGGGGAGCAGAAGAAAGAAAGAGATTAAAAGCATATTTGCAGAAATAATGACTGAAAACTTCCCTAACCTGGCAAAGAAAAGACATACAAGTCCAGGAAATGCAGAGAGTCCCAATCAGGGTGAACCCCAAAGAGGATGACACCAAGACACATCATAATTAAAACGACAAAGGTTAAAGACAAAAATAATCTTAAAAGCAGTAAGAGAAAACTAGTTACCTACCAGGGAGCTCCCATAAGGCTGTCGGCTGATTTCTCCACAGAACTTTGTAGGCCAGAAGGGATTGGCATGAAATATTAAAAGTGATGAAAAAAAGGACCTACAACCAAGATCACTATCATTTAGAATCAAAGGCTATCATTTTGAATCAAAGGAGAGATAAAGAGCTTCCTACACAAGAAAAAGTTGAAGAGAATTCATCACCACCAAAACAGTATTACAAGAAATGTTAAAGGAAATTCTTAAAGAAGAAGAAATAAAATCAAAAAATAAGAATAAGAAAATATTGTAAAGAAAAAAAATTCTCACTGACAAAGGCAAACACATAATAAAAGCAGTGGATCAACTAACACTAAAGCTAGTACAAAGGTTAAAAGGCACAAGTAGGAAGATCATGTATAATTATAACAATAAATTAAAGGATACACACAAAAGAAGTAAAAAGTAATGACAAAAGCATAAATGTGGAGGGAGTGCATCAAAATGGTAGTGATTATAGAATGTGTTCAAACTTAAGTGACCATAAACTTAAAACAGGCTGCTATAAACATAGATTGGTATATATGAAGCCCACAGTAACCACAAGCCAAAATCTGTAAGAGATATACAAGAAATAAAGAGAAAAAAAATCCAACTACAACATTACAGAGAGTCATCAACATAGAAGAGAAGAGAGCAAGAGAATAAGAAAAGAACAGAAAAAAGCTACAAAAATAATCATAAAACAATAAAATGCCAATAACTACATAACTATCAATAATTACTTTAAATGTAATCAAAAGATGAATGGATAAAGAAGTGTACACATATACAATGGAATATTACTTGGCCATAAAAATGAAATCTTACCATTTGTGACATGGATGGACATAGAGGGTATTATGCTAGTGAAATAAGTCAGACAAATACCACATGATTTCACTTATACGTGGAATCTAAAAACAAAACAAACGAACGACACAAAAACAAACTCATAGATACAGAGAACAAACTGATGGTTGTCAGATGGGAGGGGGTGTTGGGGTGCTGGGTGAAAAAGGTGAAGGGATTAAGAAGTATAAATTAGCAGTTACAAAATAGTCAGGGATGTAAAGTACAGCTTAGGGAATATAGTCAATAATACCGTAATGACTATATATGGTGTCAGGTGGGTAAAAGGTTTATTGAGGGGATCACTTTGTAAGTTATAAATGTTTAACTACTATGCTGTATGCCTAAAACTAATATGATATTGAATGTCAACTGTAATTTTAAAATTAAAAGACTACTCAACAAAACGAAAAGACAACCTACTAAATGGGAGAAGATATTCACCAATGATATAGACAGTAAGAGGTTAATGTCCAAAATATATAGGAAACTCATACGACTTAACATGGGAAAAAAATAATTAAAAAATGGGCAGAGGACCTGAATAGACATTTCTCCCAAGAAGACCCAGCCCCAGGTAATTTAGAGGTAACTGAAAGATACTGTCTAGCTTTCCTCCTGTAGCCGCCACTCCCAGGTCCACTGTTGGTGGCATAAAACCAAAGCCAGGTGTAACCTAACTGTCCTGCCACCTGGTCATGAAGAACCTCAGAGCCCCAGAAAATGCACCTAATTGTTTCCAGGATTTGCTAAGGGATGTCACCTATGCTCAGGAACAAATCCACTCCAACAGTCTCCATGAGACTCTGCTCTCAACGGGAGACCACAGACACTGATGCTACTATGAAGGCCCCCCAAGGGTGTTGGTGTCTCCTGTTGGTTACAGTAGTTCTGCTCTGGTGACCCCTAGGGCAGTAAGGTATAAAAGGTGCCTCATGGTTTGTGGGGTTGTTGGGGTGACCAGCTCTCTCCCCATGTTACGCTCTGCTAAAGGGGCTCAGAGCAGTGCCAGATGGCAAATGCAGGCTACTATAGCTATAGTGACTCCTGTGCTTCTGACCAACCAGCTATAGATTGGAGGTTCCAATAATCCCCTTCTTGGCAACTCAGTTCAGACACCAGTAACAAGTCCAGGTTGTTACCTGGACTTCTGATTGACTAGCTAGCTTTCAGGGACCCCTCCTTGGGTTCACTTAACTTGCCAGAGTGGCTCATGGAACTCAGAGAAACATTTACTTACTAGATCACCGGTTTATTATAAAAGAATATAACTCAAGGACAGCCGGATGGAGGAGATGCATAGGGCAAGGTAGGGGGAAGGGGTGAGGAGCTACCATTCCCTCTCCTGGAGAGGGACTGTTCCCAAATCTCAGTGTGTTCACCAACCTGGAAGCTCTCCAAACCTTGTTTTTTTGTTTTTTTGTTTTTTGGAGTTTTCATGGAGGCTTGGCAACCAGCCCCCATCCTTCCCGGCAGTTCAAAAGTTACTTCATTAACATAACAAAAGACACCTGAATGCTCTGTCACTTAGGACATTCCAAGGGGTTTAGGAGCTCTGTGCCAAAAACAAAGATGAAGACCAAATATTTATTTCTTATTATAAATCACAGTATCACAGTCTTGGTCTTGGAACACCAATTCCTAATAGCAAAACAATTATAAAAGTCAAGACACTGGCACATAACTAGAATCTCATTAGTTATAAATAGCTATCCAGTCTTTCATCATATCATATGAAAATGTCTCCCAAGGTAAGGGCACTCAGGTTTACAGGCTTCCACTTGATTTTGAAGGGTTACAAAAGCAGGAGTGGTGTCGGAAATATATGGCTTAACTTTTTCGGGCATCTGGTATAATTGAGTTAAGAGACAATTTCATCTCTTACCCTGAGCCTCTTGAGATGTTAATGTAATATTAGATTTCTCCCATTACATATTCCATTTATTCATCCCTTACCTCAGCTACAATTTTTCCTTCTCTCCATTTATACTCAAACTTTTCCACCCACGGAAAGAACACTAGGTGGGCTAGATTGCAGGCAGCAATATTAGCCTAGCAAGTGCCTGCCCCTCAGTCCACTTTTATGCAGAGAAGGAAAGGTTACACAGGTGCGGAACTAGTAGGCAATGCCTACTACCAGGCAATCTATAGCTGCATTTACTGTTAGACCCAATCTTGCTGGATGGTGTGAAGGCACATCCTGCCACATCAGGCCATTAGGGATTCTGACATAAAGGTTAAAAACAAGTTACAGTTTCTTGCTTAGAAATCATCCCTGTTTCCAGTCCTTATAGTTGCAGCCCTAGTCATATCGCCATTACATCAAGTAGGGGGCAAAAAAAGCTGATGTGATGTGGGGAAGAAAGAATACGGGCACCTCCTCCACTCCCTCTCCCCCAGATCCACCAGAAAAAGAGAAATCTATCCAGTAGGAACCTCTCCTTTAGCCTCACGCATGTTCATCGTGAGTGTGGGTACACACTTGTGAAAGTGTGTAAGCCAGCCTCTCATGCTTTATCTCCCAGTTTTAGACAACCATTGTTTAATTTCCCCATTCCAATTCTCTATCAAACTATTACTCTGAGCAGGATAGCTCTTCCCATTGTTGGACATTATGGGCTGTAAAGTGTATTCCTTGGTCCTGTTCAAATTGATGCATATCTTCCATTCAGGTCTTTTAAAGCTCTCAGAGCATTTGCATCTACCACAGGATAAGCAAAACCCAGTCTAGAGTCAGTACCTATTCCTGTCAGGACCCAGTTGTAGCTCCCTAGGGGTACCAACATTAGTTTGACTTGCCAGCTACGTTAAGAGCCTTTCGCCCAGGGAATCTGTCACACAGCCATCTGCACTCTTTTGCTGACAGAATAGTTCTTACTGACATTTTGTGCCTCAGAGGGTGCGAGAGGAACATGTCTAGAATCAGCCCATCGCTGCATTGTTGCAGACTCCAACATCTACTTATTTCATGGACCCAGGTGGCCATCTCACGGGAGCACCTGAGTATATCCGGTTGTTGATCCCAGGTACCTTCCAAATGTGGAAGGGAGTTCTGATGGGCATCAACATGTCCTACTTTAATGCACCCCTCAAATTCTCATAGGGCCATGCCCTGTATGGGCATCTCTTTAATAGGCCAGGTTTCCATTCCCTTCCTGCCAGATCATAGGGACAGGCCACTGGCCACTAACCAAAAGTCATTAAAAACCGAAACATAGGAGCTTTTACTGCTGTTCAATCGTTTCATCACTGCTGAGAAAAAGCATGCAGTTCAGACCACCAGGCTAATCTGTTTTTACCTTCTTTGATCAGAGTGGTGGCCTTGGATGTTGTCCATTCACCTTGGAACTGCTGTCCACAACAGGATGTTGTCCATTCACCTTGGAACTGCTGTCCACAAACCAAGCAGCTTTGTCAGTCGGTTGAGTTATTTATAGGGCACTGTCCAAGTGACAATAGAATCCAGCACCTCCTCAGTTTCAGAGTCGGTCCTAGGGAAAAAGAAGTTCCCTGAACATGAGTATCTATCTCCTTGCATTCTCTCAATAATAAGATCCTGTATAAACCACTTCCACATTCTTATGGAATTCTTCTGGGCTCTGCCAGCTCCATTATGGTACTTCTACAACATCATCCTAAATGTTATGGCTTTTTCAGGTTTTAAGATCACTTTATGTCTTTCAGTTGTAGGGGTAGCTTCAATTAATAATGCTCAATAACAAGGTAGTAAATACCCCTCAAATGGAAATTCCCTAATCCAAGGGACCAGTGGTCATCACTGGGAGGCTCTTGCCATAACCTGCAGTCTAGGCTCCACACAGGGTTATTGCACACAGAATCTGTCCCCACCAGCACTCCAGCTTCTATCCTCCAAGGTATGGATTCTGGGTTCGAGGGATCTTACTAATGTAGGGAGGAGGCAAGAGAATTAAAATGTTAATCAAGCTACATTCAGAGACTGCAATATGCTGATCAGCCCTGTAGCCAGGCCAGGAGGACACCTGCAGAACAAAGATTTCTGTTGGGACTGCTAACAATCCATTACCCACACCTGTGAAGGGGAAACAGGAACCAACAGTCATTCCCTATGGCTAAAACTATGGAGAACCTAAGGATTAAAGGCTGGGAACTGCCTGCAGGCCTTTCACTTTATATATTCTTACCTTTTCACACTGCATACTCTTCCCCTTCCTCACTGTATGTCCATACCAAAGGAAATGGGCTAAAAGTCTTTTAAACCATAACTCACAGGAACTAAATGACATATAAACTGAATTCCCTGAATACTCAGGGGTCCCGCTCAGTGCATTTACTGTCTCTCTCACTGTCCTCATCTCTATTGTCTCTGTCCCTCTGAGTCCCTCTCGGTGCCTTTACTCTGTCCTCTGCCCCCTCCTCACTGCCTTTCCACTTCCCTCTTACTCTCTGCTTCTAATGTTATATATCAATTATACTTTGATTAAAAAAAAAGATGTGATCACTTCACATAAAGCCTGTTCAAACATCTCAAATTCTCCTACAAACCTCTCTTATTTCCACCAACCCTTACATTCTTAACTGTAGCCTCTTCTTTAAGACTTCACCAATAGGTTTTGATTTTACAATGCTAGGTATAGGAAGTGTTCCTAAACCAGACATAATATCCATCCCCATAAAATATTCAGATAAAGTTGATACAACTTCTTTACATCACGTTTATTATACTTCACCTGCTTATACTTTCATAATCCTATTAGCAATTATATTTTTACTTTCAATCTAGTTATAGCCCAAGTAAGGGCTTCACCAATGGGTTTTGCTGCCACAGTTTGTGGGAATCTCATATCAAGGAGCCCTGGAAACATCTCTTATCCACTCCTTGACCATTTTACCCACTCCTTTGGGTTCTCGGGGAGAGGTAGAGCCATGAGGCCTTGGCTCTTTTATCAGTCTTTATCTTGATTAATACACCTAACTGCTGCCCCAAGAGATTGCTTCTCGGGTTTCTCATTGCAATTTTTCCTTCCAACTTTTAAAATTTCTCCATCCTGGGATAAATAGAAAACACTTAATTGAGGCCCTTTAATAATAGGGGACCAATAGGGGGCCCCTTTAGCCTGCCCAACTTTATGTAGTGCTGTATTTAAACCTTTGTTTTAACTCATCAACGTCCATTCTATTCATCTCATTTCTTAATAACCACCTAAAGATTTCCACCTTGCTGGCACAAGTCCTGTTAACTCTCCTCTCCCTTTACCGTTTTCTCTGTTTTGCCTCTCTCAATATTCCCTTATTCACCTTTATTTCTTCCTTTTAAAAATTTCCACCTTGCAGGTTAAGAGTCCCCAGACTCTCCCCTCAGCCTCTACCTATTCTCTTGTTAATTAACCTACGGTTTCTATTAGCATCTGAAAGACCCGGGAGGAGAAGCTGAGACAGCAAATTCCATAAGGCTTCCAAAACTGTTTTTTGATTTTGCAACATAAGGTTAAATGGGTGCCCACGTGAAGGGGCCCCCTTCACCACAGCATTTGCTGTGACCTGAATAGTGGGCATATTCAGCGGGTAAATATCCTGGTCATCATAAAGCCAGTCCCACACCGCTTAAAGACAAAAGCGTATCAGTTGCTTCATCTGGGATGTTCCACTTGGTCTTCATTGGGGGAGCTGGGCTGTCCCCCTTTTCTGGGCAAATAGATCTTACCACTTGTGGCTTTTATCCAGTCCACCATGCTGGCTGTGTACCCCAGGGAATAACCTCCTGTATGTCTGGATCACACATAGCCATCTGTGATTGTTCCATAGTGAGCTGTGAGTCCTGCACCAACCCAGATATGCTCTCCCACTCTGCAGCATTCAAAAACAAAAACACAGCCCCCAAATTAGTTACTTTCACAACCTATTTCAGTATGCAAACGTATCTCAAGAAGCCATGATAACGATCTACAAAATGAAACAACTCTTTCACACTATACCCCCTAGTTTCAAGTTTAGTCCTTCCTCCACATTGATTTTTACTTTGGGGGATGGCTTTGAGGCTAGAGTGGCCAGAACTGACTTTATAAAATCTGAGCTTGGTCTAGTATCAAAGTTCGACACAGCATTCTCTTCACTTTTAGTTCAGCTATTACAGATAACAATAACCAAAGCATTGACTATTTTGCCTTTTTCGATTTAGTTTTCATTTCCTTACGCCCCCAGTGAACCAGCTTCCTGGGAGTTAGAGCCATCTTTAGAAACTGCTGCTGCTCCATACCACGGGTGACCACGTTGCCAACAAGAATCAAAGATTCCTCATCCACCACTCTTTTATCCATTTTCTTCCCAAACCGCATGTTTTGGTGAGCCAGGGCAACTCTAGAAAATCCCATTTCACTGACACAAATTCTTTTGGGTTCCTGGAACCCAATTCCAAAGTGTGTGGGGGATGGGGAGGCTTCCCACACAATACCACGCAGTTCTCAGACACCAGCAGGATGTCCATGAATTCAACTCAACTCAATTCTGACACTATCTACCTGGATATTACATCAGATCCCATAGGTTAAGGGTTGATTTCTACAAGAGTGCCTCTACCCTCCACCCCCACTTCAGACCCCAGTCACAAGCCGAGGCTGTTAACTGTGCTTCCGACTGACTGGCTAAGTTCCAGCAACCCCCTCCTCGAGTTTGATTAGTTTGCTAGAGCAGCTCACAGAACTCAGAGAAACATTTTACTTACTAGATCACCGGTTTATTATAAAAGAATATGACTCAGGAACAGCCAGATGGAAGAGATGCATAAGGCAAGGTGTGGGGATGGGGCGAGGAGCTTCCATGCCCTCTCCAGGCGCACCACTCTCTCCCAAAATCTCCACGTGTTCACCAACCTGGAAGCTCTCCGAACACTGTCCTTTTGGAGTTTTAATGGAGGCTTCACTACAGAGGCATGATTGATTAACTCATTGGCCACCGGTGGTTGATTTCAACCTCCAGCCCCTCTCCCCTCCCCAGAGGTTAGTGGGGTGGGACAGAAAGTTCCAACCCTCTTATCACCAGGTCTGCTTCACTGCCTAGGAGTCCCCATCCTTAAGGTGCTTTTCAAAAGTCACCTCATCGACATAACAAAAGACACCTTTGTTGCTCTGTAACTTAGGAAATTCCAAGGGTATTAGGAGCTCTGTGCCAGTAATGGGAGGAAGACCAAATATATACATATATTCCTCATTGTAAATCACGGTATCACAGCTTGTAAATTGGAATTACATTTTAGAAGATGTTTTTCACATCTAATGCAAATTTTAAAATATTCATTCTCTTAGCCCCCCAAATCAGACAAGACAAAGAAATAAAAGGGATCCACATTGGAAAGGAAGAAGTAAAACTCTCGTTATTTGCAGATGACAGGACAATTTATATAGAAAACCTTAAAGACTCCTCCAAAAAACTATTAGAACTAATAAACAACTTCAGTAAAGTTGCAGGATATAGAATCGACATATAGAAATCTGTTGTATTTCTATATACCAATAACAAAAGATCACAAAAAAGAAATTAAGGGACAAAATATCTAGGAATAAATGTAACCAAAGATGTGAAAGACCAGTACTCTGAAAACTATAAGACATTGAAGAAAGAAATTGAATATAAAAATAAATGGAAGTATATACCTTGCTCATAGATTGGAAGGATTAATATTGTTAAAGTGTCCTTATTACCTAAAATAATATACAGATTCAATGCAATCTCTATTAAAATACCAATGACATTCTTCTCAGAATTAGAACAACTAATACCAAAGTTCATATGGAGTCACAAAGACCTAGAATAATTTTTATGCTGTTTATATATTGCTAGATTGGTTCACGAAAGAGCTATACTGCATTACATTTCCATCTATAGAGTGCTCATTTTCTCTGTATTCTTATCTGAATTGGGTAGTCTAATTCTTTTTAATCTTTACTATTTTGACAGTATACCTAAGTATATTCTTGTAGGGGCCATGTATTTTCACATCATCCTTTAGTACTGTTAGTTTACTTTATTACTCTCCATTTCAAAGATAACTTACTAATTTAGAAACTACATCAAATATGATTTTTGACTATTTGAATTTATTTTTCTATATCTTCAAAGTTAAGTGCATGTGGAATTATAGAATATTTTTCTGAGCTAGTAAATATTTAGTACTTAATGCAAGACTATGTGTGCAAAAATTATGAAGTGCAATAATGATTATACGAGTCATCTGAAATTCAATAAAAATTCTTCCAGCCATTTTTAGTACAATATATTCATATAGAGATAGTAAAATATTCAAGTTATTTTGTTGGATTTGTAGCACTATGAATTTTTTTAACCATGATAATAGCTGTTAACCCCTTTTCACTAAGAAAATATAAACTGGAGTTAGGGATCCATTATTCATGAACAACATATTAAGCAAATGTTTTGAAAACAGCACTGCCATGTTTCCCAATAACATAGCTATGATATGTTTCTAAATTCACGTCATCATTCTTCATCAGATTAATTAGCAAAATGATTTGTTCTCCTTTTTCCTTTCTAAGTGATATTTTAAAAATATTTTTGGCACTTTTACAGAGTGCAATTTAAAGGTCATAAAAATATTCATGTTACAAAGTACTTCTGCTGCTACTGCAAATAGTAATTATGAATATATTATGTTTAGGTATTCTTAACACCCGGTCGATTGCCTGAAATGTAACCAGAGCCCTCTGGGTGTGGAGGTGGGGGTGGGGATTGGTAACACCAAGACCACCTGCAAATCTTCAGTCTCATTGTTAACAGTAAGCAATTCTAACAAACTGTGTTGAAAGGCCCTGAAATTCCTTGGACCCACGCTTAGAAGGAAACATTATGAATCAGTTTCATGCCTTGGCCAGCAAAACAACTCAGACCTGCTGAAATTAACTCTCACAGCAGAATAGCAAAACACTGATTGTACCTCCGTACTTTCCAGAAAGCTAAAACATTCCAAAGCACATTTTTTGGGGGACCACAATGCAAAAATTGGCAAATATGGCCAATAAAAATCAATACAGAATACAAATTAAAACTAGGTACTTTTTAAAGACTACAAAACTGATGAAAATTAACAAGAATATTAATATCCAGTGTCAGTGAGGATAGCCCTCTTTGTTCACTGCTCAGGTAGAACAAATTTTTAGAGCCTATTTAAGGTACATCCTGGTAATCTGCATCGAAATTCTTTAAAAGGTACATTCCCTGTGCCTAGCGATTACACATATAGCATTTCATCCTGAAGAAATAATTGAGGATATGGGCAGAGAAAAATTACAACTATGTTTATTGCAACACAGTGGATAATAGCAAAAAGCTGAAAACAACCAAATGTCCTGCGATAGGAGACTGTTTCAGTAAATTATATCCATATGTAATTATTCAAAATAATTCTGTAGAGGTCTATTTGTGGCCGGCCTTGTTAATCACGTGTCTAATATCCTTTCTCCTTTTCTTCTAAGCTAACAGAACCCAGAGATTGCTCAGGGCAGCAGTATTCACTGCTCCAGGCACAAAATCATGACAGTTCTGATCCCACTTTTTCAGCTTCTCCTGTACCTAGAGATGGACCTCTGGTCCAGTTCTGGCCAATTACATAAAAGAGGAAGTCTACTGGGGACTTCTGTAAATGTTTTTGCCTTCTGATAGAACAGATACTGTTGATACCAGCAGCCACCTACTGCAGATCTTCTGTTAAGTGAGACTGACTCCTGTTTCTTAAACAAGGGTCAAATGTTGCTAGCTACAGTGGATTTTACAATGTGGTGCTCAGATACACCTTCAGGAGTCTCAGCTATTGGGAGTGCTTCAGGCTGACAGCCTTCATCTGCCAGCTAACTCCAGGAATTATACTCCGTTGAAGTCAGCTGCCTTGTCCAATGTCATGCCTCCTTCCCAGGGGATAGCCCACATCTAACAACATGGGAGTAGAAAGACCCAGCTTGCTTTCTTTAATTTGGGATGTTACAGGATCCTCTAAGCTACAAAATTGAAGCCCTTGTTGCTTCTGCACCATTTCCCAGCTTGCCCTCCTGTCTAATCTTACTTTATTTCCTTCCCCCATAGATGTTGATGCTGAAAACACTACCTAATAAACTTCCTGCAAACGAATCTCTGTCTGAGTCTGTTTCCTGGGAAATCCTACCCACAACACTAGTGACATATTCACATGAAAAGATGTTCAAAACATATTGCTAAATAACAAAACAGCTTTATCTGTAATAGTCTCAAATTGGAAATAACCCAGATGTTCATCAACAGGTGCCTAGATAAATGAATTGTGGGGTATCCATACGGTGGAATAGCACTCAACAACAAAAGGGATGAATGATTGATACATGCAACAACATGGATGAATTGCAAACTAATTATGCTGTGAGAAAGAAGCCAGACAATAATGAGTATATACTGTGTGATTCTATTTCTATATAATTCTAAAAAATGCAAAATAACCTATAGTGACTGAAAGCATATCAGTGGTTGCTTTGGGCAGGGGTGTGGTGGGGTAGGGCTGGAGGAAGGAAAATTTTGAGAGTGATAGATATGGTCACTATATTAATTAGGGTGATGATTTTGTGGATATGAAAAATAATAATATGTAATTAATATAACTATACATACTTACGTATAAAACTATAGTTTTCAAATTATACATTTTAAATATGTGTGGATTTTTGTATATCAATTATACCTTAATAAAACCATGCACAGAAACCTCCAGACTTGGGTTCATCAACCCCTAAAACTGGATCTGTGTTGTTTTACATAATCTTGACAGCAAGGAGACAAAAAATTTTGGCAGAGACTTACCTTTTCAAGATTTTTTTAATCCAGTAATTTATTTTCTAAGTCTGTTCCCCACTCACACGCAGATTCTCTTACAATAGAAAAGGCCCACCAAACCCAAATATAGAGTAGTGGAGTGATCATTTTCTGGCGGTGGCTAAACATCAAAAGGTGATCTTCGAGACTTCCATTTCTGGGAAGGTGGAGTAAATGTATTTCCCCCTAAACTTCATAAGCATAAGAAAATTCTGGAAAGTGGAGAGGAAAAGGCACATCCATTAGAGGCCTCAGGACCCAAATGACAACATGGTGGTAAATTCCTGAAGTTTTCTTTTTGTCTGACATCTCCCTGACTGGGTGCTGGAGAAGCCAGCAACCCAGAAACAACAACAGGCATAGACCAGGAAAAGGACAAACTATCAAGACAGAAAACTTTTAGACAATAATCATTCTACCCCAGCCAAACACCACAGAAAAAAAACTGTGGCCCTGAGACTATAAGTAAGTGCCTCAAAGCATCCCTACCCTCCACCCCCACCCAGGTGGTATCAGAGAAGGTTGAGTGGGAAGGCAGGACTTATATCCCTGCTGGGTAGTAAAGAGCCCTCCACCCTTTGGTGCCACTGGAAACCACATGAGGAGCCTGGGCTTCCACCCTCACCAGGCAGTAACAAGGTGCCCCTCCCCCTCCTTTTGGGTGGTGTCAGAGGAGATCTAGTGGAGGATCAGGACTTTCACCACTGCTCAGTGATTATGAGGCCACCCCAACCATGGTGTCAGTGAAAGAAGCAATGAAGAACCTTTAACCCTCCCAGCCAGGGCATTGTCAGTGGAGGCCTAGTGGGAAGCCTGAATTCCCATCCCTGCCTGGCAGTAACAAGGAGCACACCCTCAAATGCATGTCAACAAATGCCCCATGGAGAACTTGGACTTTCACCTCCATCTGGCAGTAGTGGGGCAGTGTCCTCACTTCCCCTGTCTGAGCAGCTTTAGAGGAAGTCTGCTAAAACACAGGTTTAAATAATATTTGGAATCATATAACATAACATCAAATGTCCTGGTTGCAATAGATATCATTTGTTGTACCAAGAACGAGGAAGATCTCAATTTGAATGGGAAAAGACAACCAAGATGACAGAATTGTTAGAATTATCTGATAAGGATTTTAAAGCAGTTGTTGTAAAAGCGCTTCAATGAACAATTACAAACATGATTGCAAAATTTTCTAAAAAAAAGTCTCAGCAAAGAAATCTAAGATATAAAGAAGAACCAAATGGAAATTTTAGAATTAAAATTGCAATAACTGAAATAAAAAAAATTAATGCATAGATTCAACAGCAAAATATAGAGGACAGATGAAAGAATCAGAGAATTTGAAGACAGAATGAAATTACCCAATCTGAACAACAGAGAGAAAATAGACTTAAAAAAGTGAACAGAGCTTCAGAGACATGTAAGATGATAAGAAAAAAATTGTATTCAGATCATGGTGTCTCAGAAGGAGAAGCGTAAAAAGGCAGAGCCGAAATAGTATTCAAAGAAATAATGGCTAAAAATCTAAAACATTTGGCAAAAGACATAAACCCACATATTCAAGAAGCTTAGCAAACCCCAAATAGGGTAAACCTAAAGAAATCCATACCAAGGCTCATCATAGTCAAACTTTTGAAAATTTAAGACAAGGAAAAAATCTTGAAAGCAACCAGAGAGAAGGAACACCACCTACAGAGGAAAAACAATTTGAATGATAGCAGATTTCTTTTCATCGGAAGCCATGGAGGTCAGAAGGAAATGGCACAGCATTTTTCAAGTGCTGAAAGGGTAGAACTGTCGACACAGAATTGTATAGCTAGCAAAAATATCCTTCAGGAGTGAAGGGGAAATCAAGACGTTCTCTGATGACAAAAAACTAAAAGAATTTGTTGCCAGCAGACCTACCCTTATGAATGGCTAAAGGAAGTTCTCTAAATAGAAATAAAATGATAAAAGAAGAAATAATGGCCCATCAGAAAGGAAGAAAAAATGACAAAGCAAAAATATGGGTAAATACAATAGACCTTCATTCTCTTCTTCAGTTTTCTAAATCATGTTTGATGATTGAAGCAAAAATTTCAACATTGGTCTATGTAGTTCTCAATGAATGTAGAGGAAATATTTAAGACAATTATATTATAAATGGAAGGTACATTCATAAAAGGAAGTACAATTTCTACACTTCACTCAATTAATAAAATGACAGCAATAGACTAATAATTATGTATGTATAATGTACAGATGCTCTTCAGCTTATGATGGAGTCTGTTCTAATAAACTCATCGTATGTTGAAAATGCATTTAATATACCATAGCTTAGCCTAGCCTACCTTAAATGTGCTCGGAACACAATATCCAAAAAACCCTGACAACACAGTACACTGTAGAGTATTGGTTGTTTACCCTTGTGATCAGGTGCCTGACTGGGAGCTGCATCTCGCTGCTGCTCCCCAGCATCACAAGAAAGTATCTTACCACATATTGCTAGCCCAGAAAAGGATCAAGATTCAAAATTTGAAGTATGGTTTCTATTGAATATATATTCTGTAGAATATGCTTCTCATCATCATATAGTCGAAAAATCATAAGTTGAACCATTGTTTAAGTTGAGGACCACCTGTAATACTTAGAGCAACCACTAAAAATGCTAGATAAAGAGATATCCTAAAGAACACTAGAAATATCTAAATGGAATTCGAAACAATGTTCAAGCAACCCACAGGAAGGCAGAGAAAAGGTTATTCCGGTGGCAAGAGAGAGGCTGATAGGGATATGTGGGTACAGGGAGGGAGTGGAGGTTTCTCCATCTCTATGTCAGCATTATTTCAGAGCTAACCTAGACCCTTTTGCCCATGGAAATATAGTCCATGCTACTGCTTTGGGGTACACTGGGGTGGGGACAGGGAGAAGAACCTGCCAAGCTCCTCTGTGGAGCTTTGCTTTGGGAGTTATGGTGAGTTGGTGAACTCACCATACTTAAGAAAGGCTCTTCTCCCGCAGGCCAACCTATCATCACACTGGAAGGGGCTCCTTGCAAAGGCTTGGGCTAGGTTAACATTTAGCACCATAGGAGCTCAATGATACCTTTGCGTTCTGAATATAAAACCCAAATGCACCACTTTGTGTGTGACGTATACTGCTGAAAAAATGGAATTAAGATGGCTTGAAAAGGGCATGATGCAACTTTGGCAAGAGAGAGAAGTAAACTCGATACATTTGGAGCTGTGCACTAAATGCTTAAGCAATATTTGGGTTCAAAATCAGACAACTTTGGCAAACTCTCCTTGCCAGAACATAAATACCTATTTTAACAGGCATCTTTAGTTTTGAACAATTAGGATGAAAATGAATATTGAGTTCCAGAGTAGTTCAATTTCTCTTTCAATTTATTTTGGGCTGGAGTTCTGTATCCTTCTAAGTACATGGTGAGTTTCTGAGTCATAGTAAGATCACCATCTCGTAAGACCTGCTGGCTCTGTGTTTCTGGCCCCTCAACCTTGAGTCTCCCAGAAGAATACCTCTGAAGAGTTTCTATTATAGTTTGTAATTTCTGTATTTTTTAAAAAGAAAAAAGGTGTTGGGGGCTATTTGTGCATTACACGTCATTTATTATTCTAAATATCATTTTAGATGTTAGGCCCTTATCGGAGGCATTGCTTGCAAATATATTTTCCCATTCAGATGGTTGTCTCTTTACCTTGTTGACGGTTTCTTTTGAGCAGAAGCTTTTTAGTTTGATGTCGTGCCAATTCATTTATTTTTGCTTTTACTTCCCTTGCCTTTGTGGTCAAATTCATAAAATCCTCTTTAAGTCCAAGGTCCTTGAGGTTAGTTTCTATGTTTTCTTCTATGCATTTTATTGTTTCAAGTCTTATATTCAGGTCCTTAACTCATTTTGAGTTAATTTTGGTGTGTGGTGCTAGAAACAGTCTAGTTTCATTCTTTTGCAGGTGGCTTTCCAGTTTTCCTAGCACCATTTATTGAAGAGGCTTTCCTTTCTCCACTGTATGTTTTGGCTTTTTTGTCGAAAATTATTTGCCCATATAAATATGGGTTTACTTCTGGACTCTCAATTCTGTTCCACTGGTTCGTGCGTCTGTTTTTCTGCCAATACCATACTGTTTTGATTACTGTTGCTTTGTAGTATAATTTGAAGTCGGGCAGAGTGATGTCCAAAATATATAAAGAACTCATACAACTCAATAACAACAAAAAAACAATCCAATCAAAAAATGAATAGAGGACCTGAACAGACACTTCTTCCTAGAGACATACAAATGGCTAACAAATATATGAAAAGATGTTCAACATCGCTAGCTATTAGGAAAATGCAAATCAAAACCACAATGAGATACCATCTCACTCCTTTAGAATAGCTATAATCAACAGAACAAGTAATAACAAATGTTGGAGAGGATGTGGAGAAATAGGAACCCTCATACACTGCTGGTGGGACTGC